>NC_133658.1:420270448-420610081 GCF_037893015.1 Macrotis lagotis | reverse complement strand
ACAAGGACAAGGAAATTAAATACCTAAACAACCCTATCTGAAAAAAAAGAAACTCAACTAGCCATTATTGAACTCCCTGAGAAAACGTCTCCATGGCCAGATGGATTCACAAGTGAATTCTATCAAACATTTAAAGAACAATTGGTTCCAATTCTATGTAAACTCTTTGAAAAATATGTGAAGACTTAACTCAGCTTAACTCTTCGAATGACACCAACATGGTGTGATACCTAACCAGAAAGAGTAAAATCAGAAATAAAAATTATAGACCTATCTCACTGATGCAAAAATCAAATAAAAATTTATCAAAACAATTACAGCAAGTTATCACTGGGATAATACGCTATGTCTAAGGAGGATTTATCCCAGGAAGGCAAACTGATAGTGTAATTAATTTTTTTAGTAACAAAGCTATCAGAAATCATATGATTATATTTAATAGATTGCTGAAAAAAGACATTGAAAAAATACAGCACCCTTTTCTAATAAAAAGCAGTGAGAAACAGTGGCAGCTAGGTGGCACAGTGGATAGAGCACTGGCCCTGGAGTCAGGAATACCTGAGTTCAAAATCTGACCCAAGACACTCAATAATTACCTAGCTGTGTGGCCTTTGGGCGAGCCACTTAACCCCATTTGCTTTGCAAAAACCTAAAGATAAATCTTAACAAAACAAAAAAAAATACTGGGAAACATAGGAATAAATGGATTGTTCCCTAAAATAATAAACAGTATCTAACTAAGTCCATCAACAAGCTTTATATGCAATGAGGATACACTAGAGGCATTCCCAATAAGATCAGGGTGAAACAAGGATGCCCATTATTACCATTACTATTCAATATTTTATTAGAAATGGTAGCTTCAGCTTTAAGAGAAGGAATAGAAATTAAAGGAATTTCAAATGGGAAGGAGGAGACAAAACTCTCACTCTTTGCAGATGACATTATAGTATACCCTGAGAAAATCCACACAAATCATCTAAACAACAATAGAAATAATTAACATCATTAACAAAGTCACCAAATATAAAATAAACCCTCATAAATCCTCAGCATTTCTATATATGACTAGGAGGATACTGCAGAAAGAACTAGAAAGAGAAATACCAATCAAAGTAACCTCAGCCACAATCAAATGGGATGAGCTAATATAATTAAAAATGAAAATCCTACCAAAACTAAACTACTTTTTTGGTGCCCTAGCAATCAAAATTCCAAAAAGTTTGCTTTAATGAGTTAGAAAAAGTTGTAAGTAAATTCATATGGAGAAAGAAAAAGTCAAGAATTTCCAGAGATTCAATGAAAAAAAGTGCAAAAGCAGGTGGCTTAGTCTTACCAGTTCTAAAATTATATTTTAAAGCAGCAATCATTAAAACTGTCTGGTACTGACTAAGAAATAGAGTGTTCAATCAGTTTAATAGGCTAGGTGCAATAGCAGGAAATAATTATTGTAATCTGCGGTTTTGATAGATCCAAGGAGTCTAGCTATTGGGCAAAAAGTGTTTCTTCAATATAAACTGTTTGAATGTTAGAAGTTAGTATAGACAAAATTTGTATTAGAGAAACACTTTGCACCCTATACCAAGATAAGATCAAAATGGATACAAGATTTAGACATAAAAGACAATATTTTAAACAAACTAGGAGATCAAGGAATAGTTTCCCTGTATGATCTATGGAATGTCAAGCAGTTTATGGCCAAGAGCTCTTTCTTCAAAAATAAACAAACAAACAAAAAAAACCAAATAAATGAATCTTAACTGATCATTCTGTATTATCCTAGAAATAACTTGTTGTAACTTGGTTGTTAAAAGTTATCTAAGATTTTTGAATCAATATTCTTTAGAGAATCAGGCCTATAATTTTTGTTGTCAGTTTTGACTGTTCCTGGTTCAGATATAAGCACCATAGTGGTGCCATATTAAGAATGTAGCAGAATTCCATTCAATTCTATGTTTTTTTAATTTGTGCAGAATTAGAGTTCATTATTTCTTAAATGTTTAGAAGAATGCATTTGTGGTGAATTTATCTAGACATGGATTTATTTTGTGAGAATTATTGATGAATTTTCAATTTCTTTTCTTGAAATGAGGTTTTATAAAGAATTTATTTACCCTTTTGTATATTGGTGCACTATACATTTTTTGCAATTATTCATACATTACACTCACATTGTAAAATTTAATGTCACACAATTGGGCAAAATGGCAATGAATTGTTTTTTATTACTCCTCTTTGGTGGGGAGTCTCCCCTTTACATTTTTGATACTGATAATTTGTTTTTTTTCTTTAATTTTTAATGAGAGTAACTAAACGTTTGTCTATTTGATTGCTTTTTTCATAAAATCAACTTTTTTCATTTTTATTAATATTTTGTTTTCCAATTAAATACAATAGTAATGTCTACCTATCATTTTTGTAAGTTTTCAATTTTACTATTTTTCCCCACCTTCCCTTCCCTACAAAAGATAGTCTTATAATTTTTACATTGTTCCCATGCTATATATTGACTGAAATTGAATGTGATCAGAAAGAAATCAAATCCTGGAAGAGAAAATAAAATATTAGCGACAGCAAAATTATATAGTACATAAAACACTATTCAAAAAATTGTAGGAATAGACTTTGGTCTTATCTTTGGATAAGAATGGTGTTCTCTGTCATAGGTACTGGAAAATTGTCCCTGATTATTACCTTGATGATATGAGGAAGTCCATTAAATTTGATCATCACCACCATGTTGCTATTACACTGTACAATATTCTGGTTCTGCTCATCTTGCTCAGCATGGGTTCAGAGAAGTCTTTCCAGGCTTGTCTGCAATCCCATCCTTCTTGGTTTCTAACAGAACAATAGAGTTCCATAACATACATAAATACACATAACATACATACACAATTTATTCAGCCATTTCCTAATTGAAAATTGCCCAGATATCCTAGAAGGAGTAGGCAAAATAGAAATTGAGAGAATCCAAATATCTACCCCCGAAAGAGAACCAAAAAAAAAATCCCCAGGAATATTATAACCAAGTTCCAGAACTCCCAAGTCAAAGAGAAAACATTATATGCAACCAGAAGGACACAATTCGAATATCATGGAGCTGCAGTCAGGTTCACACAGCACTGTCTATTAAGGGTAAGTAGGGCTTGGAATATAATATTCCGGAAGGCAAAAGAGCTCAGAATGCAACTGAGAATCAACTACTCAGCAAAAGTAAATGTCCTTTTCCAAGGAAAAAGATGGACATTCAATGAACCAGGAGAATCTCAAATGTTCCTGTTAAAATGTCCAGAGCTGAACAGAAAGTTTCACCTTCAAATGCAGGACTCAGGTGAAGCACAGAGAGTGGAGGAAAAGGGTAAAAAATATGAGGGACTTGATGATGAACTACATCTGTTCATGCATAGAAAAATGATACCGATAATACTCATAAGAAACTTCTCATTTAATAGAGCAGATAGAAGGCACTTGTATAGATGAAGCACAGGAGAGAGCTGAATTTGAAGATATATATTGTAAAAAGTCGAGTCAATGGCTAAAAAGGAAATGTAATGAGAATAAGAGAAAGGAGAGGTGAAATAGGCTAAGATATTGCATGTAATAAGATTGTTTTTATTACATTGAACTATTGCTATGATATGGAAGGGGAAACGCAAGGGGGAATAATGGAACTTTCACTCTCATCAGAGGTGGCTTGGAAAGGAAACAGCATATATACTCAATGGTGTATAAACCTCTAAAGTAAGAAGGAGAGAAGGGCAACAGGGAGAAGGGGGGATTTAAGTGATGGAAGAGAGGGTAGACTATGGGGGAGAGTGGTCAGATATTACACATTTTCTTTTTTTACTTCTTGCAAGGGGCTGGGATTTGATGGCCTGTCCAGGACCACAGGGCCGGGTGGTTGCTAGGCCTTAGGGGTGGTATATGGGCTCAGAGCCTCTTGGCCAAAGGGCCAGTGATCAGTCCCTTAAACCAGCTACCCTACAACACATTTTTTGAAGAGGGACAGAGTGAAAGGAGAGAGAAAATATAGTATATGGCAGTGGGGTTATTACAAATGGAGGGAGTTGAGATCAGCAATGACAACAGTGGAAAAATATGGAAGTAGCTTTTGTGATTTATGTATCATAAAGAATGTGATCCACCTGTGACAGAGCTGGCCATGTTGGAACACAGTGTGAAGCACATTTATTATTATAGTTGATTATTATTATTACTATTATTATTATTATATTTTGGGGGACATTCTTGGCAAATGGGATTGGGTGACTTTACACAGTGTTGCACAGCTGGGTGGTTAGTGGGTCTCTGAGGTCAGATTTGAGCCTAGGTGCTCCAGCCTCCAGGGCCAGTGCTCTGTCCACTGCACCACCTACCTGCCATCATCATCATCATCATCATCATCATCATCATCATCATCATCATCATCATTTCATTTTTTTGTTTTTGCAGACCAATAGGGTTGGGATGGCTTGCCCAGTGTCACACAGCTGAGTGATTGTTGGGTGTCTGGGGCCAAATTTGGGCTCAAGTACTCCTGACTCCATGGCCAGTGCTCTGTCCACTATGCCATCTAGCTACCCCTATTATTTTTTTATTTTTTTTTTAATTATTTTCCTTACTTTATTGCTCATGAAATTCTACATTTGTTGGGGACAAGAATATTTTAATAATGTATACAAAAAATAAAAATAAACAATCAATTGCAAAAGAAAAAAAGAATGGGTCCTTTTTCAACCATACTATAAAAATTCTTTCCCAATTTATTGTATTTTTCTTGATCTTTGTTACAGTGGTTTTGTCTGTGTGAAAGTGTTTTTTAATTTAATGTAATTAAAATTATCTAATTTGTTTGTAATGATATTCTCCATCTCTTCCTTGGTCATAAACAGCTTTCCTTTCCATATATCTGGCAGGTAATCTATTACCTGATCTCCTAGTTTTCTTATAATGATGTCTTTTATGTATAACTCTTGTATCTATTTTGATCTTATCTTGCTATAGGGTGTGAAATGTTGGTCTGATCTAAATTTGTGCCTTATTAGTTTCCAATTTTACCATTTTTTTTTTAAAGAGAGAGTTATCCCAGAAGCTGGACTCTGGTTTTATCAAACAGCAGATTACTCAAATCATTTAATGCTGTCCCTATGCACCAATCCACCACTATTTCTTAGTCATTACCAAACAATTTTGATGAATGATGCTTTGAAATATAATTTTAGTTCTGGTAAGGCTTGGTCACTTTCATTTGCACTTTTTTCATTAAATGCCTGGATATTCTTCAGTTTTTATTTCTCCTTATGAATTATAACATTTTTCAAGCTAATTAAAGCAATTTTTTTGAAGTTTGACATGAAAAATAGTAATATATAGAGAAATGGGTTTATTTTATATCCTATGACTTTTCTAAAGCTGCTAATTTTTTCTAGTAGTTTTTTAGATAACTTTTTAGGGAGTCTATAAGTATAATATCATTTCATCTGCAAAGAGTAAGAGTTTTGTTTCTTCCTTCCAAATTCTAATTCCTTTAATTTCTTTTTTCTTCTCTTATTGCTGGAGCTAACATTTCAAATATAAAATTGAATAGTAGTGGTGATAATGGGCATCCTTGTTTCACTCCTGATCTTTTTGCGAATGGCATCACATTAATGCCTATTGATGGTTTCAGATAAATACTGCTTATCATTTGAAGGAACAATACGTTTATTCCCATATTGTCTGGTGTTTTAGTAGGACTAGTTGATGAAAGTCTTTTTTAAGTATCTCAAGGTAATCATATGATTTCATTTATGTAATGTTATTAATGTGGTCAATAATAAGAACAATTTTGCCCATATTGAACCAACCCTGCATTCCTGGAATAAATGCTGCTGGTCAAAGTGTATTATCCTTGTAATCACTTTGCAAAGATTTTATTTATTACATTTGCAATCATATTTATTAGGAAAATTAGCCTATAATTTTCTTTCTCTGTTTTGACTCTCCCTGGTTTAGGTATCATTACCATAATGGTGTCATTGATGGAGTAATACAGACTTCTATCTTCACCTATTTTTCCATTGAATTTATATAGAATTAGAACCAACTATTCATTAAAAGCTTGATAGAATTAACTTTAATCCACATGGCCCTGCAGATTTTTTCTTAGGACATTCGATGAGATAAGGTTATTTACCTTATTTAATTTCCTCATCATTTACCCTAGTATCTTCATTGCATATAATGCTTGTTGATTTTTTAGTGAGATACTGCTTGTTATTTTAAGGAACAATCCATTTATTCCTGTTTTCTCAGGTTGCTGAGTAGAAGAGTGTGGGAAAGGAGGGTGTAAGTAAATTTTGTATTCTTAATTATGCATGTGCATATGGATGAAATAGCTAAATAAATTCTTTAAAAAATTGGATAGCCCAGATATAAGTAAGAAAAGGATATGATTGTATCAATAGCTGCTAAATGAATTAAAAAAATGAGCAGCCTAAATCAATCACAATAATCATTCAAAAGTAAATTAAACCAATATAATTAAAATTGCAGCATTTCATTTTAAAAAAGAATTAGTATTATACCATTTAAAATTTAAAATGGATATTGAATAGACTGAAAAAATAAGAGTGAAATTCATATGAAGGGAGAAAAAATAAGTTTCTTAAGGATAATATTGTAAGGAGTTAGGTCTATCTATACAGGATCTTAAATTATACAGCAAAGAAATAATTATTAAAATTTTTGGTACTATTATTTTATAGTGATCATTTAATTGAACAGATAAGTTGCACAGTATACAGAAAAGACTAATATATTATGATGGATTCTTTTATTTTTTTATTTTTTAGGTTTTTGCAAGGCAACTGGGGTTAAGTGGCTTGCCCAAGTCCACACAGCTAGGTAAGTACTAAGTGTCTGAGTCCTGATTTGAACATAGGTACTCCTGACTCCAGGATAGGTGCTCAATCCACTGTGCTGCCTAGCTGCCCCTGATGGATTCTTTAAAAACAGTTTCTGGGGGGAAATCCCTATCTGAAAAAAACACTGCTGGGAAAATAAAAAAAAATCTGGAAGAAATTAGGCTTAAATAGCCATTTTACCCTCTATATAAATATAAGAAATAAAAGATAGAAAATTATCATGTAATACACAAATTGGTAGAACTTCTAATTAAGAGTCAAGGTGGTGGAGTAGAGAAAGCATACAAATAATTTTAAAATACTGACTCTAGGAGGCAGAGGTAACATGGAAGAAAAAAGGCAGAAAATTGCTTGAGCTATTACAAAACCCTCTGTGCAACTTTATTAAATGCCATAAAATAATTCCTAGCATAAAAAACCTGTAAATTTTGTTCAGTCATCCAGTGCTGCTACTGTTGTTAGTATGTTACTGTTACTATGCCCAGTGTTGCCTGGGTTCTGTTCTTTTACTCACTCTTGGTTCATGTATATTTTTCCAGTAGTTTGTTGCTTCTCATTTCTTATAAAACAATAGTATTGCACAATGGAATTCCCACATACATAAGCCACAGTTTGTTCAGACATTTCCCAATTGAAAAGCATTCCCTCAATTTACAAATCTTTGCCACCCTAAAAAGAGCTGCAATAAATATTTTGTACATATATAACTGTTTCCTTTTCAAGAAGTCCTTTTGGGATGCATACCTAGCAGTGGCAATAAGGTTAGATCAAAGTGTTTTCAGTTTTATTGTCTTTTGGGCATAAATCTAAATTGCTTTCCAAAATTCATTGGATGAGTTTTCAACTGCATTATCAATGCACTAGTGTCCCAATTTTCCCGCAACTTCTCCAACATTTATTCTTCTTTTCTGACATATTAATTAATTTGATAGATGTGAGGTAGTACCTCAAAGTTCTTTTAATTTGCATTTCTCTAATAGTGATTTGGAGTATTTTTTCATAAGTAAATGAGTATATTTGTCATAGGATTATAGGCTTGATTTCTTTATATGAAAGCTGCCTACTTATGTCCTATGACCATTCCAATTAAGGAATGACTTCCTATGACACTGCCTGAGTTCTCTATATATTTTAGAAATGAAGTCTTTAGGATTTCTGGCCAAGATGTTAGAGAAAAGACAGACACTGTGCTAATGTCTCATAGTTACCTTAAAAAATAACATGAACTAAACCTCTTAACAGAAATTCTATCAACAAAAATCAGAGAGAGAAGCTAGGAGAACACCTACCACCAATCAGGGGATAGGGTGAAGCCACTGGGCTGGTCTTAGCCATGAGGCTTTGGTGAGTGACGAGTCCAAGGATCAACTTTAGTTGCAGAATCTCTGACTGGGGAAACTGAGGTCATGTGAGACCCAGCCAGGTTGGAGGGTGAGTTCCAGCTCAGAGAGTTGCAGAGCATGGCTGGACATTGATCTACTGGCCCGGAGCTCCATACTTTTAGGAGGGACCCCTTCCTAGAACACACAGTAACAGCCCCCCAACCCCTCCCCCTCAGGTTCAGGTGTGGGCTTCTGAGCTGAAAGGGAGATGAACTAACTCCCCCAGGGCCCAGCCCACATTGTTCAAGGATAATTCAGACCCTATTGCAGCCCATCACCCTCTCCAGAGCTTGGGAGAGGGCCTCAAACACTTTAGATAAAGCAACCAACAGCTCCTACTGGGCAGCATACTTGGAGTTACTAAGCCAAGTGAACAAAGCCTCTAGGATTTTCAAAAACAAACTACTCTGAGCCATTGCCTCCCCCAACAAAAGGTCCTAGGAAAAGGAAGAAAGGCCAGCAAGAAAAGGGGAGCCCATTGAGAATTACTTTGAAGACACAGATCCTAACACAGAGATCTACAACTTATGAGGAGAATATGAACTGGTTTCCATCACAGAAAGAGTTCCTTGAAGAAATCAGGAAGGGGTTTAAAAATCAATTAGATAAATTGAGAAAAGAAACTGAAGAGAAAATTTACAACTTACAAGAGAAAATTAACATCTCACAACAAGAAAATAAATCCTTGGAAAATACAACTGGGCAAATACAAAATGAAACTAATTCTCTCAAATACTCAATTGTGCAAATGCAAAAGGAAAATAATTCACTCAAAACTACACAAGCAAATGGAAACTTTCAAAAACTAGAATTGATGAATTGGAAAAGGAGTTGCAAAAGATAGATGAATAAAATATTTCTCTAAAAAAGAATGGAATCTGGGGCTACTAATGACTTCATGAGACAACAAGAATCTGTTAAGCAAAACCAAAAAAATCCAAGAAATAGAAGAAAATGTAAAATATCTCAGCAGCAGAACCACTGACATTGAGAATGAAATCAGGAGAGATAACTGAAGAATTATTGATCTTCCTGAAAACATTGAAGAGAAAAAAAAAAAAAACCCTGGACTTAATATTACAGGACCTGGTGATGGAAAACTACACTGATATCATGGAACCAGAGGGAAAATAGTTATTAAAAGAATAAATAGATCCCCTCCAGGAAGAAATAATAAAAGGAAAACACCAATGAATAGTGTGACCAAATTCCAGAATTATCAGATAAAAGAGGAAATCCTACAAGCAGCCAGAAAGAAACAATTTAAATACCAAGGAACCACAGTAAGGATAACACAGGACCTTGTTGTATCAACATTAAGGGATCGAAGGGTCTGGACTGAGAAGAGAAAGGGAGTTTGGAATGCAGCCAAGAATCCACTATAAAGAAAAACTCAACCTTTTCTTCCAGGGGAGAAGATGGACATTTAACAGAATGGGAGACTTCCAACTTCTCCTGATGAAATGATCAAAGCTAAATAGAAAATATGGTCATTAAACAGGAGATTCAAGATACACATGAAAATGTTAAATAAAAGGTAAAGAAAAAACTGCTATCCAATAAGATGAAGCTGACTAGATCCCCACCTGGGAGAAAGATTTTCTTAACTCTTGAGAATTGTAACTCTATTAGAGAGAACATACTTAGCCAGAAGTGATGGACACCCATTACTTAACCATGACTCTGATAGAATGATTTAAAAGCAAAATCTCCCTAAAAATGGGGGGCAATAAAGAGACAGGATGATGGAGGAAATTGAATGGGGTTTGTCCCAGTGAATAAAGAGGTACAAAGGACATTTTGCAACAGAGGGAAAGAAAGGAGGAAATGAGAACTGTCTGAATCATACTATCATCATATTAGGTCTAAAGTTAACATACACACACTCAGTTTAGGTGAGAAACATATCTTACCTTACAAGTATTAAAAGGGAAAGGGAGGGTATTGAAGAAAAGAGGAACTAACAGGAGGAAGAAGGGGCAAAGGGAAAGGGGAAATAAAGGGGAGGGGGTTGGATACAAGGGGGGAAAACAAGGAAGGTGGTGGTATTCAGAAACAAAATACTGGGGAATATGGATAAAGTGAAAAAGGGGAGAAATATAAACAAAGGAAAGGGCATGGAGGGCAAAAGAAAGTTAGTAATTATAACTTTGAATGTGAATGGGATAAACATTCCCATAAAACATAAGAAAATAGCAGACTGGAATAAAATCCAAATTCCCATAATATGCTGTTTACAAGAAACTAATTTGAAGCAGAAAGATATATATTGAGTAAAGGTAAAAGGTTGGAGTAAAATATATTTTGCCTCAGCTGCAGTGAAAATATCAGGGGTAGCAATCCTTATCTCAGATAAAGCTGCTATAAAACTGGATCTCATTGAAAAAGGTAAAGAAGTAAACTGTATTCTCCTAAAAGGTAACATAGACAATGAAGCAATTTCAGTTCTAAATGTGTATGCATCATATGGTATAGCATTGAAATTTTTAGAGGAGAAGTTGAATGAGTTACAAGAAGACATAGACTGCAATACTCTACTGATGGGAAACCTTAAACTCCTGCTCTCAGATTTAGATGAATTTAGCCATAAAATAAATAAGAAGGAATTTAAGGAGGTAAATAGAATGTTAGAAGACCTAGACACGATAAACCTATGGAGAAAACTGAATGGGGATAGAAAGGAATATACTTTTTGTTCTACAGTACATGGCACTTACACAAAAATTGAACATGTAGTAGGGCATAAAAATCTAATAATCAAGTACAGAAATAGTGATTACATCCTTTTCAGAGCATCGTGTAATAAAAACCTTATGCAATAATGGCCCATGGAGAGATAGACCTAAAACTAATTGGAAACTAAATAACCTCATTTTAAAGAATGAGTAGATCAAGCAACAAATTTTAGATAGAAATATTGATTTCATTCTAGATTATGACAATAATAAGACAACATACCAAAACTTATGGGATATAGTCAAAGGAGGTGTCAGGGTATATAATATAATCTTTAAATGCTTACATGAATAAAGTGGAGGAAGATGAAAAAATGAAATAAACATGCAACAAAAAAATCAGAGAAAGAATACATTAAAAGCCCCAAACTAAATACCAAATTAGAAATTCTAAAAATCAAAGTAGAAAGTAATAAAATTAAAAGCAAGCAAACTATTGCACTAATAAATAAAACCAAGAGTTAGTTTTATGGAAAAACAATAAAATTGATAAACCTCTGGTTAATCTGATTAAAAGAACAAAATTAAATTGCTAGTATCATAAATGAAAAAGGTGAACTCACTAACGAGGAGAAAATTAAAATATTATTTAGAAATTATTTTGCCCAACTGTGTACTCATAAATTTGATAATCTAAGTGAAATGGATGAATATTTACAAAAATATAGGTTATCCAGGTTAAATTAAGTGGAAATTAATTAGTTAAATATCCCTATCAGGAAAAAAAATCAAAAATCCATTATTGAACTCCCTATGAAAAAGTCTCCAGGGACAGATGGATTCACAAGTGAATTTTATCAAACATTTAAGGAACAATTCATTCGAATTCTATAGACCTCTTTGTCAAAATAGGTGAGGATGGAACTCTGCCTAATTCTTTGTATGGTACCAATAGGGTGCTGATACCTAAACCAGGAAGAGTCAAAAGAGAAATAAAGCTGTAGACCAATCTCCCTAATGAATATAGATGCAAATAAATCTTAAATAAAATATTAGCACAGCAATTACAGCCAGTTATCACTAGGATAATACAACATGATGAAGAAGGATTTATCCCAGGAATGCAAGGTTGGTTCAATATTAGGAAAACTTATTTTTATTAACTATATGATTAACAAACCTATCAGAAATCATATGATTATATATCAATAGATGCTAAAAAGCCTTTGACAAAATACAACCCATTTCTCCTAAAATCACTAGAGATCATAGCAATAAATGGATTGCTCCTTAGAATAACAAACAATATCTATCTGAAACCATCAGCCAGCATTATATGCAGTGGGTATAAGCTAGAGGCATTGCCAATAAGTTCTGGGGTGAAACAAGGATGCCTGTTATCACCATTATTATTCAAAACTGTGATAGAAATGTTTGCTTAAGCAATAAGAGAAGAGAAAGAAATTGAAGTAATTAGAATTGGGAAGGAGGAAGCAAAACTCTCACTCTATGCAGTTGATATGATGGTATACCTAGAGAATCCTAGCAAATCATCTAAAAAATCTACTAGAAACAATGAGAAACATTTGCAAAGTCATAGGACATAAAATAAACCCTCATCAATCCTCAGCTTTCCATATATTAATAGCAAGATACAGAAGCAAGAGATGGAAAGAGAAATCCCATTCAGAACAACTTCAGACAATATAAAATACTTGGGAGTCTACTTGCCAAGGCAGACTCAGAAATTCTTTACAAACAACCACAAAACACTTCTCTCACAAATAAAATCAGATTTAGGAACTGGGCAAATATCAACTGCTCATAGATAGGCTGAAATAATATAATAAAAAAGACAATTCTACCAAAATTAAACTACTTATTTAGTGCCCCACTGATCCAAATTCTAAAAACTATTTTAATGAGTTAGAAAAAATGTAAGTAAATTCATATGGAGAAATAAAACGTCAAGAATTTCCAGGGATTTAATTAAAAAAGAAGAATGTAAAGTAAAAAAAAAAAAAAAAAGAATGTAAAAGGAGGTGGCCAAGCACTATCAGATCTAAAATTATATTATATCATATCTGTAATCGAAACTGTCAGGTATTAGCTAATAAATTGAGTGGTATAGACTAGCTACAATAGCAGGAAGTGATTATAGTAATCTGATTTTTGATAAACCCAAAGAGTTCAGCTTTTTGCATAAAAACTCTCTCTGATAAAAAGTGTTGGGAAAATTTGAAGTTATTATGGTAAAAACTTGGATTGGACCAACACCTCACAACTTTTACCAAGATAAGATCAAAATTGATACAAGATTTAGACATAAAAGACAATATTATAAGCAAACTAGGAATCAGGTAATAGATTATCTGTCAGATCTATCGAAAGGGAAACAAACAAGGTAATTTTGATCATATTAAATTAAAAAAGCTTTTCTACAGACAAAACCACTGTAAAAAATTTTTTTAAAAAAATGTAGTTAATTGGGAATCAGTTTTTCCAATTAGCATTTTTGACAAAGGACTTATTTCTAAACTATACAGAGAAGTGAATCAAATTTGTAAAAACAAAGCCATTCCCCAATTGACAAATGGTAAAAGAATATGGAGAGGCAATTTCCAGATAAGGAAATCAAAGAGATCCATAGTCATATGAAAAATTGTTCTAAATCATTACTTACTAGAGCAATGCAAATTAAAGCATCTCTGAGATACCAGCTCACGCCTCTCTGAATGGCCAATATGACCAGAAAGGACAATGATTAATGTTGGAAGGGATGTGGGAAATCTGCTACAGTAATTCATTGTTGGTGAAGCTATGAACTTATCCAGACTTTCTGGATAGCAGTCTGCAATTATGTCCAAAGTGCAAAATAATGTGCATACCCTTTCATCCAGAAATACTACTACTGTGTCTGTACTCTGAAGAGATCATGAAAAAGGTTCAAAGTATCACTTGTACAAAAATCTTCCTAGCAGCTCTTTCTGGTAGCAAAGAAGTGGAAATTGAGTGAATGTTCATCAATTGGGAAATCAGGAATAGTGGCATATGTACATCATGGAACACTATTGTTCTATTAGAAAATAAGAGGGATAGGAATTCAGAGCTGCCTGGAGGGATTTGCATGAACTGATGATGGTCCTGAGGAGCAGAACTAGAAGAACAATGTACATTATAACAGCAACTTGGGGTTGACAATCAGCCTCAATGGACTTGCTCATTTCATAAGTGCAAAAATCAGGGACAATTTTGGATTAACTGTGATGGAGAAAACCATTTGTATTCAGAGAAAAAAATGTGGAGTTTGAACAAAGACCAAATAATATTTCCTTTAATTTGAACAAAATTATCTTATTATTTATTCTTTCTACCTCTTATATTTTATTTTTTTCATAAGGATATGATGTCTCTCTCGACACATTCAATTTAGATCATTGTATAGCTTGAACACAATGTAAAGACTAACAGACTGTGTTCTGTGGGAGCATGGGAGAGGGAAGCAAGATTTGGTGAAAATCTTTAAAATTCAAAAATAAATTTATTTTAAACATTAAAAAAGAATTTAATGTAAGCTTAGTTGATGTTTTAATAATAATGGGTCAATGGCATCCACAAAAATGGTCTCCAGTAAAGAGGTCCTGGTATTTGTTTATGACCTTATGCTATTTAGCACTACATTTGAATAATTTATAGACTTTGGAAGTATAACTAAATTTCAATAAGAGGATTTGAAATCATCTTGATGGATTAGAAAAAAGGAATGATTTGAATAGCATGAAATTTTAAACAGATAAATGTAAACATTGACATTTTCTTCCAAAATTCAACTGTCCAAGTATAGGATGTGTTAGCACTGAATAATTTGTATACAATAGATTTGGGAATTTTACAGTACTACATGTTCAATATGAGTAAAAATTATCTGACTGCTCCATGTCCAGAATATGTAAATATGTGATTTGTGGTATTTTCCCATGGTCAGATCATTGGACTCAGTTCTGGACTTCATATTTAGTAAAAACATTGGTAAGTTGGAAGGTTTCCAGAAGAGGGTAAATCCATCAATCCACTGGTCAATCAAGAAGATGAAAGGCCCAGAGAATTCCATATGGCTATTTATTAAGCAAAACTGTTATATCTAGCTTAGATAAGAGAACACTGGAATAACAGGCATTGATGATTATCTCCAAAGAATTAAAATGATATCTTCATTGGTGAGAAGAGGAAGCACACACACACACACACACACACACACACACACACACAGACACACGGATATATACATATCTGTGATTGTGTGACTGTGCAGATAGATATAGATATATAGTTAGAACTAGGTAGAAGAAAGATGTACAAATGTGCACAAATACATGTGAATATTATTTATGTATGTGTATATGTATGATTATACTGTTGTAATATAAATTGTTGTATATAAATTTCTCTAGAATAATTTTGAAAGGATGATATCACTTGCATTTGTAGAATTAGGGAAGACTTTCTGAAGGAAGGCACCTCAAAGACAGGAAAGATACGTATAAATGAACAGGAGAATAAAGGTCAGGCATTGGTGATAGTTTGGGTGATAACAATGAATCAAAAGTTTACATACTGTGAAAATGTTAAATTTAAACTAAGTTACAAGAGAAGGAAGGCTCCTTGCTCACCTACTTTAGGATACTCATTTTAACCTTTCTAATCATCTACATTTTACAGGTGAACTGCCCACTCACCAAAGACACAGCATGTGATGATTTGTACTATCCAACAATAAAAATATTTTTATTTATGGTTATAATCAGTATGTCATCAAGTATGGATGTTCATATTCTGTAGAGACTTTCTGCTAATTGTTAATGTAAATGAGACTTTTCTTATAATCACATCCATTTGGGGAATGAATAATCAGTCAGATGCTCTGTGTTTTCCCTGTAAATTATTTTAATATTCAGTTCACTAGAAGTGATTTCCAACAAAAAAGTTTGGGTGGGGAGAATTATATATATCTAAAGAAAACCACAAAGCTGACATGTCCAGGAACTGCTTCTAGCATAGTAAGAAAAAAATTTCATTTTTGTTATAACTTTTCTCAATGACCTTTACTATAGATTGCCAATCTGGGGTTATTTAACAGGACCTGAAATTTTTTTCCTATAATTTTCTGTTTTTTTTCCTATCACTGTATGTGACCCAAGATAAGTGATTTCAGTTCCCTTAGCCGTAGTGTCATAATTAACCCAATGAAGCTAAAAACTCTTACATTGCTTTACTTAAAAGAATTGCTGTGTTTTTTAAAAGTACTATATAAAACTTAAAATCCTGTCAAAGTTTGTGTTATTATAGTTGTTACTTTCACAAGTCAAATGAAATTCCTTGTAATGTTGGATAAATATTTAGTTTCCAGTAAAAAAATGATTTAATCATATGTTATGTATATGAAACACAGAAAGACATATTTAACTGTAATCTGGAAGACTGAGACTATCCTGGCTCTTTCTCTGAATATATGAAAATGGGTAAGTCTTTTTTCCTTAGATCTCAAATTATTCACCTGTAAAATTGGGATTTAGACCAAATAATCTTGAAGACTCTTGTAATCTAATATTACATGATTCTATAAGTATTGGGCAGCAGGGTTTGCTGGTAAAGCAAAAGAAGTTTCATGGAGGCCATTTGACCTGAGTCTATGATTTCCTTTCTTTGCCAAAGAAGATGAATAACTTCATTTTACTTCATATACTATATATTTTCTCTTTTTTAAATTTTTTTATTCATTTATATATTTTCTAATTATATGAAAAGATTTTCAGCATCCTTTGCAAGCTTTTGAGTTGTCAATTTCTCTACCACCTTCCCTTCTCTCCATACTCCCCATGCAACAAACAATTTGATATAGATAGAATACATATAATTATGTTTAACATATTTCCATATTATTCATAGGGTTAAAAAGAATTAGAACTAAGGGGAAAAACCATGACAAACAAAGAAAAAGACATAGAATGACCTTTAATATGAGCATAGCATGCTTTATGCATAGATTTTATATATAATTTCTTCTCTGGATGTGGATGGCATTTTCCTTAACAGATGTCTCAGGATTGTCCTTGAGCATTGAACTACTGAAACAAAGTTACTTCCATTATAGTTCATCATTTCATAACATTGCTCTTAATGTGTAAAACAGTGTACTGGTTATTCTCACTTTAATCAAAATCAATTCATATGCATTTTCCCATGCTTTTCTGAAGGAAGACTGCTCATCATTTCTAAAAGAATAATATTAATCCATAATATTCATATACTATAGCTAGTTCAATCACTCCTCAGTTGATGGGCATTATGAGAAGTATTTCATAAAAGTTCACAAAATAATCTATTAGTTTTAGCTTTAAAATGTTTTTCAACTCAATGCTTTTAAATCTGTTTTTCTTTTTGACTTTTCTGAGATAAGGATTGCTGCTCCCCAACTTTTTTGGTTCATCTGAAACATAAAATATTCTGCTCCAGTCTTTTACCTTTACCCTTTGTGTATTTATCTGATTCCAATATGTTTCTTATTAAAAAAAAAACATATTGTAAGATTCTGGCTTTCAATTCCCTCTATGATCCGATTTCGTTTTATGGAAGAGTTCATCCTATTACATTCACTGTTAGGATTACTATTCCTTTATTTCTCTCCATTCTATCTTGCTACCTTTGTAGTTTTTTGCCTCCTTTCCTCTTATACCTCTTCACCCATTTTTTATTTCTAACTGTCAATCTATCCACCCTTGCTCCTCTTCTCTTTTCTCTCCCTTTCTCTTTTTATTTTACTCTTTTTAAAACTTTTACTTTAACTTTGCTTAAACTTTTCTCTTTCCTTTTATCAATCTCACCTTCTTTCTTTCCCATATCCCCCCTACTTCCCCTCAGGTTAGGATAAATTTCTAAACCCAACTGAAAATGTTATTATTACCTCTTGGAGTCAAATCCGTTGAGAGTAAAATTTACTCAGTGTGTATACTCTCCCTTCTTTCCATTTATTAAATTGTGCCACATAATGTGGTGTTAATTATCCTCTAATGCCTTCTTCTGCTGGTATAATTATCTTTTTCATGTCTTAATTGCTTTCTAAGAATCTTGAAATCATAACATCTTTCAAAGTGATCTACCTTTATGTTACTTGAAAGAAGAACAATTCTCAAGGTTTGACTTATTGACTGATTAATTTATAAGCTTTAGCAAATCATAATCATTTCATAAAAACATCTCCTGCCTAAGGTTTCTTCCTCTCAACTGTCCAAATAAAATTTAATTTTCAAAATCCATAACCACTAACAAATTATAATCAATATATGCCAAAGCCCTCTTTAAAAGTACCCTCCCTTTAACTGTACTAATAGAAATATAACACTAATGATTTAAAGGTCCTCAAGAATTAAAAGTTTGATTGCATCACAGTCAATTTCAGCTCAGAACCTTTAAGTATGTTCATTTCAACTGACCCAAGAGAAATTCCAATCTCAAATGGCATGTATTGTCTTCCCTTGTAAGCATGTAAATAATTTAGTCTTATGAACTAATACTGGTTTCTCTGATTACTTTTTTATCCATCTCTTTAGTCTTTTTATCAAGTAAATTTGAAAGTACTCTATTTCATTGAAAATCCATCTTTTTATACTAACAGTTTTCCTTATATTGAAACAACCCTGCATTCCTGGGATGAATCCTACTTGATCATAATGCATTATCCTAGGGATAACTTGTTGTAATCATTTTACTAAAATTTTATTTAAGATTTTTGCTTCTATATTCAGCAGTGAGATAGATCTATAATTTTCTTTCTCTGTTTTAACTCTTCCTGGTTTAGGTTCCATCATCAATTTGGTGTCATGAAAAGACTTAGGCAGAGTTCCATCTTCACCTATTTTTCCAAAGTATTTATATAGAATTGGACCCAATTGTTTCTTTTTTTTTTAGGTTTTTGTAAGGCAAATGGGGTTACGTAGCTTGCCCACGGCCAAACAGCTAGGTAATTATTAAGTATCTGAGACCAGATTTGAACCCAGGTACTCCTTACTCCAAGGCTGGTGCTTTATCCACTATGCGACCCAGCCACCCCAATTGTTTCTTAAATGTTTGATAGAATTCACTTGTGAATCTATCGGGCCCTGGAAATTTTTTCTTAAGGAGTTCAATGATGGCTTGTTGAATTTCTTTTTTCTGAGATAGGATTGTTTAGGTGTTTAAACTCCTCTTCATTTAACCTGGAAAACATATTTTTGGAACTATTCATCCATTTCACTTAGATTATCAAATTTATTGGCATAGATTTCAGCAAAATAATTCTGAATTATTGCTTTAATTTCCTCCTCATTGCTGGTGGGTTCATCTTTTTTTCTTTATGATAATAGCAATTTGATTTTCTTCTTCTTTTTTAAATCAAATTGACCAGAGTTTTATCAATTTTATTGTTTTTTTTCATAAAACCAACTCTTGGTTTTATTTATTAATTCAATAGCTTTTTGCTTTTGATTTTATTAATTTCTTTAATTTTTAGAATTTCTAATTCATATTTAATAGTGGGTTTTTAATTTGTTCTCTAATTTTTAGTTGCATATTTATGTCATAGATTTCCTCTTTCTCTAATTTATTCATGTAAGCATATAAAAATATGCTATATCCCCTGATAGCCACTTTGAGCGAATTGCATAGGTTTTGGCATTATCTAGGATGAAATAATTACTTCTTTCTATAATTTATTGTTTGATCCACTCATTATTTAAAATGAGGTTATTTAGTTTCCAATTAGTTTTGGGTCTATATCTCCCTGGCCCAATATTGCATATGATTTTTATTGCATTATGATCTGAGAAAGATGTATTCATTATTTCTGCCTTTCTGCAATTGATCATTAGGTTTTTATGCCCTAGTACATGGTCAGTTTTTGTGTAAGTGCCACGTATTGCAGGAAAAAAGTATATTCCTTTCTATCCCCATTCAATTTCCTTGGTGATTATAAAAATCTGATGTTCGATAAGCCCAAAGGATCCAGTATTGGGATAAAAGATCTCTCATCAATAAAAACTGCTGGGAAAATTTGACGTTAATAGGGAAGAAACTTAGATTAGACCAACACCTCACACCCTGTACCAAGATAAGATCAAAATGGATACAGGATTTAGACATAAAAAACAATATTATAACAAACTAGAAGATCAAGGAGTAGTTTACATGTCAGATCTATTGAAAGGGAAGCAGTTTATCACCAAGGAAGAAATGGAAAACATCACTAAAAACAATCTAGATGATTTTAGATACGTTAAATTAAAAACTTTTGCACAGACAAAACCACTGTAACCAAGATCAAAAGAAATGTAGCAAACTGGGAAACAATCTTTACTACTAATATTTCTGAAAAAGGATTCATTTCAAAAATATACAGAGAACTGATTCAAATTTAGAAAAAAATAACAATTCATTCCCAAATTGATAAATGGTCAAAGGATATGCAAAGGCAATTTACAGATGAGGAAATCAATGTGATCCATAGTCATATTCAAGATTGCTCTAAATCATTATTTATTTTTCTTCTATTTTTAAGCTCTTTGCTTTTGTTTGATGGTGTCTTGGTGTCTCTTAGACTAATTAGTTTTCATTTGTCCAATTGTAATTTTTTAGAATTTTATTTATTTTTCCTTATCCAGTTGGTTAATTTTACTTTTTGGTGAGTTACACACTTTTCCAGTTGACCATTTCTACTTTCAAAGAGCTTGATTTCTTTATTCATTTGGTCAGTTTTACTTTTAAAGGTATTGTTATTTTCACCAATGCTTTTTTCCCATAATTCTCCTGCATGACTCTCATCTCTTTTGTTCATATATTGTCTTTGTTTTTTAAAATTCTTTTGAACTGTTCCAATAGGACTTTTTTGTATTTGAGACTAATCCTAAAATTCCTTTGAGGTTTCAAATATGGGCTTTTCATGAGGTATTATTATTTTTCAATTCTCTCAGAATAATAGCTGTGATTATTGCTTCTTTTTTTGGGGGGTGGTCATTTAGATGTGGAAGTCTTGCTCCTAGGACTTATGGACCATACACTAAAGTTTTTTCGTACAAGCTAGGGTCTGGTCCCTGGCTTACCATTTGCCTATGAAGTTGCCTATGCTTTGCTTGTTAACAGTTTGTTTCCTGAAGAAGGGTAACTTAGCCCAGTTCTTGCTATGGCATATGTATTCCATGGGCTCAGACTTTGTTTTCTGAACTGCAATTGGGATGTTGGTCTGCTGCATTACAACATTACTGTTCACTTCAGATCTGAGCTGCACTGTACTAATAGCCTCCTGCTGGCTTTCCAATTTTCCCACCTATGCTGGGTCATATTCCCCTTTTGCTCCCATGAGATAGACTTTTGTTGATTTCTTCATGGTACTTTGAGGTGAGTACTTGTTTCACTGTGGATTCTGTAGCTTTTGGGGGGTTTCTGTAGCTTTGGTGTTCATACATCTTTTAAAGTTGGTTAGGGAAAAGCTTCAGAGGCTTCCTAACTTTGCACTAACCTCTTGGCTCCATGCTGGAAGTCCTCTCACACATATATTTTACAGAAAGGAAAAGACAATAGAGTAAAGATTTATTTACAGATATACAGTTTGTAATATACTTTTTTCACATCTAGAATAAGGTTGAATGACAGCTCCAAACAATGTCCAGTTAAGCCAGCACAAAATCATTCCAAAAGCAATGAGATCATTCAGTTCAATGAACTTTTCCTTTAGGTCATGTCTCCTTTTCCATAAGCCCTAGAAAGGTAGGGAGCATTTATATTATACCTGGGGGGTATATGGTCAAATTTTTAAAGTCCATCTGGATAGGTTATAGTGACTTTTCTTTGTCTTCTGCTGCCATGAAGATCCAATGATATTCTACTACCCAAGCCTCCATCTCAATTGCTCCTCAATTTCCCTTGCTGGCTCATAATCTACTCATAATTGTGGGTGCTCCACAAGTTTCTACCCTGGATCCTTTTTCTCTCTATTTAGTTCTCTTGTTAACCTCATTATTTCCAATGGATTTAATTATTACTTCTGTGTATATTCAGTCTCAGTCTCTCCCCTATTTCAGTCTTGTGTCACCAATTGTATAGTAAATATTTCAAATTTTCAACTATTCTAGGTGTCTGGAGGAACGTTAAACTCAATCAGTCTAAAACAACTTATCTTTCTTCTTAAATTCTCCCCTTCTTCAAACTTCTGTTTCTTTTCTCAAATTTATTTATTTGTTTGTTCCTTACTACAATAATCTTGTCACAGAAGTAAACATAATTCCCCTTCCCCCTAGAAAGATAGAGAAACCTGAAGAAAAATAAAGTAGGAGAAAAAAAAGATTTTATTTCAATCTGTGTTGAGATAAAAAATCATCAGCTCTGCATATTGGATGAATCACAATCTTTACCATAGGTCCATCAGAGTAATTGCTTCACAGTTTTTTGTTTGGGGAGGCTAGGTGGCAAAGTAAATAGAGCGCCGGCCCTGGAGTCAGGGGTACCTGAGTTCAAATCTGGTCTCAGACACTTAATAATTACCCTGCTGAGTGGCCTTGGGCAAACTACTTAACCCCATTTCTTTACAAAATAAAACCTAAAAACCAAACAAAAACCAAACAAAAATATAAACAAAATTGTTTGCACAATTGCTATTGTTAACAGTCCTTCCATCCATCCTATTATTCCCCACTCCCATTTATTCTACTCTCTCTCTCTCCTTTTACCCTGTCCCTCCTCAAAAGTGTATTGTATCTAAGTATCCTCTCTCATGATCTTCCCTCTCCTCTTTAATCTACACCCACCCTCCCCTCCCTCTGTCCCCTTTTTCCTATCTCTTTTCTCTCTTTTTTCTTCTAGGGTAAGATAGATTTTTCTATACTATGAAATTTATTTATTATTTCCTCTCTGAGTCACTTCTGATGAGATAAAAGCCTCACTCATTCACCCTCAATTACCCACTTCTACTCCATTGCAAAAGTTTTTTCTTTACTCTTTTACATGAAATATCTCAGCCCATTCTTCCTCTCCTTTCCTTTTCTCCCAGTACATTCTTTTCTCACCCATTGACACCATCTTTATAATATATACCTTCATATTCAACTCCTTCCTCTACCTTGTCTACATGTGTTCTTTGCAACTGTTAAAATAAATGATGTGCATATGAATTATCAGTATCACTTTTCCTTGCAGAAATACAAACAGTTCAAAAACATCAAATCCTTCATAATTCGCTTTTTCCTTCCATCCTCTCTATGCTTCACCTGAGTCCTGTACTTGAAGATCAAATTTTCTGTTCAGCTCTGGTCAATGGGAAAGTTTGAAAGTATCATATTTCTTTGAATGTTCAGCTTTTCCCCTGAAAGAGGATGTTCACTTTGGCTAGGTAGTTGATTCTCAGTTGTAATCCAAGTTCTTTTGCCTTCCAGAATATCCTATTGAAAATCCAATGAGCCTTTAATATAGATGTGCTAAAACCTATGTAATATTTCTGAGAGTTTTTATTTGGTGATCTCTTTCAGGAGATGATTAGTGGATCCCCCCATTTTCTACTCTACCCTCTGCTTCTAGGATATCATATCAATTTTCCTAGAGAATTTCTTGAAAAATGTAGTCTAGGCTCTTTTCCTGTTTGTGACTTCCAGTAGCCCAATAATTTTTAATTTAACTCCCCTGGGTCTGGTTTCCAAGTCAGTTGGGTTTTTTTCTCATTAAATTTTATTTTAAGGCAATGGGGTTAAATGATTTGCCCAACGTCACACAACTAGTCAATTATTAAATATCTGAGGCTGGATTTGAACTCAGGTCCTCCTGACTCCAGGGTCAATGCTCCTTCCATTGTGCCAACTTGCTGCCCCAAGTCAGTTGTTATTTCAATGAGATATTTCACATTTTCTTGTAGTTTTCAATTCTGGCTTTGTTATATTGTTTCTTAATTTCTCACAAAGACATCAGCTTTCTTTAGCCCCATTCTACATTTGAAGGAATTATTTTCTTTGGAGAAATTCTATATCTTCATTTCCATCTGGCCAGTTCTGCTCTTCAAGTTATTCTTTTCCTCTTTGGCATTTTGAACTGCTTTTCTACACTTGTTCTAATCTGGTTTTTAAAATGTCATTTTATTTGGTATTTTTGGTATCTCATTCACCCAGTTGCTGGCTTGGCTTTCATGCTTTTTCTGCATCAGTCTCATTTCTCTTCCCAATTTTCCTCTACTTCCTTTACTTGCTTTTCAAAATCTTTTCTGAGCTCTTCCATACCTGAGACTAATTCCTATTTTTCTTGGAGGTTTTGGATACAGAGACTTTGATTTTCTCATCTCCTGAGTGTGTATTTTGATCTTCTATAGGGCTAAAGTAATTTTCTATGTCCAGATTCCTTTCCCTCTCATTTCACTAGCCTATGACCTGATTTTAACTCTTTGGCAAGGAGTGATTCTGCTTCCAGGCTGGAGGATACACTTTGCCAAAATTTTGAACATTTTTGGTTCACCCCACAAGTCCTGCAACTTCAATATCTTCAAGGTCTCATCAGAAACTCTGCCTGCTCTCCTCTGTACTGGGGATGATGACCTCTTTCATAGATTATGAGGATGATCTTTGCTCCACTATGGCAATATGGAGCTCCACACTATGACCTGCATCTGAGCATGGACATAGCAAAAGGGTCCTGACCCAGGGAAAGCAGAGAGACCTCTACAGTCTCCTCCATCTTTCTTACCATCTGTGGGATGAGCACTCTGGAAACAGCTGCTTAGTGGCTCCTGAGGTTTCAGGGTCAAGGCCTGCACTGAGACATGCACTGGCCTGCACTCCATGCATGCTCTGGTATGGAAGACTTTTCTTACTGACTTTTCAAGTTGTCCTTGGCAATCCCTGGGCTGAAAGCTCTGGAAGCTGCCTGCACTGACATAGACCAAGTGCTCCCAGAGACCCAGATTTCCTGTGGGCTGTAACTAGAAAACAGAATCTGTTTCACTCTGGCTCAGTGGGGCTGTTGCAAGGGCTGCACTGTGACCCTTTCCCACCCAGGTGGGATAGATCCATTTCCCAGATCTTCCAAGTTCTCTCAGGCCAGAAAATTGTTTCACTCCGTTCTTCTGTGGGTTCCACCACTCTAGAATTTGGTTAGAATCATAATTTTAAGGCATTTGGAGTGCTCTGGGGTAGAGTTTCTGGAAATTTCTTCTTCCACTCTGCCCCCATAATATATTTTCTATTATTTCATCTGAGGTTCACATTTGAAATAATAATTTTGATTATTACAATAAAATAATATAACCATCTAATTCATTAAGATTTGCAAACTGATTTGTATATTATCAAAATACATCCTCACAATGACTCTGGCATGTAGATGCTACTATACAGTTTATTTATTTGACTGTTTGGTATAGTGGAAAAGACAATGAACTTAGTGTCTGAAGACTGGTCATTTCTTATCTTTGATACTAAGTATCTATGTGTGTGTATATATATATATATACACACATATATATATATATATATATATATATATATATATGTGATGCAGATTAATTCATTTCAATTCTCTTAGAATTAGTTTTCTAGTTCAAAAATGAAACATATTTTCATTGATTGCTTAAAATGATTATAAAAGTAGATGTTGCTACTATTTTCATTTTATAAAAGAGAAGCAGAGAGTGCTTTGGTGACTTGTCAGGATTGAACAGGTAATAAGTATATGAGGGAAGATAATTGAGGTCTTTCTAATGAAGTGTAGCACTGTATCACTGTGCTACATATATTATTTGTCTAGCAGTCATGTAGGCATTATTATCCTCATTTTACCAATGAGGAAGGTGAACCTGTTGATAAAGGGACTATGCAACTCAGCTAAAATGTTTCATAGATTTTAAACTCAACTCTTATCACTCCCATTAGTTAAGGCATAAAATGAAACAGGAAGTTAGAGACAAATAATTCAGTCAGTTAAGTAGAATTTTTCAATTTACTTTTGTATTTATTTGCACATTACTAAAATAATCTTATTGTAAGAGTAAATATAATCACCCTCCCCCCCACAAAATAAAAAAAAAAACTCACAAGAAATGAAGGGAAAGAAAAAGAAAAAAATGTGCTTCAGTCTGTGTTCAGATACCATCAGCTCTGTCTCTGGGGTGGATCACAAACTTTATCATAAATCCATCAGAGAAATTACTTCCATATTTTTCCACAGTTGCTGTTGCTGATTCTAATTCCCTTCATCCATTCCTCCATTTATTATATTTTCTTTCTCCTTTCACTCTGCCCCTCTTCAAAAGTGTGATATCTTGCAACTCAGTGGCTCAGCATAAAGTGCACTGGCACTGGGGCCAGGAGTCCCCAAGGCTATATGTACCACATAGACCCAGCAACCACCCAGCCCTGTGGTCTCGGACAGGCCACTCAATTCCACCACCTTGCAAAAAGCAAAACTCCCCAAAATATGTTATATCTTACTACCCTTTTCCATGATTTCCCCTCTCCACTATCACCTACATCCACCCTCTCCTCCCCATCCCCTTTCTCCCATCCTCTTTCTCTCCTTTTTCTTCAGATTTCTATACCCTTTTAAGTATGTGTGTTGTTTCCTCTCTGAGACATTTCAAATGAGAATGAAGGCTCCCTCATTCCCCTTCACCTCCCCCTTTCCATACCATTGCAATGGTTATTTCTTGACTTTTTTACATGAAATATCTTAGCCTATTTTTTTCTCTCCTTTCTCTTTCTCCCAATACATTTCCTTTTTACTCAATAACTCCATTTTTATAATATATGATATCTTCAAATTCCGTTGTCTCCTGTATCTTGTCTATATATGCTTCTAACTGTTCTAATAAATGTCAAAGTTCATACAACTTATCAGTATCATCTTCCTTTGCACAAATATACACAATTCATTATAATTAAATTTCTCATAATATACCCTTCTAATCCTTCCTTTCTATGCTTCACTTGAGTCCTGTATTTGAAGATCAAATTTTCTGTTCAGCTCTGGTAATTTCAACAGGAATATTTTAAATTCCCCTGATTCATTGAAAGTCCATCTCTTCCCCTGGAAGAGGATGTTCACTTTTTCTGAATACTTGATTCTTGGTTGTATTCCAAACTCATTTGCCTTCCAGAATATTATAAGCCAAGCCCTATGAACCCTTAATGTAGATGCCACTAAGTCCTTTGTAATCCTGAATTCAGTGCCATGGTATTTGAGTTGTTTCTTAGCTGCTTCTAATATTTTCTCTTTGACTTGGGAGTTCTGGAACTTTGCTATAATATTCCTTGGGTCTATTGTAACTCTTTCAGGAGGTGTAGAGTCTCTCAATATCTATTTTGCCCTCTGCTTCTAGGATATAAGGGCAATTTTCCTGTAGAAATTCTTTAAAAATGAAGTCAAACATCTTTTCCTGATCATGACTTTCCTATAGTCCAATAATTTTAAAATTGTCTCTCCTGGATCCCTTTCTCAGATCATTTCTTTCTTCAATGAGATATTTCACATTTTCCTCTCGTTTTTCATTCTCTTGGTATTATTTCATTGTTTCTTGATTCCTCACAAAGCCATCAGCTTCCTTTAACTCCAATCTACATTTAAGGAGTAGTTTTCTTCAGAGCATTCTTATCTTCTTTTCCATCTGACCAGTTCTGCTTTTTAAGGCATTCCTCACCTAATTAACATTGTGGATTGCTTTTTCCATTTGACCTAAACTGGGTTTCAACATTTTGCTTCTTCAGCATTTTTTTTGGATTTCCTTGACTAAGCTGCTGACTAGGTTTTCATGTTTTTTTTTTCTACAGATCTCTCCTTTTTCTTCCTGATTTTTTCCTCGATGTCCTTAACTTGTAATCATTTTTGAGCTCTGCCACAGTGTGAACCCACTACTATTTTTCTTGCAGACTTTAGATACAGAAGCTTGGACTGTGCCATCTTTTGAGTGTGTGGTTTGATCTTCCCTGGGACCAATGTAATTATCTATGGTTTAATTCCTTTTCTTCTGCTTATTCATTTCCTCAATCTGTGCTCTGGTTTGGGGTTACTTTCTGAGTTTTTGAGTATTATTGGGATACCCCCAAATGGACCTCAGTTCCTTCAAGGTCTTATGAGAGGCTCTGTCTGCTCTCCTGGTCTGTGCTTTGTTCTGTGAATGACAAAAAACACACCCTGTCACCCTGGAGTTTTGAAGAGGTTCCCTGCTCTGTGGCAATGGGGGATCCCAGACTGTGACCATGGTGTAAACATGGAATAAGCACAAGAATCCTGTCCCAGGGACAGAGGAGAGACCTCAACAGGCTCCCTCTACCCCTTTACCTTCCTTGGGTTGAGCACTCTGTAAGCAGCAGCTGGGCAGCTCCCTGCTGAACAGCTCTTTGGGCCTGCTTCCATTTCCTGGGATCTGGACTGTGTTGATGGCTGAGGCTGCATTGAGGGCCAAATTGGTCTGGGATTCGTGCTCACTCAGGAAACGGCTTCTGCTGCCAGGAGCCAGCATTCCCAAGGACACAGGCATCGCAAGGCTGTTCCCAGAAATTTGAAGCTCCTTTGCTCTGGCATGGTGATCCTGGCTGCACTGCCATCCCTTCTAACTCCATAGAATAGAGAAATGCCATGATTTTCTCCTTTGGCTGCAGTATATCATCAATGGATCTTTCTGTGGGTTCTGTCTCTCAATAATTAGTTAGAGTCATACTTTTAAGGTTTTTATATATTTAAGGAGAGCTGCTAGAAAAGCCTGTTCTCTTGCCACCATTTTGGCCAGTCAAGTTTAATTTTATGTGCCTACCGTGTATTGAAAAATTTACTAACTCTTCTGACTGTAATTAGTCATTATGTTCAAAGAGTAATTGAACTGTGAACACTTTGTTCCAGATATCACTACTAAGTCCATATCCCAAAAAGATAATAAAAGAGGAAAATGCACCTATATGTCCACCAATATTGATAGCAGCTCTTTTTGCATTCATAAAGAATTGAAAAATTGAAAGTTGCTGCCCATCAATTGAGGAATGACTGAACAAGTGATGGCATATGAATGTGAAGGAAAAATTTTGCATTAAAAGGAATGACAAGCAGACATATTGCAATGTGAGGTGATCAAAGAACATTATACACAGTAACAGCAACATTTTGCAATGATAGCTATGAATGTTAACTCCTTTCATCAATATATTAATTCAAGACAATTCTAAAGGAAGGAGTATGATTGCATATTGTAGTACAGATTATATTCAGGGAAGATTAGTACTTCTCCTGAGAGGGCTTTCAAGTCCTATTAAGGTCTACTTTCTACCTTTGGTGTCTACCTGATAAACCTAATTCTTATCTCTGCCTCTAAGAAGCTATAGCATGCACAGCAACTATAGTAAAACAATTCATCACGTGGGCTAATCAAGGTTAGGGGTTACTGAGGATTCTCAACCCCATCAATGAGTATGCATGGCATCTAAACAAAACCTATTAATATTTCCTCTTATGGAATGGATGAATGAGAATTATTTCTTTCAAAGGCCAGGACAGCAGCTAAAGCAGATACTACTTAGAGCTAGGTTAGATAAAAAAAAAAAGATGTCAACATCTTCAACTATATCTAGAGACATTTCTAGCTGACTTGAGTCTGACCTATGGATTATTCTGAATGAGTGAGTGAGCTCAATGATTTTGTGCAACTCTGCCTCATTTAAATCCAATTTATGCATGAATCAAGACATCATTAAATCATATTATCATTTTTATCTGCCTCAAAATCTTGTGGTCATGGGTAAGTGATGAAGAAACAAATGTGGATATACTCAGAACTGTCTGCACAATTCTGTATACAGACAGACCATGCCATAGGTCCTCTTCTAACTGGAAGCAGTAATAGGATTTGACACACACCATATGTCTGAGTAACTTTTTAAGGATGCACTGCTTACTTTCTGGGAAGAGGAAAAGGATAGAAAACATGAGCTTAAAATTGTCTGCTTACCTAACCCTGCTCTTATTACTACAATAGGTAGGCATACCACCCTGTGATCTAAACACACACACACACACACACACAAACACACACACAAACACACACAAACACACAATGCATAAAAACTTCCACAAAGGTGATTCCATTCACCATGTACATGGAATAAGTGCATAACTGTGGACAACACAAAATTCAGTAGACCTGAAAAATGAACAGTTCTTGTGAGAGAACACAGCAGGCATCACGTATAAAATACAGTCTTCAATGAAATAAGACAGATAAATGAAGACCAACATACTGAAGTCAGGGCTGGATACTTATTTCACTGGAATGGTTGAAGTGAAAGGGATAGCTAAAAAACTGGTGTAAGTTTTGGATTCAAAACTTAGTCAACAAACTTGAATGCCTCCAAAAAAAGTGAACAATCTCATGACCATGTGATTGTCTCTTGGAGGAATATGCCACATCACCATCATCCATGTGTATGTTTCCACTATGATGAACACTGATGAAGTCAAAGAAAAGTTTGATGAATACCTGGAGACCTTTATCATAAATTTGCTAAAAGTGGACAAGTTCATATTTTTGAAAGAGTCTAATGGTAGAGTAGTTTTAGACTACTAGACATGCCAGGTAGTCCTTGATAGAATGTAAAAATAGCAGCAATGGTCACTTACTGCTGAAGACTTGTCTATCTCATGCCATCTCATCAATATTGTTTATCTAAGTAAACTTCATTGAAGCATCCCACAGCAAACTGGCATTAAGAGGATTTTATTTATTTATTTCAAAGAATAGAGAAGTGACAGACAAGAGAGTGAAGAAAGCAATGGGTAGAGCAGAGCACTGGACTGATCATATACTTTCCAAATAAAGATAAATACTAGCATTCAACAAAAGTAGAAACTCAAAGGAAAATAAAGATTACCAAAACACTTTATGCTAACAGATGAAAGCCTTTCATTGAGCTAGAACAATTTATTGCTAACTGGGAGGGAATTTTTAATTAAGAAATGATTAGAAATAATGAAGCAGAAAAATAGTGGACAGCTTTCAGAGATTTGATATATAGCAATTCATTTACCCATCTTGGTCAGAACAGTCACAAATAACAAGACTGGCTTGATAAAAATGATGAGGATATTCATTAGCTGATAAAGGAAAAACGAGAACTTCACATGGGGTTAGTAGCGGAATAGTTCATCTAACTCTAAGAAAGCAGCATTTAACTCCATTAAAAGTAAAGTCTAAGCAAAGCTTAGAAAGTTTCAAGATTCTTGGTTTAGTAAGAAGGCAGAAGAAATTCTGCTTTATACTGATAGTACTAATAATCCAAATTGATTGTATGATGCCCCAAGCTATTTATAGGCTAAATATGTATGGTGGATATCAAGTTACTCAGTGTTTATGGAGTCACCTGGATTAGTGATAAGAACATGACCTTGGAGAGATGGTTTGAACATTTCCATAGTGGTCTTAACAGATCATCATCAATCAATGTTTAAACCATAGACCAATTATCTCAGTTGGAAATCAATCCCTCTAGACAAATTTCCAATTAAAGAAGAGATTTTGATTACAATTAGACTTCTCTTCTATGGCAAATCATCTGAGACTAGTTTCATTCCAGTTAATATTTATAAGGTGGGGGGTTCACCACTCATTAAAAGACTGACTGAAATATTCTGGTTTATATAGCAAGACAAGATTATCCCCAGTAGTTCAAGGATATCTGCATTGATTATCTCTATAAAGGTAAAGGAAATAGAATATGCTATGATAATCACAGAGGTGTTTCTCTCTTAGTCATTACTGACAATATTATTGCCAGAATCCTCCTTATTATGCTGATCCTTCACCTAGAAAATGTGCAATTACCTGAGAGCCACTATGTTTTAAAAAAGGGAAAAGGAATGGCCAATAATGTATTTTCTGCCCAATAATTCTAGGCGAAATGCCAGGAGCAGGAATGATGTTGTCTGTATACAGTGTTTGCATATCTTACCAAGGTCTTTTATATGTTCATTCATGTAGTTGAACGGAAAGTTATGTCCAAATTTGATTGCCCAGATGAATTCATTCAAACTGTACTTCAATTTCATGAATACTTGCTTTCTCAGATTCTGGATAATGGATGGTGGTGTGTGCTTTTCCAATCACCATTGGAGTGAAAGAAGACTTACTCCCAGGTTTTTTAATGTGATGTTTTCTACCATGTGGTCAAATGTTTCCGATAAGGACAAACTTGGCATCTAGGTCAGTAATTACACTAATGATAAATTATTCAACTTGAATAGGTCAATAATAAAGTGGAAGAAAAATTGCAGATGATTGTGACTTAATACAGACTCCAAAATTGAAATGTAACAAAACATGGATTGATTCTTTGCTATCTATGCTAATTTTGGCCTATTAGAAACAAGAAAACAAAAATACTCCATCAACGCACCAGAGCATCGCTATGTAGTGTCAATGGTTTCAGCAAATGGAGAAGTTTTGGATACTCTGGATACTTTGGATAAGATCATTTACCTTTGTAGTATAATTTCCATGCCTGTTGATAATGAAATTGAAGCACTCATTGACAGAACTCGCTCAGTATTTGTAAGACTCCAAAGAAATATATGGAAGAAAAGAGGTGCTAGAAATAAAAAGATGGTCTAGAGAATCATTGTGCTGACTTCACACACAAAGAGCATGTTTGTAAGAAAAAGTAAAACAAGGACATTCTCAAGATCTCTTTTAAGAATTTTGAAATTAACTTTATAAAATGGGAGAAAGTAGCACAGTGCTGCTCAGCAAGATATACCCTCATCAAAGAAGGTGCTGTGCTCTATTCAAGAGAGAGAAAAATAATTTGGAACTCAAATGTCTTTACATGCAATCAAAAAATTAAATAATGTTAAAATAGACATTTTTCAAACAGGGAAATGTAATGATTGGATCATAGAATGCAAGCAATGTATTTTGAAGCATTAAATTATTAGTTCTCACAATTCATAAGTTTGCTTAGAGAAAAGAGAAAAGAAGTGAAACTACAAATGAACCTTGAATAGAAGGAATAGTAGCTGGATAAAGGAGCATGGAAGCAATGTTATTAAAAGAACACCGAATATGTTGGAGTCAAAAGAGTATGCTGTTTACTTATTGTGTAACATTGAGTCACCTTCCCCTTGCTACCTCTCCCTTTTTTTATTTTAGTAATATCTACAATAATATCAACATTTGTGGAATATTTTAATATTTATGAAATGATTTGCATATATTGTGATATTTGATCTTCACAACTTTTAGTTTTATAAATATATATATATATATATATATATATATATATATATAAAATTTTATAATAAAGAAATAGACAAAAAAGTATAGGTGAAATTTAGTTACAGCTCATAAATGTATCATAGGATTTGAACATGTTTTCTTTTCTTCCAAAATTTTAGTGTTATAAATGTCACCTGGCTGACTAAATGAGGTATGTTGCTGGATGAAAGTTTGTGTTTCTGTGTGTATGATTTTGTGTGTTGTGTTGTGGTGGTGGTGGTGGTGTGTGTGTGTGTGTGTGAGAGAGAGAGAGAGAGAGAGAGAGAGAGAGAGAGAGAGAGAGAGATTTCAAGGCATGTAGTGAAGCAAGTTTTATGGGTACTCAGGAGCTGATCATTAAATGTTTAGTCTGAGCATTGATCCTCTGTAAATAGGCAAATACTAACAATCAAAATTTGATTTATTGATGTAATGATTGTTTGATCTTATGAAAGTGTTAGTGAAAAATTAGTACAGCAATCAGTTCTCTCTCCCCACACCAAGAGTTGATTATTAAAATTCAACAATTCACTCTCCAAATATTAGTGGTATTGTGGTGGTGTACTTTTGTTGCTTTTCTTGGAAAAAATGTTTATGTATGTATGTAATGTATGTATGTATGTAATGTTTTAAATGTATAAAATGAATTAAATTGTATTATAAAGTTAATCAAATTTATCAAAATAAAGTAATCAATATATGCTGAGATATGTGTATATTAAAGTAGATTGATAAATGTTTTAATGCGGTTTGTGTGATTTGTAATACATACATGTGTGTTTAAGTACTTGAACATGTTTAAGAACCTGCTGACCCAGATGATCTCTTAAATCCCTTGGACTTCCAAAGCCTCATAACTCTGTAAAAAGGTCAGAGTTCAGAATACTTTTTATTTTCACAATTGCTTTCATTATTAAATAAGTTTCTTCTAATTGATTAGTTTACAAGCTGCTTTAATTGCCCTGATTTTCAAATGAATTATATACGTGAACAAACTGTAGAGGGCAAAAGAAAATAGAGTCATAACTTTAAGAAATTCAGCGTAATTTAGCAAAAGTGTTTCTATAATTGTTATGCAGTGTAGTTTTCTCTGTTGTAAAATGGGAATAGAAATAACTGCTTTATTTACCTCAGATAAGTTAAAGGAGCTCTGAAAAGTAGAAATATCAGAACATATGCTATCATCATCATCATCATCATCAATGAGTTCAAAAGCCTCTTCTATTTCCAAATCTCTAATTCTAGAATTACTATTAATGATCATTTCATTTGTGCGTTCCATGAACTAGAGGTGTGCCTTAAGTATCTACTGAAAATATGCACTGGAATTCTGACAAAATCTTCATGTGAAAAGGGAAAGAAAATTATTGACAGGCAAAAATTAATGTACTACAGAACATGATTATTTTCTTGAAAATTTTCCCATTAATATTTTTTTGGAAAATCAAATGGATACTTTTCATTTCAGTTAGGAATTCAGCTTCATAAATTCCATTTTGGAAGAACACAATATCTGTATTACTTATTCAGTTGAGTAATCATAATTCAATACTCTTACAGAGAAGAAATTCAATATCAGATCAAAAGAGTGGTCCATAAGTATGTCTAATATATATATATATATATATATATAATATATATATATATACACATATATACATACTATAAATAGGATTGTTAGCTATTGCAAACAACTAAAAGGGGATCCAACCAAAGAATACTGAAACCCAACTCAGCCAAATATTTTCAGTGATTCAAAGAAAGTTGATAATTTTTCCCCCATTCTACATGAACTTCAAGACATGACCTTAGATTAATTCTCTTCATCAGAATATTCTAATAATAATAGCTGAAGTGAACAAACTTTTTCAATTTGGAAGAAGGTGGGTAAAATTTGGGGGTTTGGGAGGAAAGGAAGAGTTAAGTAAATGCATTTTTCTTCATTCAGCATAAAATAGATGAAGTGTCATTAACTGGGACATGAAAGATGGTATACTCAGATTCTACTTATGTGGATTAAATGTATTTAAGTTCTTGGCTTTTTTTCTGTATGATAGTATTTACATCTATAGCTCTTTAGAGTTTAAAAATATTCTTCTCAAAACGCTATCTGGTAGATAATATGTATCATCATGTTGAAATGCAGATGAAGAATTTGGGGTCCAGAGTGGTAAAATGATATTTCAAGTTAATTAATATAATCATAGATAATATTCAAACTTAGGTCTTTTGACCCTAAATTCAAGTCTCTATCTCTCTGTCTCTCTTTCTATTTCTATTTCTCTATCTCTCTGTCTGTAATTCTCTCTGTCTCTTACTTTAATTATCCAATCACATGCAAAGATAGAATACAGAATTCATCGATTTACAGGTTTTTGAGTTCCACAATTTTCCTACCACCCTCCCTTCCTTTTCCCCATTCCCATGGCAGTGAGCAATCTGGTATAGGTTGCACGGTTTAGAAGTTGAACATAGTGTGCTTTGCTCTGAATTCAGACTTCAGTTTTAATTTCTGAATGTTAATGGCATTTTTCTTAGTATTTCTTTCAGAATTTCACTTGGTCATTGAAATGTGGAGAGGAGCTGGATTCATAATAGTTGATCATCTCACAATGCTATTTTCAATGTTTACAATTATCACTTGGTTATTCACTCAGCATCAATTCTTACAAGTCTTTCAATGGTTTTCTAAATTCCAGTCACTCATGATTAGGTTCAAAACAATATTATTGCATAACATTCTTATACCATAATTTGTTCAGTCATTCTCTATTTGGTAGATATCCCCTCAATTTCCAATTCTTTGACACTACAAAAAGAGCTACTATGAATATTTTTTGTACATTTGACTTTTTCCATTTTTTAATCACTTTGGGATCAATTAATTAGAGTTAGATTAAAAAAGTATGTACAAGTTTATTGTTCTTTGTTCTAAAATGCTCTTCAGAATGGTCAGATCAGTTCACAACTCCACCAACCATGCATTATGTCCCAGTTTTCTTATATCCTCTCCAACACTGATCATTTCCCTTTTTGGTCATCTTTGCCAATCTGATAAGCATAAAGTGGTATCTCAGAATTGTTTTAATTTGCATTTCTCTAAGAATAATGATTCGGACAACATTTTCATACAATATAAATAGCTATAATTGATTCAAATGAAAACTGGCTTTTCTTATCCTTTAAGCAAATATCAACTGAAGAATGACTTGCATTCTTATATATTCACCTTAATTCTCTATATATTTTAGAAATGAATCCTTTATCAGAAACACTAGCTGTGAAAATTGTTTCCTAGGTTTCTGCATTCCTTCTAATCTTGGTTGCATTGGTTTCATTTGTGCAAAATCTTTTTTAATTCAATATGGTCAATAAAAATGTCATATAATTTTCTTTAAATATTTAGGAGAACTCATTGTAAATCTGGTTGGTTGTAAATATTTTTTCTTGGGGAACATTTTGATGACTTCTTCAATTCCTTCTTTTCTGAAATGAAGTTACCTAAGTATTTTATTTCCTTGTCTGTTCATCTAGGTAGTTTATAATTTTTTGTAAATATCCATTTTGCAGTTTATAATGTTCTCTCTTTCGTTTAGTTATAAACATTTCCCTTCCTCATAGATCTGAGAGACAGACTATTTCTTGTTCTCTTAATTCCTCAATGGTATCACACTTTATATCTAAATCCTGTACCCATTTCAATCTTATCTTTGAATAAGATACTATTTTCTAGGTTTTTTAGGAATTTTTTTCAAATAGTAAGTTCTTATCCCAAAAGATAGTGTCTTTGGGTCTATAATAATTAATACTGATTTAGTTTCAGATCTGGTACAACCAGGCCACCTTCTTTGTATTTATTTATTTATTTTTTAGGTGTTTGCAAGGCAATGGGGTTAAATGGTTTGTCCAAGGCCACACAGGTAAGTAATTATTAAATATCTGAGGCTGGATTTGAATTCAGGTCCTTCTGACACCAGGGTCAGTGTTCTATCTGCTGCTCCACCTAGCCACCCCCACCTTCCTTAACTTTTTTCTTTCTCCAGATTAATTTTGATATTTTTCTAGATCTGTAAAATAGTTTTTGACAATTTGATTGATATGATACTGAATAAGTTTTTAATTTGCTTGGAATTGTTATTTAATTGCATAAGATCAGCCTAACCAATGGCAATTGACATTTTTCAATTGTTTAGACATGACTTTATTTGTGTGCAAAATATTTTGTAATTATGTTCCTATATCTTCTTGATTTGACTTGAGAAGTAGATTCAAAAGCCCTTGTTGCTTATAGTTACTTTAAATGGCATTTCTCTTCTAATTTTTATTCATGGACTTTATTGTCTATAAATAGAAATGCTGATCATGTATGTGACTTTATATTATATCTTATTACTTTGTTAAAGTTTTCTATTTTTCTCTAAGTATACCGTGATATTGTCCACAATGTATAAAAGTTTTGTTTCCTCTTTAAATATTCTAATTCCCCCAATTCCTTTTTCTTCTTTTTTGAAATTAGAATTTATAAATGAAATATTGAATAATAGTGGTGAAAATTATCATCCTTGTTTCACCTTGATCTTATTGGGAATGCTGCTAGTTTATCCCATTTAGATATAATGCTTGTTTATGGTTTTAAATCAATGCCACTTATTATTTTTCAAGTAACTTTCTTTAAATAAATATTTAGGAGAATTCATTTGTAAATCCAGCTGGCTCTAGAGATGTTTTTTCTTAAGGAATATATTGATGACTTCTTCAGTTCCTTTTTTTTCTGAAATACAGTTACCTAAGAATTTTATTTCCTCTTCTGTTTATCTGGGTAGCTTATATTTTTGTAAATATTTATCTATTTCCCTTATATTGACATATTAGTTAGTATATATCTGGACAAAATAGTTCTTAATTATTACTTTGATTAAGTCTTGAATGGTAGTGAGTTCATCCTTTTCATTTTAGATACTGGCAATTTAGATTTCTTTCTTTTGATTTTTAAATAAGATTAATCACAAGTCTATTTTATTGTTTTTTCCCATAAAACCAACTTTTAATTTTATTTATTAGTTCAGTAATTTTCTTATTTTTCAATTTTATTTCCCCTTTGCTTTGGGGGAATTTCTAATGTAGTAAATAATTGGGCATATTTGATTTTTTGCTAGATCTTTTTTAGATTCATGCCCAATTCAATTTTCTCTTCATTATTTCATTCATCTAATCATTTAGGGATAGAAAATTTTCTCTAATAACTTCTTGCCTGTATACCTAAAATTTTAGTATCATTACTCATCATTGTCAGAGTCTTGTATTTAATTGCTGATTATTTCTATTTATTATTTCATGCACTTCATTCTTTAATTAGAAATAAATTTCTCATTAATTTTAGTTTTTCTTTCCATAACCATTTATATCATGATCTGAAAATAACATTTCCTCCTTTCTCCATTTGGTTTTGAGGCTTTTATGTCCTAGTAAATAGTTAATTTTTGTGTAAGTGCCATGCACTGAAGAGAAAAAGGTATATTATTTTTTATTCCCCTTCCAGTTTTCTCCAGAGTTCTATCTTGTCTGTTTTCTAAAATTATATTTACCTTCTTAACTTCCCTCATGTTTTTCAGTGTTTCGTGATTATATATATATATATATATATATATATATATATATATATGTGTGTGTCTACTCTGAAAAAAAACTTTAAAACAAGTATAATTATTTTTTTGTGGTATGCATCACCTACGTTATAATAATTATTCGCTATTCCTTAACTTCTACTCCATGTGAATCTTTATAATTCAAGTGTACCCCTTTTAAAAATATATAAGCTTATATCTTCCTTTCTAATCTATATTATTACAATTGTCCAATATATGAATGAGGTGTTTTATTCATATTCATAAATGTCTCTTTAATTTCCATATATTTTCCTCCCTTTATCATCATGTTTTAATTTTTCAGCTATTTTTATCCCTTTGTTCCTCTTCATAAAGAAGAAAAGAAGGACATGCATTGGGAGAAGAAGAGGATGATGAAGGGAATCACAATTAGGAAATTATAGTTGATGCAGTATTTGCTTGAATATTCCTTTTCACTTCACCTAGTTATGATTGTTGTCGCTGGTCCCTACATAATCTTATTTTCCTTATAAGGCCCTTTTTATGATTAAACCTAATCAAATCAACAAGATCTTACTATGGATCCATCATATTCTAAAATAGATACTATAAAGATAAAAGAAATATAAAAGCAAAAAGACATTACCTGCCTTCTTGTTTTTTTAGTTTTTTGTTTTTTTTTTTTTTTATGAGGCAATAGGGTTAAGTGGCATGCCCAATGCCACACAGTTAGGCAATTATTAAGTATCTGAGGCCAGATTTGAACTCAGGTACTCCTGACTTCAGAGCCTGTGCTCTAGGCACTGCATTGCCTAGCTAACTCATTACCTGCCTTCTAATGGTTTTTAGCCTAATCGGGAAAACAACATGTAAATACTTACATGCTATATGTTGGTGGCAAAAACTTAAAGGATGCAATGGAAATTAGAAAATGAAGGTCACGGCTCAGAACATTCTAGCCTTGGGAGACAAATTATGCAAAGGAACAGAGACAATTGTCATGTCTGAAAAACTCTAATAAACTACTGTTTCTAGAATTTAGAATGTTAGAAATTAATGTGTAAGAAGGCTGGTAAAGCAGGTTAAAATTCATTGTGCAATACTTTAATTACCAAACTTCCAAAGATGGAGCCAAGGTGGTGGTATGAAACTCACATGCTCCCAGAGCTTTTCCTTAAAACAAGCTAATGAAGTCTCAGCACAAACCCCTAAAAAGGAAAAGAAAAGAAAAGAAAAGAAAAGATCCAAAGAAGTTTTCAGTAGTAGACATTGTGGAGGATCTTTAGTGAAATTCTGTCTCTTTGGGGGGAAAAACAGAAGTAAAGCTCAGATGGAATGGAGAGTGGGAAAGCCAGTGAGAGACGTTTAGCCACAATACAATTCAGGTTCCAACAGTTTGACAACAGCATAGGTTCTAGTTGCTAAATAGTAAGCCAGCAGGGAGGGTCCTAATCCCAACAAGTTTGAACCCTGGGAATGCTAGGGCTAGAAACAGCACTGAGTTGGGACCAACCACTGCATAGGCAGACCCTGGACATAAAGGAGAAAACAAACCTCTTTAAAGGATAGTTAAAAGACTGAATATAATTAAAGAGATTGGATTAGGAGGATATTGGTATAGGTGAATTTTGTTTTTCTATTGAAGAGGGCCAAGATGACAGCACCATGTGTGAGACAAAAAGCCCAAATGAAAACTGGGGTTTACTCTAAACTTATATGTTCAAGTTTCCTTTGACCTATTTTAAATTTGCTTTGCTCATAAAACTTAGCACTTTCTCTAATGAGGGCAATCTATGATGGGCAATCTGGCAGCATTATCTCTCATTCTTTACAATCAATTGTAAAGTTCTTAAGACAGACCTGCATAGTGTCACATATTTAGGGAACTTAGAGACTCTATAGTTAATTAAATCAAAAGTGACTTTTGGGGCAAAGGGTGGGAACCTATCAGAATGGTTGGACTTAATCCATACTTTAGTTAACAAGGGTTTATTTATTAGGATAGGGGAGATAAAGGTGGGGAGTGTGGGAATAAATATCCTTGCGATGTACAAATGATTTATAAAATTATTTTGCTTTGCATGAAGCTTTGATTTATGAGGACTGTGTCCTTGGAGGATACTTGAAAAGGGGCTAAGTTTAAAATGGTTGTAATTTGATGTGATTCATATCTCTGTAGAAGTATATTCATAATGACACAGAAGTTACTTAGTGACTATGAGGCAATACTACTCATCAAACAATTCAGAAATCAATCAATCAATCAACCTGTGATTGTATTTTAATTTATAGTATCTATTTACTTATCAAGCATTCAGACAATCAATTAACCAGCCTTTGAAACTACTTGGATTGATGGTACTTGACTGATAGTTCTTGATTGATATCAGTAAATAATAACAGGTAAAGAGGCACAAATATCTATTATAGGAGACAGAAAGAAGGGAGTTATGAACACTGAGTAAATTATATTCAATAGATTTGACCCAGACAGGGATTAAGATACAAGAAACATTCCCACTTGGATTTAAAAAACCTAGTTACTGTACAGGGAAGGATATGTTAGTGGGTGGGAGAGAGAAGGAGAAGGGGAAAGAAAAGGGTAGAAGGAATTGATTAAATCATTAATGATTAGATGAATGAAAATTAAAACATCTCTAAGGTACCACCTCCCATCTCTCAGTTTGAACAAAATGACCAGTTGACCAAGGATCAATGTTGGAGAGGATGTGGTAAAATTGGGATGCTAATGCATTGTTGGTGGAGTTGTGAACTGACTCAATCTTTCTGGAGAGTAATTTGGAATTATTCACAAGAGACATTAAAAATGCCCTTACTCTTTGATCTATGGTGTCTGTATCATAAAGAGAACATAAAATATGGTAAAAATCCAATCAGTAAAAAAAATTCATAGAAACTCTTTTTAGTGGTAAAGTGAGAAATTGAGGGTATGTCCATTAATTGGGAATGATTCAACAAATTGTGGTATATGTATGTGATGGAACATTATTTTACTATTAGAAATCAATGAGGGACCATATTTAAGGAAAAAAAAAAACTTGGAAAGACTTGCATCAATTGATATCAAGTGAAATGAGAAGAAACAGAAGGACACTATACAACAATATGTGATGATGATCACAGTGGTGGACTTGTTACATTCAGCAGCACAATAATCAAAAACAATTTTGAAGAACTTGTGATGGAAAATGCTATCCATGTTCAAAGAAAGAGCTGAGGAGTTGGGATTAAAACCAAAGCTTATGAGCTCAATTTTTAAAAGTTGTCATCTATATTATGCCACTTATTTTCTATCTAATATTTTCTTTCTTCTATTTGCATCTGATTCTTCTCTCACCACATGTTCAATATCTATCTACGTTTGGCATGGTTATAATTATACAGCTTGTCAGATTGCTATCTGTCAGGGGGAATGGGGAAGGAAAGAGAAGGAAGGAGAGAAATCATAGAAGTCATAACATTGTAAAGAAGTGAGTGATTGGTGAAAACTACCATTGCAAGTGGTTGAACAAACAAATAAATAAAATATTATTTTTAAGTGATTCTATAAGCTAATAAAAAGAATAGGGAGATTAGCATCTCATCCCAGGACCCAGTTCATATTGTTCAAGGATGACATTATCCAGCAATGAACTTCTGGCCAAGATGGCTGAGAGAAGACAGGCACAGTTTTAAATTCTCCTGATCTCTGCCCCATCTATCACATGAAACAAACCTCTTAAAAGAAATCCAACACACAAAACGCAGAAAGAAAAGCCAGGAGAAAGAACATCTACCTCGGGATTTGTCTCTGGCAGCAGCTTTGGCCGAATTCAGGCAGATGAGTCTGGGCTCAGAGGGAGGATCAGCCCCAGATCAGCCAGATCAACAGCTGAATTGGAACTGGGAGTCTGAGGGCCCCACAGTCAGACCTGCTGAATCAGTGGTGGGGCTGGACTGCAGGGGCGTGAGTCCTCGGGGGAGTGGTGGCACGGGTGTTGGAGCTGTCCCCTGGGAGATACCAGACAGAGCTAGGGGGAGAGTTCTGGAGCAGGAAGGCTTTGGAGACCATCCCTGGGCTCCTCTGGTCTGGGGCCCATTACAACTCAGACTTATTACCTAACAAACAAATGCAAACTACTTCTGCCTCAGGCCCAGGTGTGTGAGCAGAAGAACCAGCCCAGCTGAGGAATGACCTCAGGCCAGGGTAAAGCCCACCATTGATTGAAGGCAAAGGAATTAAATAGCTCCAACTCCTCCCTTCAATGAAAGGGAGAAGGCCTCAGCCAAAGTCACAGACATTCCAGTGAAAGCAACCAGCAGCTCCTACTGGCCAGCCAGAGAAACTGCACTAAGTGAGTAAAGCCTTTAGTGATCCCAAGACCCTGTGAACCAGCCCCTCCCCAACTCAGGTCTTAGCAAAATGAAGAAGGATAAGTGGAAAGGTGGATCCATAGAAAAATTCTTGGAAGAGAAAGACCCTAACTCAGAGAGACCTGGAACCTCTGAGGATAATACAATATGGTCTTCAGCACAGAAAGACTTCCTTGAAGAAATAAGGAAGGAGCTTAAAAATTTGGGAGAGATAATTAATACCTTGCAACAAGAAAACAAAACCTTAGAAAGAACAATTGGACAAATACAAAATGAAAATAAATTTCTCAGACCTTCAAATGGGCAAATGCAAAAAGAAATTAATTATCTCAAAACCTCAATGGGTCAAATGGAAAGCTCTTTCAAAAGTAGAATTGACCAATTCGAAAATGAGTTGAAAAAGGTTAATGCAGAAAACTACTCCGCCAAAGAAAGAATGGCATCTACAGAAACTAATGACTCCATGAGACAGCAAGAGTCAGTTAAACAAAATCAAAAAATGGAAAAAAATAGAAGCAAAACTAAAATACCTCATCAAAAAACCACTGACCTCGAGAATAGATCGAGGAGGGGAAACCTAAAAATTATAGGATTCCTGAAAACATTGAAGAGAAAAAAGCCTGGACTTAATATTACAGGATCTAGTGATGGAAAACTGCCCTGATATCATGGAATTGGAGGGTAAAGTAGTTATTGAAAGAGTACATCAATCCCCACCAGAAAAAGATCCTAAAATGAAAACACCAAGGAATGTTGTGTCCAAATTCAAGAGCTATCAGATAACATAGAAAATCCTGCAAGCAGCCAGAAAGAAACAATTTAAATATCAAGGAGCCACAGTAAGAATTATGCAGGACCTGGCTACATCAACATTAAGGGATCCAAGGGCCCAGAATGAGATATTTCAAAGATCAAGGGAGCTTGGAATGCAGCCAAGAATCTACTTTCCAGTAAAGAAGAGCCTTATCTTCCAGGGAAAAAGATGGACATTTAACGTAATGGAAGAATTCCAAAAATTTCTGATGAAAAGACCAGAGCTAAACAGAAAATTTGGACATCAAACAGGAGGTTCAAGAGACACATGAAAAGGTTAAAAAAAAAAGGGTGGTGGTAAAAGGAAAAAAAAGCAATCCAGTAATTTGAAACTGGCTATATCCCAGCATGGGGAAATATATTCTCACAAATCTTGAGAATTGTAACTGTAACAGAGAGAATATACCTAGCCAGAAATGGTGGACATTCATGACCTATCCATGAGACTGCTATCTAAAGAGATGTAACTGGCTTTAACCCCACTTGGGAGAAAAACCCTAATAACTCTCAGGAATTTTGACTCTATTCGATAGAATATATTAAATTAGAAGGGACAGACACTCAGAATTTTCTATAACTTAGATAGAATGATCTAAGAAAACACTACCTCCTTAAAAATGGGGACAGGAAAGAGACTGGAGGAGGGAGGGGAGTGAATGGGGTAAATCTCATTACACTAAAAGGTAAAAAACAACCTATGGTAATAGAGGGGAAGAAGGGAGCAGATGACAAACACCTGAATCTTCTTCTCATCAGACTTGAATTAAAGTCAACCTACACATACTCAGTTAATTTATAAAACATCTAATCTTTCAAATATTAAAAGGGGAAAAGGGGAGGGGGCAGAACAAGGGAAGGCGCGTGGGGGTAAAAAGGCAGAAATAACAAAAGGAAAGGAAGGGAAAAAAGGAAAGGGGAAAGAAAGGGCAGGGTGTGATATAGGAGAGAAAACACACTGAAGGGGGTGGTATTCAGAAACAAAATACTGGGGAATATGGATAAAGGGGGGAGAAAGGGGGGAAATACAAACAGAAGGAAGATAGCAAGGAGGGCAATAAAGAATTAGTAATCATAACCTTGAATGTGAATGGGATGAACTCTCCCTTAAAACATAAGTGAATAGCAGAGTAGAATAAAAACCAGAATCCTACAATATGCTACTTACAAGAAACTCATTTGAAGCAGAGAGATACATATAGAGTAAAGGTAAAAGGTTGGAGCAAAATATATTTTGCTTCAGCTGAAGTAAAAAAAAGCAGGGGTAGCAACCCTTAGCTCAGACAAAGCAGCAGCAAAAATAGATAGCATTAAAATAGATAAGGAAGGAAACTTTATCCCCCTAAAAGGTACCATAGACAGTAAAGTCATCTCCAAATTGAATATATATGCATCCAGTGGGACAGCACCCAAATTCTTAGAGGAGAAGCTGAAGGAAATACAGGAAGACATGGACAGCAAAACTCTACTAGTGGGAGACCTCAACCTCCCACTTTCAGATCTAGATAAATTGAATCTTAAAATAAACAAGAAAGAATTTAAGGAGGTCAATAGATTGTTAGAAAAATTAGATATGGTAGACTTATGGAGGAAACTGAATGGGAATAGTAAGGAATATACCTTTTTCTCTGCAGTACACTGACCATGTACTAGGACATAAAAACCTAAGGATCAACTGCAGAAAGGCAGAAATGGTGAATACATCTTTCTCAGATCACAATGCAATAAAAGTCATATGTAATACTGGGCCAAGGACATATATACCCAGAACAAATTGGAAACTGAATAACCTCATTTTAAAAAATGAGTGGACCAAAAAACAAATTATAGAAAGAATTAACCATTTTATCCTAGATAATGATAATAATAAAACAACATGCCAAAACCTATGAGATTCATTCAAAGCAACTCTCATGGGATGTATTACGTCTCTTAATGCTTGCATGAATAAATTGGAAAAAGAGGAAATCAATGCACTAAACATGCAACTAAAAAATTTAGAGAAAGAACAAATCAAAAATCCACAATTAAATACTAAATTAGAAATTCTAAAAATTGAAGGACAAATTAATAAAAGCAAAAGCAAAAAACTATTGAATTAATAAATAAAACCAAAATTTCTTATTATGAAAAAAAAACAATAAAATTGATAAACCTCTCGTCAATTTGGTAAAAAAATGAAGAAGAAAACCAAATTACTAGTATCATAAATGAAAAAGGTGAACTCACTGCCAATAAAAAGGAAATTAAAGTAATGATTCAAAATTATTTTGCCTTGTTCTATGCCAATAAATTTGATAATCTAAGTGAAATGGATGAATATTGACAAAAAATATAATTTGACTAGGTTAAATGAATAAGAGGTTAAATACCTAAACAAGCCTATCTCAGAAAAAGAAATTCAACAATCCATTGAGCTCCCTAAAAAAATCTCCAGGGCCTGATGAATTTACAAGTGAATTCTACCAAACAATTAAGGAAAAATTGGTTCCAATCATATATAAACTCTTTGGAAAAATAGGGAAAGATGGAACTCTGCCTAACTCTTTCTATGAAACCAATATGGTGCTATTACCTAAATCAGGAAGAGTTAAAACAGATAAAGAAAATTATAGACCTATTTCCCTGATGAATTTAGATGCAAAAATCCTAAATTAAATCTTAGCAAAACGATTACAACAAGTTATCACTAGGATAATACATTATGATCAAGTAGGATTTACTCCAGGAAAGCAGAGTTGGTTCAATATTAGGAAAACTGTTAGTATACTCAATTATATCAACAACAAACCCATCAGAAATCATATGATCATATCAATAGATGCTTACAAAGCTTTTGAAAAAATACAGCATCCATTCCTATTAAAAACACTAGAGAGTGTAGGAATAAATGGACTGTTCCTTAAAATAATTATCAGTATCTATCTGAAATCATCAATAAGCATTATATTCAATGGGGAGTGGCTAGAGGCATTCCCAATAAGATCAGGTATGAAACAAGGGTGCCCATTGTCACCACTACTATTCAATATTGTATTAGAAATGTTAGCATCTGCATTTACAGAAGAAAAAGAAATTGAAAGAATTAGAATTGGGAAGGAAAAGACAAAACTCTCACCCTTTGTAGATGACATGATGGTCTACCTAGAAAATCCCAAGAAATCATCCAAAAAACTACTGGAAACAATTAGCAATTTTAGCAAAGTTGCAGGTTACAAAATAAACCCTCATAAATCCTCAAATTTTCTTTATATGTCTAGCAAGAAATAGCAGGACGAGCTAGAAAGAGAAATCCCATTCAAAGTAACCTCAGACAATATAAAATACTTGGATCTATTTGCCAAGACAGACTCAGAATCTATTTGAAAATAATCATAAAACACTTCTCACACAAATTACAGCAGATTTAAATTACTGGGCAAATATCATCTTCTCATGGATAGGTAGAGCTAATATGATAAAAATGACAATTCTGCCAAAACTAAACTATCTGTTTAGTGCCCTACCAATCAAAATTCCAAGAAAATTACTCTAATGAGTAAGAAAAATTGTAAGTAAATTTCAAATGGAGAAATAAAAAGTCAAGAATTGCCAGGAGCTTAATGAAAAAAGTGTAAAAGAAGGTGGCTTAGCCCTGCCTGATTTAAAATTATATTATAAAGCATCAGTTATCAAAACTGTTTGGCATTGGCTAAGAAATAGAGTGGTGGACGAGTGGAATAGAGTAGGTGTAAAAGCAGGAGATGATTACAATAATCTGCTGTTTGATAAACACAAAGAATCCAGCTGTTGGGATAAAAACTCCATCTTTGATAAAAACTGCTGGGATAATTGGAAGTTAGTATGGAAGAAACTTAGATTAGACCAACACCTCAAACCCTTTACCAAGATAAGATCCAAAAGTTTACAGCATGTAGACATTAAAAACAATACTATAAGGAAATTAGAAGATCAAGGATTAGTTTACCTGTTGGATCTATGGAAAGTGGAGCAGTTTATGAATAAGGAAGAGTTGGAGAACATCAGCAAAAACCAATTAGATGATTTCGATTACATTAAATTAAAAAACTTTTGCACAGATTAAACCACTCTAAAAAAGATCAACAGAAATGTAGGCAATTGGGAAACAATCTTTACAACCAATGATTCTGACAAAGCACTCATTTCTAAAATATACAGAGAACTGAGTCATATTTTTAAAATAAAAAGCCATTCCCCAATTGACAAATGATCAGACAATATGCAAAGGCAATTTACAGATGAGGAGATCAAAGCAATCCATAGCCATATGAAAAAATGCTCTAAATCATTAATTATTAGAGAAATGCAAATTAAAGCTTCTCTGAGCTACCACCTCACACCTCTCAGATTGGCCAATATGACCAGGAAGGATAATTGTCATTGTTGGAAGGGTTATGAGAAATCTCGGACACTATTACACTGTTGGTGGAGCTGTGAACTCATCCAACTCTTCTGGAGAGCTATTTGGAACTATGCCCAAAGGGCAACAAAAATGTGCATACTCTTTGACCCAGCAATACTATTACTGGGTCTATACCCTGAAGAGATGAGGAAAAAGGGTAAAAACATTACTTGTACAAAAATATTTATAGCGGCCCTGTTTGTGCTGACAAAGAATTGGAAATCAAGTAAATGTCCTTCAATTGGGGAATGGCTTAGCAAACTGTGGTATATGTATGTTAGGGAACACTATTGTTCTATTAGAAACCAGGAGGAATGGGATTTCAGGGAAGCCTGGAGGGATTTGCATGAACTGATGCTGAGTGAGATGAGCAGAACCAGAAAAATAATGTACACCCTAACAGCAATATGGGAGTGATGTTCAACCTTGCAGGACTCGCTCATTCCATCAGTGCAACAATTGGGAACAATTTTGGGCTGTCTGCAAAGGAGAGTACCATCTGTATCCAGATAAGGAGCTGTGGAGTTTGAACAAAGTTCAAGGACTATTCCCTTTAATTTAGGGGAAAAAAAAACAGATATCTTATTTTTTGATTTTGTCACCTCTTAGACTTCTCTTCTTTAAGGATATGATTTCTCTCTCATCACACCCAATTCGGTTCAAGTTACAATGTGGAAACAAATTAAAGACTGACAGAGTGCTTTCTGTGGGGGGGTGGGGAGAGGGAAGCAAGATGGGGGTAAAATTGTGAAACTCAAATAATATCTTTAATAAAAATTAATTTAAAAAACCCAGTATCCAGCAAAACCACCCACCTCCTCCAGACCTAGCAAGACAGCTTCAAATCAAGTTCACAGACACTTCAGAGAAGTGTCCAGAACCCCCTACAGGCTGACCCACTTGGAGTTACAAAACCAGTAAGTAAAGCCTCTAAGGATCTCAAAACCAAAGGGCTTTGAACCAGCCTCTTCCCCAATGCAAGATCTTAGGAAATTGAAGAAAAACCAATGGAAAGAGAGGTCTATTGAAAACTATCTTGAAGACAAAAATCCTAAGTCAGAGAGATCTAGACTGAGGAGAATATGATTTGGTCTCCAGCCCAGAATGACGTCCTTGAGGAAATCAGCAAGGACTTTAAAAATCAATTGGAAAATTTGCCAAAAGAAACACAAAAGCAAAGTAACACTTTGCAACAGGGAAACAAATTCTTGGAAAATATAAGTGGACAATTGCTAAAAAGAAAATGACTTTCTCAAAACCTCAATTGGTCAAATAGAAACAGAAAATAATTCTTTCAAAGCATCAATTGGACAAATGGAAAACTCCTTCAAAATAGAATTGACCAATTGCAAAAGCAGTTGCAAAAAGGAAATGAAGAAAATTCATCTCTAAAAAAATGAAATCTGTGGAAATTAATGACTTCAAGAGACAATAAGTATCTGTTAAGTAAAACCGAAGAATAGAAGACATTGTAACATACCTCATCATATGGCAGAACCACTGACCTCAAAAATAGATCCATGAGAGAGAATTTAAGAATCCTTCATCTCCTTGAAAATATTGAAGAGAATAGAAACCTGGACTCAATATTACAAGACATAGTGATGGAAAATTGCCGTGATCTCATGGAACCAGAGGGCAAAACCGTTATTGAAAGAATACATCTCCAAAAAGGAATCCCAAAATGAAAACACAAAACAATATAGTTGCCAAATCCCAAAAGTATCAGATAAAAGAAAAAAAATCCTACAAATATGCAGACACATACCAAGGAGCCAGAGTAAGGATTACCCAGACCCTGGATGCCAACATTAAGGGATCAAAGGGCCTGGAATATGACATTCTGAAGAACAAGGGAGATAAGAATGCAGCCAAGAATTCACAGTCTGGAAAAATTGAGCCTTCTCTTCCAGGGGAAAACATGGATATTTAATGAAAGAGGAGATCCCCAACTTTTCATGATGAAAAGCTTAACTAAATAAAAAATTTGGACTGCAAAAAGGACACTCAATTAACACATGAAAAGGTACAAAAGTGTAAAAAGTAACTGCTATCAAATAAGATGAAATTGAACACATCCCCACCTGGGAGAAAGAGTCTCATAAATTTCAAGAATTGTAACTCTATTAGAGAGAATATACTTAGCCAGAAATAATGGACATTCATGACTTAACCATGACTCTGATAGATTGATTTAAAAACAATATCTTCTTTAAAAGGAGGACAGTAAAGATACAGGAGGACAGAGGAGAATGAATGGGGTAAAGCACATAGCAATAAGAGGTACAATTATCTTTTGCAATAGAGGGTAAGAAAGGAGGAGGTGAGAACCACCTGAATCTTATTCTCATTAGACTTGACTTAAAGTTAACTTATACACACTTAATCAAGTTAAGAAACTTATCTTACCTTTCAAGTATTAAAAGGGGAAAGGGGGAGAGGAGATAAAAAGAGGAACTAATAGAAAGAATGGAAGGAAGAAAGGGCAAAGGGAAAAATGGAAAGAAAGGTGAGGAGTGTTGATATAAGTGGGCAAATACAATGAAGGTGGTGTTATTCAGAAACAAAATACTGGGGAATATGGATAAAGTGAAAAAAGGGGGAAATACAAACAGGGGAAGATAACATGGAGGGAAAAAGAGTTAATAATTATATATGTGTGTGTGTGTGTGTGTGTGTGTGTGTGTGTGTGTGTGACTTTGACTGTGAATGGAATAAACTTTCCCCAAAAATGTAAGCAAATAGTAGTTTGGATTAAAAACCAGAATCCAACAATATGCTGCTTAACACTAAACTCATGTGAAGCATGGAGATCGATATAGAATAAAGGTAAAAGGTTCAAGCAAATATATATTTTGCTTCAATTGAAGTGAAAAAAGCAGGGTTAATAATCCTTATTTCAGAAAAAAAAACAGCTTCCAAAAATAGATCACATTAAAAGAGATAAGGAAGAAACTATATCCTCCTAAAAGTTAGCCAATGAAGCAATTTCAATACGAAATATGTATGCACCCAGTAGTATAGTATCCAGATTCTTAGAGGAAAATTGAATGAGTTACAAGAAGACATAGACAGAAAAACTCTACTGGTGGGAGACCTCAGCATCCAGCTCTCAGAGTTTGATGAGTATAATCATAAAATAAACACGAAGGAAGTTAAGGAGGTAAGTAGATTGTAAGAAAAACTAGGCATGATAGCTACTTTTTCCTGAAGTTCATGGCACTTACACAAAAATTGACCATGTACTAGAGCATAGAAATCTAGTAATTAAATGCAGAAAGGCAGACCTAGTGAATACATCCTTCTTAGTTCTTGATGCAATAAAAACCACATGCAATAATGGGTCAAGGATTGATAGACCTACAACTATTTGGAAGCTAAATATCCTAATTTTAAAGAATAGTGGATTAAACAACAAATTACTGAAAGAATTAATTTCATCCTAGATAATGACAATAACAAAACAACATATCAAGCTTAGGGGATATAGCCAAGGCAGTTGTCAGGAGATATATTATATATTTAATTGTTTTCATGAATAAATTAGAGAAAGCAGAAATCAATTAGCTGAACATGTAACTAAAAAAAATTAGAGTAAGAACAAATAAAACCCCCCAAATTAATTATTAAATTAGTAATTCTAAAAATTAAAGGTGAATTTAATAAAATCAAAAGTAAGAAAACTATTGAATTAATAAATAAAACCAAGAATTGGTAAAACAACAAAACTGATAAACCTCTGAGTGCTTTGATTAAAAAAAACAAAGAAGAAAACCAAATTAATAGTATCATAAATGAAAAAGGTAAACTCACCACTAATGAGAAGAAAATTAAAGTAATAATTCAGAATTATTTTGCCCAACTATGTCAATAAATTTTGTAATCTAAGTGAAATGGATGAATTAAAAAATATAACTTGTCCAGGTTAACTGAATAGGAAATTAAATAACCTAAATAACTCTATCTCAGAAAAAAGAAATTAAACAAGCCATCAGTGAACTCCCTAAGAAAAAATCTCCAGGGTCAGATGCATTCACAAGTGAATTCTGTCAAACATTTGAAGAACAATTTTCCAATTCTATATACTCACTCTTTCTATGACACCAATATTGTGCTGAAGCCTAAACCAGGAAGAGTCAAAACAGAGAAAGAAAATTATACATCTATCTCCCTGATGAAGATAAATGCAAAAATCATAAATAAAGTTTTAGCAAAATGATGACAACATGATATCATGAATAATGCATTATGACCAAGTAAGATTTATCCAGGAATGCAGAGTTGGCTCAATATTAGGAAAACTGTTGGTATAATTAACTATATCAATAACAAACCTATCAAAATCATATGATTATATCAATAGATGTTGAAAAGGCATTTTCCAAAATAAAGCACCCATTCCTACTAAAAAACACCAGAGATTGTAGGAATAAATGGTTCATTCCTTAGAATAATAAGCAGTATCTATCTGAACCCATCAAAAAGCATTATATGCAATGGGGATAAGTCAGAGCCATTCCCAAGAAGATCAGAGGTGAAACAAGGATGCCCATTGTCACCATTACTATTCAATATTATACAATATTGTATTAGAAATGTTAGCTTCAGCAATTAAAGAAGAAAAAGAAATTGAAGGAATTAGAATTGGGAAGGAAGACACAAAACTCTCACTCTTTACAGATGACATGATGGTATACCTAGAGAATCCTTTAAAAATCATCTTAAAAAACTACTAGAAACAATTAGCAACTTTACAACACCTCGGGACATAAAATATACTATTATAAATCCTCAGCATTTCTACACATATATAAATATATATATATATATATATATATGTATATATATATATATATATATATATATATACATATATATATATATATATATAATTTGCAAAATACAGCAGAAAGAGCTAGATAGAGAAATTCCTTCAAAGTAAATTCAGACAATGTGAAATACTGGGAAGTCTACCTGTCAAAGGCAGATTCAGAAACTTTATGAAAACAATTATAGAATGTTTCTCATACAAATAAAATCAGATTTAAATAACTGGGCAAATATTAATTGCTCCTGAATAGGCAGAGTTAATATAATAAAACTTATAATTCAATTTAAATTAAACCACTTATTTAATGCCCTAACAATCAAAATTCCAAAGAAAATTCTATAATGAATTAGAAAAAAATTTAAGTAAATTCACATGGAGAAATAAAAAGTCAAAAATCTCCTGGGATTTAATGGGAAAAAGTGCAAAAGAAGGTGGCTTAGCCCTACTAGGTCTCCAATTATATTACAAACCATCAGTCATCAAAACTGTTTGGTATTAGTCAAGAAATAGAATAATGAATCAGTGGGATAAATTTGACAGAAAAGAGATAGCTGGAAACAAGTATAGTAATCTGCTACTAGATAAACCCAAACAGTTTAGGTTTGGGGATAAAACCTCTCTCTTTGATCAAACCTGTTGGGAAAATTGGAAGTTAGTATGGCAGAAACTTGGATTAGATAAATACTTCACGCACTATACCAAGATAAGACCAATATGGAAACAGGATTTAGACAGAAAAGACCATTTTATAAGCAAACTAGGTGATCAAGAAATACTTTATGTTTCAGATCTATGGAAAGGGAAACAGTTTATGACCAAGGAAGAGATGCAGAACATCCTTTAAAAAAATAGATAGGTTTGATTACATTAAATTAAAAAGCTTCAGCACAGTCAAAACCATTGTAACTAAAGCCATAAGAAATTTAATAAATTGGGAAGCAATTTTTACACCTAGTATTTCTGACAAAGGATTCATTTCTAAAATCTATAGAGAACTGACTCAAATTTATTTTTAAAAAAGCCATTCCCCAATTGACAAATGGTTAAAGTATATGCGGTGGGAATTTACAGATTAAGAAATCAAAGTAATCATATTCAAAATTGTTCTAAATCACTACTTATTAGAGACATGCAAATTAAGGTATCTCTGAGGTACCACCTCACACCTCTCACACAGACCAATATGATCAGAATGGACAATGATCAATGTTGGCTGGGATGTGGGAAATCTGTGACACTAATACATTTTTAGTGAAGCTGTGAACTCATCCAACTTTTCTGGAGAGCAGTTTGGAATTATGCCCAAAGGGCACTAAAAAAGTGCGTATCCTTTGATCCAGCAGTTCCACAACTGGTATTGCTGAAGAGATCATGAAAAAGGTTTAAAGCATCATTTGTACAAGAATATTCTTAACACTTCTGTTTGTGGTGGCAAAGAATTGGTAATTGAATGTATGGCCAACAATTGGGGAATGGCTGAACAAATTGTGTTATTTGTATGTTATAGATCTCTATTATTCTACTTGAAACCAGGAGGGATAGGAATTCAGTGAAGCCTAAAAGGATTTACATGAACTGATGATTAGTGAGATGAGCAGAATCAGAAGAACATTTCGCACCTTAAAAGCAACATGGGCTTGATGATCAATCTTAATGGACTTGATCATTCCATCAGTGCAACAATCAGAGACAATTTTGGGGTATCTGCAATAAAGAATATCATCTGTATCCAGAGAAAGAATTGTTAAGCCTGAACAAAGGCCAAAGACCTTTAATTTAAAAATCAACTGTTATCTAATTATGAAATTTTGCTATCTCTTATATTTTATTTTTTCCATAATGATATGATTTATTTCTCAACACATTCAATTTAGATCAATATATAGCCTGGAAACAATGTAAATATATCAGATTGCCTTCTGTGGGGTGTGCAGGGGAGGGAAGCAAGATTAGCACAAAAATTGTAAAATTGAAAAAGAAAGAGAAAGAAAGAATGAATGAATGAATGAATGAATGAATGAATGAAAGAAAAGAAAGAAAAAGAAAAGAAAAGAAAAAAAGAAAAAAATTGGTAAATTTCTACATGCACAACAATATATATAGCATCTCTTTGTTGGAGCACCAATGAATTAAAATTTGAAGGCATGTCCATCAGTCGTTGAGTGGTGGAACAAATTGTGACATATGGATCTGATGAACTACTCTTGTTCTATAAGAAATCATGAGCAGCTGGACTTCAATAAAACCTGTAATGACTTGAGAAAACTGATGTTGAGTGAAGTGAAGGTAAGTAGATGAACATTATAGACATAATCAGCAACCTATAAGACAATCAATTATTGTGGATTTGTTCTCAGAAGTACAATAATCAAAGACAATTATAAAGGACATGTGATAGAAAATATCCACATACTGTGAAGGAACTATGCAGCTTTAATAGAGACCAAAATATAGTATTTTCTATTTTAAAATATTTTTAGTTTTCTGTTTTTCTCTCATGATTTTTTCCTTTTTCTTATAATTTTACTTTCACAATATGATTAATATGTAAATTTGTTCATAACTGTTATACACATATAATTATATTAAATTACTCTCTGTCTAGGAGACAAGGGAAGCAAAGGAGGAAGGGAGGAAAAAAGAAGAAATCATAACCTTTCAAAATGATTGTTAAAAACTATCTTGTCTCAGCTAGAGGGTGAAGTAGAAAGAGCACCGGCCCTTGAGTCTGGAGGAGCTATGTTCAAATTTTGCCTCAGACACATAATAATTACCGAGCTGTGTGACCTTGGACAAGTCACTTAACTCCATTGCCCTGAAAAAAAAAAACAAAGAAACAAACAAAAAACCTATCTTAACCTCAACTATCTTAACATGGAAAAATAAATAATTGTTCTTTTTTAAATTAGAGAATAGTCAGAAACTATAAGAATGAAGGAGAGAAATCACCTTAAAAACTACCTGGAAAATGACAAGCCAAAGTTGGAAGAATATTAAAAAATTCAAAACATGAAAGAATGAGGACCTAAACTTTGTCTACATTTGTGTGCAAGGAATGAAGTGTATATATTAAGATGTTCTGAAAGTATAAGTAAGATTTGACAACAGAACAACTATATGGGTGAATCGGATGACACCAACATCTGAAGTTAAAGTTATTTTTCTAATAGCTATTTCTTCTCTACCTATACCTCATACCCCCCACATCCCTTCCCCCCCTTTCTCACTTATTCCACTTATCTGAAGTATTTTGTGAAAGTTTCAGATGCTATATTCTTAAGTGGGTTATTGGTAACTTGTAGCATAATCAGAAGAGGGTAACCAGGATAGGTAAATAATTTTGTGCTTTATATTAGGGGGAAAAATAAAAACACTATTCAATATTTATAGTTACCTAATGGAATGGGATGCCTCTGGAGTTCATAGGTAATTCTTCCTTAGATGTCAACAGAAGGTGACTAACAAATTATTTAGTATAATAAAATAAGAGCAGCTAGTTGGCACAGAGGATAAACTACCAGGATTAGAATAACAAAGACTCATCTCACTTGAATTCAAATTTGACCTCAAATACTTACTAAATGTGTGATCCTTGGCAAATCCTTTAACCCCATTTGCCTAAGTTTCTTCATTTGTAAAATGAGCAGAAGAAAATGGCAAACCATTCCAATATCTTTGCCAAGAAAAACTCAAATGAAGTAAAAAAAAAAAAAAAAAAAAAAAACAACTGGGAAAGACTGATAATGAAATGACTAAACTAGGGACCCTACTTATGTATGGATCTAATATTGTTGAGGTCCTTCCCCTATTTGGTGATTTTTCTGGGACTACTTCTTGCCTTTTTTTTTTTAACCCATATCATGTCCTATCTATGTGTTTTCTTACATTTACTCATATTTCCAGCTTTATGTATTGTTTTGTTACTTTGTACAAGGTCCTAGTACACCCCTTATGTTCAAGAACTGCTAGCCTGCATTGGACTAGGATGCTACATTTTCTCTTAGGATTGCTTAATCATTATTTATTTTGTTTTCTTCATTTTTTCTTTCATAACTTATTTATTTTGATAATGTGCTGTCATTCTTTGAATCTGCTTAACAGATCTGTTCTACTTTTAGAACTTTGCCTTCCTAAATAGTGAACTAATTTTTTTTACTGGTGAGCATTTCTACCAACACACAAAACTATTTTCACATGCTGATCTTTTAAAATCCCCAAACTCCCTAGCAAAAATTGTTACAAAACCCTTATTTTACTCCTTTCTATATCTGACATTTTGCTGTTGATTTTTCCCTTTCAACTATCTATGGCTATTACTCTTGCCTCTGCATTCAGAATACCCAATTCTCTAATCTTCTGATTTAAAGTTCCAAAGGTAGGTGTAAAAATTAAAAAAAAAATTCTTATTCATTTCTGTGTCTTGACCATTCACTCTTGCTTGTACCCTATTGTACTCTTTCTTCTTTCTGTCACTGATATCTTAACAGAAATAACATTTTAATGAGGGTGTTTTCCTTGAAATACGAATTTTTTTCATTTAATCAATCTCTTGATAATTTTTTCTATCATGTTTTTTATTCCTTTCATACTTTCATTTGAACATTGATTCTCTCTCCTTTCTCACTGTCACTCAGAAAATGTAAATATATTTTAAAAGAAAACCCAACCATAATAAATACACTACTAAGATATATTCTTGTCCCTGCTTCATGAAAATTGATTCATTTATTTAATTTCCCCCCCACTATCTGAAAGTATTTGACTTTTTAGTTTTGGGTTAGTTGGTAAGTTGCATTACTTGCTTAAATGAATTGCTCTATCAAAGGTAGGATTTGAATTTTCCTGATGCTGAATGTCTAATTATTGATGATGTCTATCTTTACATCCTAGTCATTTCCCACTGACTTCTAGATTTAATCTTACCTTATGACATGCCTTGATTTTGAAATTTGAATTTGAATTTGTGGGACAAACAATTTTTAGGTTCAAACAAACACTTTTAAATACTTCATTCTAATTTTATGTATACTTTTTTAGATCACAAATAGCAACATTAGTTATTTTGAATAAAAATCCTTTAAATTTAAATGACTTTTTCCCCTTTGTGCCAGCAATATTTCCTTTCATATTGTAATTTAAATCTTGGACTACAAAATTTCTTGTTGAACAATATTAAGAATTTCCTTTCTTTTCTAATTCTCAGTTCAATAAGTTTTTGTACTTCATATTATGTTTTGCTCCCTTACTGGTTGTCTGTTTCCTCCTAGGCTATATCAACTGATTTTAATACCCACATGCATAGTCTTTTCTCTGTTGCACTTTTTTTCCCCTTAAGCTCCAAATGTGTATTAACTTCGTTATCTTTTCTTTTCTTAGGGGCCTGGAATTATAGTAATCAACTCATCTCTGATTTTACTTGTTCTATGCAATTCCCTTTAGAAACTATAAAGGGATTAAATCCAAAAGTGGGGTGTCTAAAATTATATCTGTAATGTGAGTTGTAAGGTGACCTGGGCCCATGTGAAGATATACACCAGGGAAGCAATTCTGGAATGAGGGAGCCTCTATCAAACTTTGAACATGGTCCTCCCACTATGACACTGAAAAGAATTGTTAACTCTCAAATCAGTTGGTCATTAGTCAGTCAATCATTTTCTCACAGGGCCATCTATTTCACTTGGGATCAGCAATAATTGTTAGAAAAAATTTTAACTGGAATTAAACCTTTCTCATTTTTTGCAAGGCAAAGGGGTTAAGTGACTTCCTCAAGGTCACACAGATAGGTAATTATTAAATGTCTAAGGCTAGATTCTAGCTGATCTCTATCCACTGTACCACCTAGCAGCCCCTATACCTTTCTCTATATTCCACTCATAAATTTTGCTTCTGTCCTTAGGAACCAATAGAATAGAATAATTTTATTTTATTTTTCCCTTAATAAATTCTTCAAATATTTGAAGACATTAATTATATTCCTCCCTAAAAATTCTTTTTTTTCCAGGCCAAACATGATCACTGCAACAAATCCTTGTCCAACATTTATTTCTATATCCTTTACTATCCAGATCATTTCCTTTTGTACATACTCTCTCTTAAAAGTTTTTCTAAAAAGTTTTTCAAAGCTAATCTTGATGAATCATCTTTCCTTCTCACATTCCATTCTTTCCCCCTTATTTCCTTATAACCTCATGAACTATTAGAGCTACAAGTCATCTTAGAAATTATGTACTTTGGGGTGGCTAGGTGGTGCAATAGATAGGGCACCAGACCTGGAGTCAGGAGTACTTGAGTTCAAAACCAGCTTCAGACACCTAATAATTACCTAGCTGTATGGCTTTGGGCAAGCCACTTAACCTCATTGCCTTGCAAAAAGTAAAAATAAAAAAAGAAATCATCTACTTCAATACATAATTTTTCAAATGAGGGAACTTAGGATCAGAGAAATTAATTGACTTCTCAATTTGAAGATCATGAATGTATTCTCATTGGTCTTAATAAATGCACTCATACTTCTTCCACAGAAGAGCAAACTAAAGCAAAGGAAATAAAAAAGAGCAACTAATTCTTAGTGAGTTCAATCCTGATTTGTTTTAATACCATGATTCTACAAAAAGAGTTTAAAGCATTGACAAGGACAGTTACTCTTAATCCTAGCACTTTTTTTTACTGGTTTAGGACTTTATAATCCTCTTAACCCAAAAGGACACTTAAAACAATCTCTGATTGTCAGTTATTAATATGGATTCTTTTCTCCCTTTAGATGAAGAAATATGGCACAGCAACTTTAAAACTCAGTATATGACTCACTGTTTCTTTTTAAGAACAAAACAAGGGCAAGGACAGGTGAAAATGAGGTAAAGGAATGAGAGGGGAGAGAGAGAAAGCTAAAATAGAGTAAAATATACATCAGAAGGAAATCAAAACCAAAGGAGGAAAAATGCATTATTCTATAGTAGCACTAGAGATTGGGATCCTTTCATATGGAATACTGGAATTCATATTCTCACTCATAGGATTTAGTAGGAGTGTTAGATCAAAAAGTATGAGAATGAACAAAATGATTAATATGAAAATGTAGTAGTTGGCTTTTTAAAACTAGATACAATAGCTAAATTATGAACCAATCCACTTACATACCTGCACATGACAATTCTGATTCTGCCAATGTCTGCTAGATCCTTGCTATTTAGACAGTAACTGCAAATATATTCAAGTCATATTGCTGACTTATTAAAAATAAATTCCACCAAGAAAAAGTAATTACACCATTTTGTGTTATTTTCTTTCTTGATATATTGAAAGGATTAAGTATGTTGTATGTTATTTGAGAGAACAGTTTAAAATGCCAAGACAGTAATACACACATGTTTCACAAATTTATAACTACAGATTTAGATGGGACATTGGAGTGGACCTTCTTTTCACTAATCAAGATAGGAGCCCAGTTGCACCTTCTCATCTTGTGTTGTTCCTGTCTTGTTTTTTCCATAAATCTTCTATACCTTATGCAGCTAAATACTTGCGACTTTTCTCTTTCAGGTTAATTAATCAAACGTTAATCAAATTTATATCATGTGCCACATCCTATATTTTGCTCTAGATATACCAAGATGAAAAGTGTCAAAAAAGGTCCTCAAGTGACTTACACATTAATGGAGGAGCTGATAGCATAAAGAACTATGATTCAAGTACAAAAATAATTTAATACATAGTGGTAGCTTGAGAGATTTAAGGCAGAAGCTATTGCTATCAGAATTAGATATGTTTTCCTCTAACTTTTATTTAATGTCTCAGATATACCAATGTATCAAATCAATTTTCCATCTTTTCCATTCTTGATCAATGACCAACTCACATTTTTTTCTGCTTCTACCTATCTATAAACATCTCTGACATACTACATATGTCAAATAAAGAAAAGCAACATAGAATAATTAAAAGAGACCTGGACTTGGATTTAGAACTGCTTTTGAATCTCAAATCTGCTATTGACTAACTAGTTGATTTGATATTGGTGAGTAATTTCCCATTTTAAAGATGAATTTTATCTTTTCTGAAATGAAGATTTTACATTTGCTTGTGCTGTCTATTTTATTGGGGCATTGGAAGTTCAAATGAGATAATATCCATATCAGCATTTTGTAAAGTGTAAAGAAAAAATGCTCAGGTTTATGATTTAATTGGAAAGAGGAACTCTTAATGAAGATACTCATTTTTATCAATATTGCATGTAACTAATTAGCACCTTGTTTTTGTCCAAGTGATTTGTCCAAATAGGCCCATTCAATGTGTGTCAGAATCAGGATTTGACCTCAGAGCTTCTTGATTTTAAGTCTGTCCCTCTCTGAAATACAACGCAAATTGCAAAGTTTAAATCACAAGGCTCTAAGTGTAATACATATACTCAAACACACATATCTTAATATAAGGTCATCTCCTAGAGAACAAATACTCTTTCATTTTTCATCTCTGTCTCCTTGACATCAGTGTCTGACACAAATTAGTCATTTAATTAATGTTTTTTGACTCAGACCACAAGAAAGCATAGTGGATGGAGATCATGCCAAGAAGATATGTTAAACTGGGTCCCAATCTTTTCACTGACATATAGACTGAGTTATGCTATCTCCAACTCTCTAAGAATCTTAAATTATATGAAAAGTGCTGTATTTTTCTTACTTTAAAATACAACATTCATTTTTGTAAGTCTTTGAGTTCCACATTTTACTCCCTACATCCCTTTTCTCTCTCCTTCCCTTAACAGCAAATAATCTGATAGAGGTTATACATGTACAACTATTTTAAATATATTTCAAGATTAGTCATTTTGTGAAAGAAGAATCAAAACAAAATCGGGAAAAGTAGGAGAAGGGGAAAAATAAAACAAATTTTAAAAACTGAAAATAGTATGCTTTGGTCTGCATTCAGACCCCAAAAATCTTTCTCTGGATGTGGATGGTATTTTTCATGACAAGTCTTTTACAATTGATCCTTTGATCATTTTATTGCTGAGAAAAACTAGATCTCTTAGAGTTGATCAGCACACAATGTTGCTCTTAATTTGTGCAATGTTCTGGTTCTGCTCACAAGAAAGTGCTATTTTTATTTGTACAGGGCATTTTGTCAGTTGGAAGGTAATGTAAACCCAGATCTAGTCCATTTCTTTCTCTAGTATCTTTTACTTGAATTGAATATCGAGTATTCAAAGAACATTTTTTAAAAATAGAAGAAGAAAGGACTAAATTGACAAATAAGACGACAGTCTGATAATCAAGGGAGGGGGGGAAATGACCACTTTTCTTAATTTGGTCTCAGTCTAAGATGTTCTGGTACATACAACAAATGAAACTGCATTGCCTTCAGCTGCTCATAGAGCATTCCTGATGTCAGGTCTTTGATTAATACCTTTCATACCAATAAGGTCAAGATCAATTGGAAAACATAGTTCTCTATCAAATGTTAAACATTTGGGGGCCAAAGACTATTTGATGGAATGTTTTTTAACATCTTCATAAACTTTGCTATTAATTTTATTCACGCCATGACAAACTCACCACCTAATGTTAAAAAATAACCTAAATGGAATGGGTCATAAAAATTCTGCATTATGTCTAGGTTTGATGCCGTCATTAAAGAGAGGGGATGACAGAGTGAAAAGAAAAATGCAGTGATTCTTTTATGTGAAGATTACATTTAAAAATAACCAACTAACAGTCTGCACTTTTCAGGGGGCTGACGTTTGAAACGCATTTAGATTGATGCAGGCTGGGCCTGGAGTTCTCTTGCTGAGTAAACAGTCAAGTGTTCTTAATAGGAATTGCAGTTTCTCGACATCTGTTGGGGAAAAGGGAATGGCGAAACAACAATTTAGATTGAGATTGGTTTTGTTAAATGCATTTAAATTCCAAGATTAGTGGTGTTCTTTCTTTTTCAATTAGCATTTACTTGTAGAAAGGTTACAGATGAAGGGGCTGAGGAAGAGATCATGTGGGTTTTTTTTTCGCTTTGAGGGCACTACAGAACACACTAAAACTAAAATAGGAAGAGTAGCACAAGACTTTAAAGAATCTCAAACTTGTGCCAAATCAGGGCTGCAAATCTGAAGGATATTTTTTTTAAAGTCAGCACCAAGTTCATTTTCACTGTCCTCTGGGTAGAAAATCATAAATTGCTTCAAAACATAGAGCATAATTTTTATTTTCCCAGCTAGTTACCAAGCACAACTGGCATTATTTCTCAAATATATGCCTTGGCTTTGCTTGAGCATGTACAAAACTGTAACTAGTAGCATTTTTTAGAAACATAAACAGTGATGAAAGATGTAGGGAATGTTTCACCTGTTTTACTGCCATTAAATAAACCTCATCTGCTACCAAGCTGTTTTGGGTCACATTTGTTAAATAAATATATTTCAAGAAGGATTTTTTTTTGGATACAAAAACAATAAAGTATAGTTGAGAGTCAGCCATTGTTCCCTTTTATATCCCATTCTGTCTTATTTTCTGGTTGTGTGTGTATGTGTATATTTGCATTTGTGTGAGTGTGTTTGTGTATATTTGTGTTTGTGTGTATGTTTATGTATAGTTTTTATGTTTCTGTGTGTGGGGTGGGGGTGATTCAGGATTTCACTTTCCATGTTTGTGTTTTGATATGAACAGACAAAGACACTATGCTTTTGATACACACAGACACACAAACATACATAGACATACAGACACTATTCTTCCTATTCCTATATGTATGACATAGTTGCATACTCTGTTCTTATTTGACAATATTTATCTATTAATTTGATAGGTGTTCATTTTAATCTTGTTTTTGAAACTAACTATAGCTCCAAAATTTTCTTTAGCCTGTTGGAGAGTTTTCCAGAACTGAATTCGTCCTTTAAAGAATACCTCATCAATTCATGAAAGTGGTACTTGTTTGAAGAGGTCAGAGGGCAAACTGTGAGCAGCTCCTGCTAAACTCAGGTTCATGTGTGAGTCCAGTGAGAGGAACACACACTTGCCCTGTAGGGGTCAGTCTCACTATGTGTGAAGGAACTTATTCCAAAAAACTATCCTATAGGCAATCAATTTGCAGATGCACAGCAACTTGTGAAGGCTGTCAATTGCATCACAGGACAGAATTGTAATTTGTTGCTGTAGAGGGAGTGCACACATAAATGAAATCCTACATCCTTGCAAATTGAATGTGTAAGTACTATATTAATACATTGTTTTATATGCACATTTGTGACTATTGCATGTGTGTTCACATTATATAGATATAGTTATAGAAAGGTATGGACATATGCTTTCTAATACTGTTAAAATTTTGATCCTGAGTAAGCATGGTGTTTTTGAGGAGATTGAGGCTATTGGACCTCCTTAGCACACAAGTTCTGACTTGTAGTAGGACTGAAACTTATAAAGCAATTGCAGCAAGCTTAGCATCAATGTTGTGAGCTTTCAGTGTGAAGGGATGGGGGAAGTTGACCCAAAAGCAGCAAACTTGTCCTGATTTGAAACAATAAATGAATGCTTACATTCTCAGTAGCTTGTTGAAAACCCTTTTCAGTCTAGGGAGGATAGATTCATCTTCAAACTGAAAGAACAAAGAATCTCGATTGAGGAAAAATAAGAAAAAAAGAAATAAAACCTAAATAAAGGGAAATATAACAGCACATAAATTGATTGACTACCATGATTCATTAAAAATAGATATGGAACATTTTCTGAAGGATATTTTTAGATATTTGTTCTTATTGTCCTTATTGATCTCACCTGCATTGTCTTGAAATAAAGTGAGCAACTATAGGACACAAAACTAATATGCAGAATTTAGTTCTTGAGCTAGCTTGAAGTCAGTCATTTCTTTTTTCTCTTTATAAGTCAACTGCTGTCCTTCCAAAAATTGTCACTTCATCTCTACTAGTTAGATATGCATCACTTCAATTCACTGAATATAATACTCACTAGATGTAGAGTTAAAAGTAAAAGATCATATCTGACTACCAATATGACCTTTGCTATGTTGTTTCTCCTTTTAGGATTCAATCTATAAAAGGAAAAGACTTAGGGAAATGATCTCTAACATCACAACTTTATCCTCTGATCCTTTATAAAGTTGTCTGCGTGTCTAGGTGCTTGACTTGAAATGGCAAGGTCCCGTCTAAGTAATCCTTCTTACATTTCTTGCTTCTCTTGTTCTGGGAAACTTCATGTTCTCATTTTCAAAAGGATCTGTCAATTTTCAGACTGCAAATAACAACACACATGTCATCACTTTGGGACTCACCAACTGATTTTCTCTAAAGCATTCAGACCATAAGTAATGCAATTCAATATGTTCCTTTCTCATTTTAAGTGGAGTTAATATTACTGAACAGATTTTGGTCAGCATCCAGAAATCCAGAGTGCCGAGATGCAAGGTTTTATTTTAGAAGGCACAAGTTGGTTTTTTAAAAATGTGAACTTTGCCAATCAATTTCTTTGTTCTACTTTTCTCCACAAAGCACAGTCCTAGACTCTCTCTTTGAACTCAACACCACACCCTTTATAATAGACCTAGATTTTTGTTTAGACACACAAAATACACCAGAAAAGATGACTTCAAGAATACTTTATCAATTAAGGAAATTATAATTGTAGTTTAAAATATGATTATGAATATTCACTATTCTTAGGATTATTGAAAATCCTTCTCATCTTTTCAATGGATTTGAGAGAAAAACAAAACAACCCTAGGATAAATTTCTATCTTGATATTAATCTATTATTTTTAATGTTCTGGAGACTGTTATACAGGTTGACAAAAAACTCTCTTTGGGAAATGAATAAAAATATTAGACTGTAAGTTTATCTGTTGTAGCCAAATTGAAACCTTATTCAATACAACTCTAGTACCAGGAAGGTAAATATAGATATGTACCTTATTCCCTTTTCAGATCACTTTGCTATTCTCTGTTTGGTTTCTGTGTTTTTTTTAAAAACATGTTATGCTATATAACTTGAGGGTTTGGAGCATTTATTGTATTGGCATGTATTGTTTTTATGATTTGAAAGACATTATTGGAAACTATTTGAGCTTTGAAATGGATGGTTTCTAATAGAGTTTAGTTAATTAATTTAGTTCTCTAGAATAGATTGAGGTCCATCTTTTTAATATAGGGATGTATCATTTCTAAATCCATAAAAGATAGTGAGCTTCTGGCATATGATTTTAATTACCAGAAAACATCTTGTTAGTATGTTGGCAAGTTTGAATTTTTGATGCCGGTAGTGCTGTTTTTCATTTTTCATGGTTTCTTTGTATGTTATTCATTGATTTTTTAGCATATGTTCAAGAGGATAGAGTTAGAATTCAGACCTTTGAATTATCTTGCATAAAGAGTTCTCATTTGAAAAAACACTTTTAGCCAATAGGTCAGCACCTTCTCCCAAATGATAATCTTTGAACTTTGCCTAGATAACTGAGAAGTGTAAGTGACTTGCTCAGGTTCTCATAATAGATCCTTGAACCTGCCTTCAACAATAATTCCTAGCTCGCTATTCACTGTCCCTTGCTTATAATTCTGTGTCTCCCTTAAAGATTACTCTTCAAGAACTTATGAAAAATTCTATATACCTCCACTGAAAATCTGATAGAATTTGAACACAGATGAAAGTAGACTTTTAAAAACTATTTCCCTCTGCTTTTTTTTCTTGTTTTCTTTTGTAAAATAGTTAAAACTAGTATAAACTCATTTGCTTAAAAATTGAATGAAAATTTTTATATGTAATTGAAAAAATTAATTAAAATATATTTTAATAAATATTAACTGTTTATAATTTATGGTTGTGATTACACTTGACACTAACTGGACATTACAAAATTCACTGTTCTCATAAACAAGGGTTCATGACCCAAGCTTTGGTTTAATGTTCCTATGTCAACAAATTATTATCTAAGTTTTAAAAAAAATAATCAGTAGAAGATATTGTGAGTCCATTCTTGGATTTCTAGCATTCCTTAGATTGAATATAGATGTATATCATTTCTAGATATATATTTTAATAATCCTATAGTATGTCCTTATTATTTATATTTAGGTTGTTTTTTTTGCAAGGAAAATGGGGTAAAGTGGCTTGCCCAAGGCCACACAGCTGGGTGATTATTAAGTGTCTGAGACCAGATTTGAACCCAGGTACTCCTGACTCCAGAGCCAGTGCTTTATCCACTGCACCACTTAGCTGCCCCGTTATTATTTATCTTTATAATCTCTAAGGGAAGTAGTGTTGTTTGATTAAAAAAGTAAAAAAAAAGTATCTGTAAGTTTTGAATCTCCTTAATGTGTGTTTTATGAAAGTTTAGCAATTCTTTTTTGGGTGGAGTGCTAAACATATTTAGCTGCCTTAGGATGATAGTCCGGATTTCCTTAAAACTAAGTGGGCTTCTTCTTATTAAAAGCACTAGAGACCATAGGAATAAATGGAATTTTCCTTAAAATAAGCACGTGTACTATGCTATACATAGTATAGCAGAAACCATGAATAGATCAATATGTCATACCCTATACCAAGTTAAGCTCAAACTGGATACAGAATTTAGACATAAATAATGATGATAACATGAGTCAGTTAGAAGGACGAGGGATAGTTTTTCTGTCATATTTAAGTAAAGGGCAGGAGTTTATGACCAGAGAAGAGAGATAGAACATTATTAAATGCAAAATATCCACTTTTGATATGCAAAGAGGTTTTGCACAAATAAAATCAATGCTATCAACAAACACTGTATGTAAAGGAGAAAAATATAGAAGCATTCCCAAAAAATCAGAGTGAAACCAGAATGCTTAATATCACTGCTATTATTAATATTGAATGAGAAATGTTTGTTTTATTAGCAAAAGAAGAAAGAAATTGAATGAATATGCAATGAGGAAACAAAACTTAATCTTTTCAGATAATGTGATGGTATACCTAAGAATTCTAAAAAATCAACTGAAAAACTCCTCAAAACAATTAGCAACTTTAAAAAAGTTGCAGGACTTCAAAGAATCAACATCACTTATGTGTGTGTGTGTGTGTGTGTGTGTGTGTGTGTGTGTGTGTGTGTGTGTGTGTGTATATATATATATGTATATATATATATAATATCAACAAACCACAACCCACAACAGCAAGAGATGGAAAGAGATCAAAAGCATTAAGTAAAAGTAACTGTACACAACATAAAATACTGGAGAATCTATCTCCCAAGACAAACCCAGAAACTATATGAATACAACTACAAAATACTTTTCACACAAATAAAATCACATCTAAATAATGGGAAAAAATTCAATTGCTCATGGATTGCTAGGTCAAGACAATAAAATAAAAATAACAATTCTACCTTAAATTAAATATTAAACTTCAAAAATTATTTTATTGAGACAGAACAAATAGTAACAAAATTCATATGGTGGAACAAAAGGTCAAGAATATAAAGGAAACTAATGAAAAAAAAATTAAAGGAAGGTGGCCTAGCTTTACATATTTAAAATTACATTATAAATTAGCAATCATCAAAATTATCTGACACTGGCTAAGAAAAAGGTTGCTTGGTGGATCAGTGGAATAGTTTGTTTACAAAAGAAAGAGTAGTCAATGACTATAGCAATCTACTGTATGATAAACCCAACAAATCCAGCTTCTCAATAGGAAATCTGTAACATAATCATGGTATGTAGGAAATCTGGGAAACCTGGAAAATAGTATAGCAGAAACCAGGCATAGATCAACATGTCACACCCTGTACCAAGTTAAGGTCAAACTGGGTACAGGATTTAGACATAAATAATGATAACATAAGTCAGTTAGAAGGACAAGGGACAGTTTATCTGTCAGATTTAAGTAAAGGGCAGGAGTTTATGACCAAACAAGAGAGATAGAACATTATTAAATGCAAAATATCCACTTTTTATTGCAAAAAGGTTTTGCACAAATAAAATCAATGCAATTAAGTTTAAAAGGAATGCAGTTGGTTGGGAAACAATTTTTATATCTCATATTTCTGACCAAGCACTCATATCTAAAATATATAGATAACTGCTTTAGATTTATAAGAATGAAAATCATTTCCCAAATGATTAGTGTTCAAAAGATGTGAACAGGCAGTGCTCAGATGAAGGAAACTAAGATATCTATAGTCATATAAAAATAATATAAATCATTATTGATTAGAAAAATTAAAATTAAACAGCTCTGTGGTACCACCTCATCCCTAACAGAATGGCCAATTTCACACAAAAAAGGAAAAGATCATTATTAAAAAAAAATCATTGTTGGAGGGGATGTGGTAAACTGGGATATTAATGCATTTTTGGTGGAGCTGTAAACTAATCCAACCTTCCTGGAGAGAAATAGGTATTATGATCAAAACACAATAAACCTGTCAATATCTTTTGATCTACCAATACCACAATTAGGCTTGTATACCAAAAATATTGTAAGAAAGAGAATTGAAAATTGAGGGAATGCCTATCAATTGGGGAATGACTAGACAAATTGTGGTATATGAATGTGATGAAGTATTATTGTGTGGTAAGAAATCATAAATCACTGGACTTCAGAAATCCCTAGAAATGATTAATGTAAACATTGTGTGATGACCAACTGTGATGGAATTGCTCTTCTCTTTGGTAAAATGATCAAACATAGGTCTAAAGGACTTGTCATAGAAAGTGTTATCCACATCCCACAGTGTCTGAATACAGACCAAAGCTTGTGATTTTCAATTTTTAAAATTAGTTATATGAAAACAAATTATTTGTTGTTTTATGCTGTTTTATGATTATTTTTTATTTACTATTTTTCCCTTTCATGTTTTTCTTTTTGATTCTAATTATTCTTTCACATCATGATTAATATGGAATTGGGCATAACATTTATATATGTATGACCTATATTGGATTCCTTGCTGTCAGGTTGGGATGGGAAAGTAAGGGAAAGAGGGAGAAAAATAAGGAACTCAAACCCTTACAAAAATGAATGATGTAAACTTTGCATGTAGTTGGAAAATATATATTTATTAATTAAGAAAAAGAAAGAAAAACCACAAAGTTTCTGTTAGGTTACTTTCCAAATTTGTTAGAATGCATTTTTAAAATTTGATATTTATACCTTAAAACCTATATCACATAAATATAAATAATTTGAACATATTTTTCTCATTTAGTTAAATTTTAATAAAATTATTGTACATTTTACAAACATAATTAAACCTGAATCAACATTGATTTAAAGATGCCATTAAGTTTGCTAACATATTCCTTTAAAGCATTCTCTTTGATAACTTTATGCTTGAGATGTCTTGCCTGGAGAACATCAAAGAATTTGTGAGTATAGCCTTCATCCATTAGTTAAATTTGACCTCTCATACAGATAGAAAATTTAGTCTCTGAAATCCTTTGGTTTACATATATTTCACTCTGAGTCTAAATGACATTTTGAGAGGAGTGCAGAGAAATTGCACAGGATGAAAAATCAATTTCATGTTTTGTTGTGTTTTGACTTTTTCCCTAATGCAGTAATATACCTCAATATGATACTTGTATTGTAAGCAGTTAATAAAATGGTATGGTTGTCAATGACATAATTCTTCTTTTTATGGTGTAGATTTTGTTAGCAATGACTTTGTTTTTTTTCTGTACCACCAAAAGTGACTTCTTCTGTCTCCTCTCTTCCACCAATCATGAAATGCTATACAAAACCACCCAAGCAAAGTCTTGGTCATGATTTAGTTTGATCAAATTATAGCTTTAGAAAGATTGTGGGGACAGGGGAACTGATTTCTTGGAAAAAGTGACGCGAATCAGAATAAATGGAGAGGGGAAAGGAAAGGTTTACTTGCCTCATTTGAGCTCTGAGATTATACCAAATCTATCTTCTAAGCGAAGCAGTAAGAGAATTCCAGAGAACTGAAATTAATAAAATAAGGGTTAGAAAACTTGTCATTATATAGTGAGTTTTGTTAAATGGCACTGATAGGTCACATAAGGTATCTCTATGCCTTCATGAAATAGAATATGCAAGGTTAATAAAAAGACAGTTTTCTAGATATTTCATCTAATTCTAAATATACAATTACCTTTGTGGTCACATTGATTGAGTTAATAAAGTTAATTGTCTCTTTCAGTCTTTTCACAAGACAAGATTTTCATAAGGATACAATGTACTGTGATTCCTCTAATACATCATCCAATATCGTTCATAAATATATTGAGTTCTTAAAAATCAATTTAAATTTAGAAGGGGAATAGGCATTATTTGAACATATCAAATTCTTGAAATTAGACCAATGGCTAAAGGAGAGAAAGTCCCTATGTCTATCATCCATTCAAAATTAACTTCATTAAAAAGAAGAAAATAGCCATTAAAAGTTATTAACTTGCTGTCCTCTTCACATGCAAAAGGAAAAATAGAACACAAACCCCAAGCATTCAGTTGTCTTCATGTCAGATTTTTGTAAATACATGTACCCATTGGAGATGTTGATGTTTGTTGGCATAAAAATATTTTTCTTATGATCAGTTTTCACTTAAGTATTCCATAAATTAAAACTATCCTTTTTCACAAGATTACTCTTTAAACAAAGTGAAGAGGAAAATTCTTATAGTCCATATAAATGTCATTTTTTCCCACCAGTTAATCATTTTTTATCATGAGTTTTAAAGGTACCATCTAATTCGATAGAAAGAAAAGTCAGTCTAGAAGGTTTCCTCCTTTCAAAAATTCAGAATTGTTTGAACTGTAGTAAACTTTCAGAGAGATTCACAAATAGTCATGCAAAATTTTAGAATCATCGCACTTGGGGCAGCTAGGTGGCACAGTGAATAGAGCACTGGACCTGGAGTCAGGAGGACCTGTGTTCAAATCTGATCTCAGACACTTAATTATCTAGCTGTGTGGCCTTGGGCAAGTCATTTAACCCTATTGCCTTGCCAAAAAAAGAATCATAAGACTTGACTTTGAATCCTTCCACCTGCTGTGGGATGTTGCCCCATTTACTGTTCAAACAAATAACATTCATTCAGTTTCTTCATCTATAAAACCAATATGAGAAGACTGTATTGAATGAAAATCCCTTGCAAATGTAATGCTATAGTCAGATGACTTTTTTCCAGTTTGAAGGGACACTTTCCCATTTCATTTTGGCAAAATGATTTTCCCATTTCCAAAAGTCAGATGTACTTTGAGAATGCAAGAATGACCAGTCTTAAGATATAAATGAATTCAGGGATGTGGGGACAAAGGGTTCAGGTTCTCAGTATAGTACCTCAATTTCATCTGTGATTAATGAAGAATTTGCACCTTGCTGAGCACCTTGAGCCTTTATTGTGAAAAACAGCACAAATATATTACAGCAGGTATATGAATCAAATGAGAACCTTGGATGATATATTGTCAAAGCTTTTTTGTATACTTTGCTACTCAAAAGTACAGAGGCAGTCTTTTATACTTATGTTTTTGAAATTCAGTTGCATAGCTATGTTCTCCTCTTGAAAATGTGTAAATGATTAAATAATGTTAGGCCATAGTGTAAATTCAATTTGAAGAATATTTGTGTATCCATATGTGTTTGTGTTTGTGTGTGTGTGTGTGTGTGTGTGTACAGCACTCTAATGTTAAGACTACACCAATTAGTTATATAATAATAACAACTTTATTTTGCATGCTGAATGACTGAGTAACTTGACTACAAAGTAAATATGCCAGATTTGTGCTTGAAAGTCAAATATATTTCATTATTGATCCCAATTAGAATAAAAAGTATGCAGTTAAATCAAAATTATTTTTCCTGGGGAACCCTGACTTGAGAACTCATAGCTTTTATTCTTTTTCACAGAAGAGGATAGGATATGTAATGTCTTGGTGCAGTTTTGCTTCAGTGTATCATTTAGAACTTTGCCTCCTTTTGTATGCATACCTAATTTCATATTGAAATTGCAATTGTGGAGTCATGTAATAAAAAACCAGATTTTTTTCACATAGCTAGTTTAGTTTTCTCCTAACCTGGGTTATAAAATAGAAATAATATTGGTTCATATCTTATTTCTTTACAGTTCTCAATATTTTGTTCTCATTTCCCACTTTACTGATGTTTTACCAGTTTTCAGTAGGCAAGGTCTATTTTAAATGTTACATCCTTTCTATGTAGTGTTGTGTTATGGGGGGGGTTTACATGTTTTTATTTTTATATTTTAGTTTTTATTTATGTTTATGTTTTATGTTTATTTGTGTTTATGTTTTTATTTCACATTTTTTTTATTTACACATTACTAAAATAGTTTTGTTGTAACAGTAAACATAATCCCTGCTCCCAACAAAAAAAAAATAAACAACCTCATGAGAAATAAAATGAAAGAAAGAGAAGAAAACATGCTTTAGTTTGTCATCCAATACCATCAGCTCTATCTCTGGGATATCTCTGGGATTTATCGTAAGTCCATCAGAGAAGTTCCTTCTATATTTTTCCACAGTTGCTATTGCTGCATGTAATTCCCTCCATCCATTCCTCCCCTCCACCAATTATTACATTTTCTCTCTCCTTTCTCTCTGTCCCCCTTCAAAACTGTGCTGTGGGACAACTGAGTGGTACAGTGGGCAGAGTACCAGCCCTGACCCAAGAGGCTCCAAAACTACATTATCACCCAGAGACCCAGCAACCACCCAGCCCCTTGGTCTTGTAAAGCCCATCCAATCATACTACCTTTCAAAAAGTAAAAAATAAAATGTATTATATCTGACTATCCTCTCCCATGATCTACCTTCTCCTCTATCCCCTATAACCCCCCTTCCCTCGACCCCTTGCTCCCATCTCCTTTCTCTCCTTTTTCATGTAGATTTCTATGCCCTATTAAGTATATATATGTTGTTTCTTTTCTGAGCCATTTCCAATGAGGATGATGGCTCCTTCATTCCCTCTCACCTCCCCCCACCCTTCCATACCATTGCAAAAGCTATTTCTTGACTCTTTTGCATGAAATATATTAGTCTATTCTACCTCTTCTTTATTTTTTCCCAGTTCATTTCTTTTTCACCCATTTACTGCATTTTAAAATATATTATATCTTCATATTTGACTCCCTCCTGTGCTTTATTTATATAAGTTCTTTCTAACTTCTCTAATAAATGAAAAGGTTCATATGAATATTATTGGTATCACCTTCCCATGAAGGAATATATGCAGTTCATCATCATTAAGTCCCTCATAATTTGCCCTTTTCATCCTCCCTCTCTATGCTTTACCTGAGTCCTGTACTTGAAGATAAAATTTGCTGTTCAGCTCTAGTTATTTAAAAAGGAAGATATGAAAGTCCCCTGTTTCATTGAAAGTCCATCGTTTTCCTGGAAGAGGATGTTTAGTTTTGATTCTCAGTTGCATTCCAAGCTCTTTTGCATTCCAGAATATTATATTTCAAGTCCCTTATTTTAGATGATGCTAAATCCATGTGATCCTGACTGCAGTGCCACAATATTTGAATTGCTTTGTCCTCACTGTATGTAGTATTTTCTCTTTGACTTGGGAGTTCTGGAATTTGGATATAATATTCCTGGGGTGTAATTTTTTTGGATCTCTTTCAGTAGGAGTTTGATGGATTCTCTCAATTTCTATTTTGCCCTATGCTTCTAGATAGCAGGACAATTTCCTGTAGAAATTATCTAAAAATGAAGTCAAGGCTCTTTTCCTGATCATGACTTTTAGGTAGCCCAATAATTTTTATAAATTGTCTGTTCTGGATCTGTTTTCCAGATCTGTTGTTTTTTCAATGATATATTTCACATTTTCTTATACTTTTTTCAGTCTTTTGGTACTATTTTATTGTGTCTTGATTCCTCACAAAGTCATCAGCTTCCTTTAGCTCCATTTTACATTTGAAGGAATTGTTTTAATCAGAGAGTTTTATGATCTCCTTTTCCATCTGGCAAATTCTGCTATTTAAGTTATTTTTCTCCTCATTTTTTTGTTGTTCTCTCTCCTTTTTTGTTGTTGTTGTTTTTAGGATTTTGAAAGGCAAATGGGGTTAAGTGACTTGCCCAAGGCCACACAGTTAGGTAATTATTAAGAGTCTGAGGCTGGATTTGAACTCAGATACTCCTGACTCAAGGACCAGTGCTCTATCTACTGTGCCACCTAGCTGCCCCCTCATTACCATTTTGAGCTATTATTTTTTCCATTTGACCTAAACTAATTTTTAGTATGTTATTTTCTTCATTTTATTTTTTGAATCTCCTTGACTAAACTGTTGATTGGTTTTCATGTTTTTCCTGCATCTCCCTCATTTCTATTCCCAATTTTTCCTCTACCTCCATTAATTGACTTTCAAAATTTTTTTGATCTCTGAAATTGCCTGAGACAAACTTCTGTATTTCTTGGAGGATTCAGATGCAGAAGCTTGAACTTTCTCAACTTCTGAGAATGGGTTTTGGTCTTCTGTGTGACCAAAGTAATTGTTTTTGGTCAGGTACATTTTTTTTCCTATTTACTCATTTCCTCTACCTGTGCCCTGGCTTTGAGGTGTTTTCCTGAGTTTTTGAGTATTATTGGGACACCCCTGCAAGTTCCTTCAAGGTCTTTTGAGAGACTCTAACTGCTCTCCTGCCTATTCCCTGGTCTGGGGATGACCACAAGCATGCCCCTCTGCCCTGGGCTGTGAGAAGGGTCCCTGCTTTATGGCAATTGTGGGGGGCAGCAGTCCCAGACTGTGATCAGTGTCTGAATATGGACAAAGCCCCAGAGTCCTCTCCAGGGCCAGAGGAGAGACCTAGACAAGCCTCCCTTTACCTTCTATGTGCTGAGCACTCAGGGAACAGCTGCCGGGTGGGTCCCTGCTGGGTTGCTCCACAGTGCTGAGGGCTATGGCTGCACTGAGGAGGGTCATGATGGCCTGACAGAGGTTTCCCCACTGATCTTCTAAGTTGTGCTTGTTGTTCCCTTGGGGTGACAGGTCAGGAAACTCCTTCTGCTGCTGCTGGGACCTGCTAATCCTGAGACCCAGTCATCCAGTGGACTGTTCCCAGAAGAATGGAGCTCCTTTGCTCCAATGTGATATTTCTTATTGTGCTGCCATCCCCTCTACTCCTGTGGAACAGAACATTCCTAGGATCTTCCAGGTTTGGACTGGAGAATTGTCTCATTGGATCTTTCTGTGGTTCTGTCTCTCAAAAATTTAGTTAGAGTCATTATTAAAGTTTTTGGAATATTTTGGAGAGAGCTTCTAGTAAAGGCTGTTCTCATGTCACCATTTTGACTCTGCCCCACCCCCATGTAGTGTTGTTAAAAGCATGTTGTATTTAGAGTCTGAGGAACTGACTTTTAATCCAAACTATGTTTCTAATTATGGGTAGCCCATCAGCTAGAGCAACATTTTGGAATTGAGAAGAACTCAGAAGACGGAGTTCAAATCTAATCTCATTTCTTTAGTAGGTGTGACCCTGGAGAAGTCTCTTAAACTTGATTGTTTCAATATTCTTATCTGTGAAATAAGGAAAAGGCAAACAACTCCAGAATTTCTATCAAGAAAACATCAAAATTGAATTATATGGAGATGAATATGAATTAAATGACTAAATATTAGTTTGTTTCTTACTATTTTCTACTAACAGGACTTTGCGGAAGGTCCCTGAAGTCTTCAATTTCATATCTTCATCTTTAATGATGAGTTAGAATAATCTATAGGTTTGTTTCCAGCTCTAATATAGGATTTTGTCACCCAATATAAAGGAAGAGGCATTGGTTTTGAGATACAAAGACTTAGTGTTGAATCTCATGTCTACTGATTAATACTGCATGATTTTGTATTAATTCAAGGCTTTTTCCATTAATAAAAAGAGAGGGTTGAACTTCGTGAATTTCAGGGAACTTTTAAAGTCTACTTTTACATTTCACTAAGTTAGACCAGATTCTTCTTTTCTTCAAATCTCTCAAAACATTATGTTAATATCTCTCCAAATAATTTATTATATGTCATAATTATTTTTTTCTGCTTTTTTTACTTTTTCTAATAGATTCATTGAAGAATCCTTGAAGGTAAGATATATATTGTTTTGCATCTTTGTATTCACATAACAAATAGGGAATTGTGAATATCATAATTGACTTAAGAAATGTTCTTAAATCCCTGCACATGCCAGCACATAGTTAGAAATGACAGACTACCCACAACGTATTAACAAATTATACAAGTACCCCTCTCTTGACTACATCAATTTTACTCTTACTTCCCTGCTTTCCTATACCAAATGTTGGCCCCAGCAGACAGAGCAATCCAAGGGAGTCACTACTATGTCATTTTCAGCACCCAAATAAATACTTCTCCACTCTATTAGGGGGATAATGTCAATGCCATCATTAGAAGTTAGTCATAAGACAAAAATCTAGACTATTTAGTCAAAGAAATAAATAATTTTTTAAATGTTAAGACATTTCCCAGGATGCCCTGAGGAAAAGAAGGAAAGGAAGCACCATAGATTTTTAGCCATCTGGAATTGGCTAATAGAATGATTTGATGAAATGAAAATTTCTCTAGTCCATTACTGATCCTTTCAGTCACCAAACTCCAAAGGATATAATTACTACAGATCTTAGAGTTGTAATATTGAAAGTTATCTTAAAGGTCACCAAGCCTAACTCTTTATAAAGGATAACACCCAACTATAATAATCATGACAAGTACCATTCAACTTAATACTAAAAACCCTCAGTGATGAGAACTACCCCTGGAGCAATCCATTTCACTTTTAGGAAGGTTTAATTCTAAGAACTTTTGTTTAATTTGGAGTTAAAATAGCTCTCCTAAGGAACAAAAGCTTGATCCTTCAAATACTTTTGAGATAGATTTGAAATCCTCCCTGCTTTTTCTTCTCTAGCCTTAACATGCCCAATTCCTTCAAGTATTCTTATTTTTGTGCAGTTGTCATTCAAGAGATTTACAAGGGAATGAAAGAGAAAGAAAGAGAATGGAAAGAAGTTAAGGGAAGAAAAAAGTAATTACAGCTCTCCATTATCTCAAGAATTAATTTTAGATTCAAAAACATGATAATACAGGATGCTACCATAACTGACAGAAGTAATGACTTCAGGTTGCTATCTTTTGAAATGAAAAAGAAAATATTGCTATAGTTGGGGTGCAGGAAGACCTGAATTCAAATACAGCCTTTGGCACTTAATACCTCCAGGACTATGGAAAATTCATTTAACCTCAGTATGGTCAACTGCATCAAGAAATGTCAGATGCAAATGAACAACTTAACACTGTGCTAAATATTTTACAAATATTTTAATTGATTTTCACAAAAAATGAGGTAATAAACAAAAATGAAGTGATTTGTCCAAAAAGCTAACAAATATATGAAGTCAGATTTAAATTCAGATCTTTGTGTATCCCAACAAATAGTTTTATCCAATGTTCCACCAGCTTTCTTAATAGCAGGAATGAGACCTTTCAAGCACTCTTTCCAGACATGGACCATTGATTCAACTAGTCAATTTTAAAGAGAAAATTCCTGATTGCCTGTTTTTATTTTCTCAAAATGTCAACTTGGTGAATAATGAAACATCCTTAAGTGCCTGTGAGTATCAATGCCAAAGGTAGCATTTGTCTGAATCATTGCAATAATAGCAGTTACATTTTTTTCTTGACAAAAAAATGCATCAATATTAGAGAGAGAGAATTCACTGCAATAAAGATCCTATTTAACTATTTGATAAGACAATGCAGAGGTAAGATTTGTTTTGCCAACAGAGTATTACAGTAAGACTCCATTTAGGGTTTTCTTGGCAAAGACACTAGAGTGGTTTGCCATTTCCTTTTCCAGGTCATTAACAAATGAGGAAAATAAAATAAACAGGGTTAAGTGACTTATACAGGGTCTTGCAACTAGTAAATATTTGAGGATGGATTGGCTCTTTCTGATTCCAGGCCTGGAGTTCTATACATTGAGCCCCCTGGTTGCCCTTTACTCTAACCTCATTTTACACAGAATCAAACTCCGACTTGAAAAGGACTTCAGAAGTTATCTAGTCCAACTGTCTCATTTCCTAGATCTTATCTACCTAATTGATTTCACCATAAGTTAAATGGATTGTTATCTCATCATTCTATAGTTTTTGGTGATTAGTATTCTATTTTTTGTGAGAATAACAACCTGTTCTATATCTCATTAACATTTGTATACTGAGTACCTGCCTTTACTCTTTATCCTCCATTTACTCTGAAACAGTCTCAACTTCGAGTCAATAAAAATTTTTAAATAGCAGTTCTTAAGTAGTACCTTTGCACAGAAAAGCTCTGGAGTGAAATGCTTCAATAAATGTAAATTATTAAAATGAGTGTATTAGATCTATATTTAAGAAGATAATAGGGTACAGGCAATAACTTATCTCTACCAATATTCACCTCCAAACAACTTTAAAATAATTACTCAAATCAATTTTTGGAGGAGCAGAACCAAAAACTGGCCAAGGTAAGACATTTTTTTCCATTTTGTTATGTCTTTAAATTTTATATTTTATTTTCTAGATCCATATAAAACAAATTTTAATATTTGATTTTAAAATTTTGAGTTTGAGGAGGCAGAGCCAAGATGGTAGAGTAGAGGCAGGGAACTTTCCACCAAGACACTCCAAATACCTTTAAATAATTTCCCAAAATAAATTCTAGAGTTACAGAAACTACAAAATGTTTGAATGAATCAATTTTCCAGTCCTAGTCAACTTGGAAGATGCATGGGGGGGCAGCTAGGTGGCGTAGTGGATAAAGCAGTGGCCTTGGAGTCAGGGGTACCTGGGTTCAAATCCAGTCTCAGGCATTTAATAATTACCTAGCTGTGTAGCCTTGGGCAAGCCACTTAACCCCATTTACCTTGCTAAAAAAAAAACCTAAAAAAAAAAGAAAAAGAAGATGCATGGGAAGAATCTGTTGCACCAAGGTGAGAAAAGAGCATAGAAGCAATATGGGTAACATTGGAGGGTACAAGACCCAGCAATTTGGAAGAGATAGAGTGGTGGCTGGGTCAGTGGCAGTAATGGTGAGTTCCATTTCTTTCATCCACAGATTGCCAAGGACAGCTTGGGAGGTCAACAGGAAAAGTCTTTCACCCTGGGGCAAAAGTGACCTCAGCAGAGTAGAACAGACCCCTGCACACCAGGAGCAGTACTCAGGAGCCAGTGGATAAGCAGAGGCAGCTGTTTCCAGAAATTTTAGCCAATGAATGCTAGGGGGTCTGAAGGAGATTATCGGGGGTCTCTTTATTGTCACTTAGACAAGACTCTTTTGCTTTGACCATACCCAAATCTTTGATCTCAATCCCAGGAAAAGGAGCAGAAGCACAATAGAGCTGATTACTACATTGGAGCAGGGGTTGTCCTCATAATTCCAGGGCAGAAAGGAGAACTTGGGGTCATGCATAGACCAGATACAGATAAGGAGAGTGGTATAAACCTCTCTTTAGATCATAAGACCTTGGAAGAATTGAAAATTTGTCTTATCCCTAGAAGAATCTCTGAAAATGACTGCAAAAAAGACACAGAATTTGGGACAGTGTACCCTTCACCTTGAACGCAGAGACCCACCATAAAAAAGGAGTTAAAATCAAGTTTTAGTCTAAAGAAATGAGAAAACAACTGAACAAAAAATCTGATCATAGTTATCAGGATGATGAAATTACTCAGAAGATGTCAAATATTCCTTATTCAAAGCTCAAAGAAAAATGTAGATTCATCTCAGTTCATAAAAATCTCAAAAAGGATTTTGAATATCAAGTAAGGGAGGTAGAGGAAAAAATTAGTAAGATAAATGAGAGTGATGCAAGAAAATCATGAAAACCAAGTCTAAAGTTCAAAAAGAGGTCCAAGAAGCCAATGAGGAGAAGAAGAGCTTTAAGAGCAGAATTTGACAAGTGAAAAAGGAGATACAAAAGTTCACTGAAGAAAATAATTCCTTAAAATATAGAATTGATCAAATGAAAGGTGATGACTTTGAGAGAGCACAAGAAACAGTAAAACAAAACCAAAAGAATGGAAAACTGGAAAATAATATGAAATATATCATTAGACAAGCAATTGACATGGAAAATAGGTCCAGAAGAGATAATTTTAAAAGTATTGGATTACCTGAAAGTCATGATTTTAGAAAGGCCTAGACATAATCTTTCAATAGATTATCAAGGAAAACATCCCTGATATTCTAGATGCAGAGAGTAAAATACAAATTGAAAGAATTCAAGGATCACCTCCTGAAAGAAAACTCAAAATGAAAACATCCAGGAATATTTTGTCAAATTTCAGAGTTCCCAGGCCAAGGAGAAAATATTGCAAGTTGTCAGAATGAAACAATTCAATTATCATTTAGCCACTGACTAGACAACACAATATTTTGCAGTTTCTATATTAATGGATCATAGAGCTTGAATTATGGTATTACAGAAGGTAAAATAGCTTAGATTACAACCAAGAATCAACTAATCAGTAAAATTCATTATAATCTTTTAGGCAAAAGATGGATATTCAGTTAAATAGACTTTCAAACTTTCCTGATGATGAGACTAGAGCTGAATAGAAAATTTGATTTTCAAATATGAGTTTCAAGCATAAGAAAGTAAATAGGAAAAATCATAAGGAACTTATGAACTACTTATACTCATGCATAGGAAGATGATATGAATAAATCATACAAATTTTCACACTTATTAGGGCAATTAGAAGAAGAATACATAAACAAGGCATAGGTGGGAGTTAAATATATAGGGATAATATATTAAAAAATGAAGAAAAGGCGTAGTGAATGAACTGGCAGAAAGGGAAAGAGTTAGGTAGAATAGGTCAAATTTCTTCACATAAAAGAGGTAAGAAAAAGCTTTTTTTCAGTACACTGGAAGATGGGAGTTAAGGGGGACTGAGTGAATCTTACTCTCACTGAAAATGTCTGAGATGGAATTAATATACAAACTCAAATGGGTGGGTATAGAAATCTAACTCACCCTAAAGGGAAGCAGGAGGGAGAAGGGAATGAAAGAAAGAGAATGGAGGAATGGAAGGGAAGGAAGATTGTGGGAAAAGGTTCTCAGACATAAAACACTTTTGAAGATGAATGGAGAGAGAAATTAGAATAAATAGGGATGGAGGGAAATGCAGTTAGCAAAAGTAACTGAGGGGAAACATACTGAAAAAAATTTCTCTGATAGAGAACAGAACCATTTCTTTTTTTTAAAAAGAGACGTTTCCCAATTTATAATGATAAAAATATGAGGTTTTCAGATGAGTTTAATCAATGCTATCTGGGGCCATATTTTATTAAGAATGTACTAGCCCACTATTGATTAGAGAAAAATTCTGAAATACTACTTTTATAACTATTGGATTAATGAAAACAGAAAATGACAAAAGTGGGAAGGAATATGGGGGGAAATGAGATATTAGTGCATTGTTGGAGAAATTGTGAAAAGATGCAGCAATTTGGAACTATGCCCAAAGGTTTGTAAAACCAAGCCTACCCTTTGACCTAGTAATGTCACCACCAGGTGTGTCTTCCAGAATGGATGAAAAACATGAAGTGAAAGACCCAGTATATATAAAGATGTTTAGAGAAGTTTTTTTGTTTTTTTTCTAGTGGCAAGGTACTAGAAATTGAGGTCACGCCTACCAGTTGAAGAATGACTGCACAAATTATGATATGTGATTAGGATGGAATGCTATTCTTCTATAAGAAACAATGAATAGGATACTATCAGCAAAATAAGGAAAAAAACTAACAGCAACAGATGCAATGGGAAATTTACTATACACAAAATAAGAGCAATATTGCAAAGGTGATCAACTGTGCATGACTATCCTTATCTCAACAATGCTGTCACCCAAGACAACAGTGAAGGACTTATGGTAATGGATGCTATCCATTCCCAAAGACAGAGCTAATATTGACTGAATACAAATTGAAGCATACTTTAATTTTCCTTGAGTTTCTCTTTTTTTTGGGGGGGAGTGTTATGTTAACTCTCATTGCATGACTATTATAGGAATGCTTTGTATGACTATACATTGTAAATTTATATCAAAGAATTTTCTCTCTCAATAAAGGGAAGTTGTCTGGAAAGGAAAGAAAGAATTTGAAAAACAAAGTTTAAAATAAGAGTGTTGGGGCAGTTAAGTTAGTGGTGCAGTGGATAGAGCACTGGCCCTGGAGTCAGGAGTACCTGAGTTTAAATCTGGCCTCAGACACTTAATAATTTACTAGCTGTGATGGCCTTGGGCAAGCCACTTAATCCCATTTGCCTTGCCGAAAAAAACCCTAAAAATAATTTAAAATAATAAAAAATAAATGTTACAATTTATTTTTTACATATAGCTGGAGGAAAATAAAATGAAATAAAGTGTGAAAAAGTTTTCTCTCCCTTCTTTGCTCCATCCCTACCTAACACCCTCTTTGAGAAGGCAAGCAATTTAGTATACTTTATCCATTTATAGTCATGGAAAATATTTCCTTAATAATCATGCTGTAAAAGAAAACCTAGATTCCCAATCTGACAAAATAAAACTTGAAGTAAAATAAAGTTAAAAAGTATGCTTCAATCTGTACTAAGATACCATGAGTTCTTCATAGTTGTTTTAGGTCTTTGTATTTCTGAGACTAATTAACTTATCCACAGCTTATCACTTATATTGGTATTACTTTGTATACAGTCAATACTTTGCATCAACTCATGTAAGTCTTTCCAGATTTTTCTGAGAACATATAGTCCATCATTTCTTTTAAATATTTTTAATTTATTAATTTATTTTCATCCATATACACATATCTATTTTTAACTTACAAAATTTCTTTCCACCATCCTTTTTGCAACACCTCCCCTCATCAGTGAACAGTCAGGTTAGCATTGTACATACATATTTTTTATAAACATGTTTACATATTAGTTGTTTTGAGTATGAAGAATTAGGATTTAGGGAAAGTAATGTATAAAAGATAATTTTTGTAATGTGTTCATCAGATTCTGAAGGGTTGGGTTTTTTATTTGCTTTGTTTTTCTTCCTCTGGATGGGAATAACATTGTCCATAATCAGTCTGAAATGGTTGTCCTAGCTCTCTGAACTGTTGAGAGGAGCTGCTTCCATTCAGTTTGACCATCTCACAATGTTGTTTTGTTGTGTAAATTGTTCTCTTGGTTCTGCTCCCTTCATCAGCATCAGATCCTGTAGCTCATTCCATGCTTCTCTAGAGTACACAAATTTATGGTTTCTTATTATACAATAATATTCCATAGTATTCAGGTACCATAACTTGTTATTCCATTCCTCAATTTATAGGTCTCACCTCAATTTATAATTCTTTGCCACTACAAAAAGAGCTGCTATGGATATTTTGGAACATGTAGGACTTTTCCCATTTTTTATAATTTCTTCTCAGTATAGACCTAGGTTTGGAATTGCTGGGTCAAAGGGTATAAATAGTTTTATTTCCCTTTGTGCTGGATCCGTTCACAATTCCACCAGCAAGGCCTCAATGTCCCTATCCTCCCACGACCTCTTCAACATTGGTCATTTTCCCTTTTCCTCTTCTTGCTCAATCTGATAGGTATGAGAAGAAATCTCATTTTTGTTTTAATTTGCATTTCTCTAATCAATAATATTTTAGAATGTTTTTTATGGTTATATATGGATTTAATTTATTCCCTTGAAAACTGTCTATTCATATCCTTTGACCATTTATAAATTGAGGAATGAAAGAAATTCTATTACAATTCTCTACATATTTTAGAAATGAGACCTTTATCCAGATTTCTTCTTTCCTTCTAATTCTGGCAGCATTAATTTTATTAGTGCAAAACCTTCTAAATTTAATGCAGAGAAAATCATTCATTTTGCATTTTATAATGTACTCTAATTCTTGTTTGGTCATAAATTTATTCTCTTTCAATAGATCTGATAAAGTGTTTCTTGTTCTATTAATTTATCTATGGTTTTGTGATTTATGTCTAAATCCTATACCCATTGTGACCTTCTTTTTTGTATAAGGTGTGAGTTGTGTGTCTATGCCAAGTTTTTGCCATACTTCTTTCCAGTTTTCCCAACAATTTTTGCCAAACAACAAATTGTTATCCCAGAAGCTGATGTCTTTGGATTTGTCAATTATTGATTGCTGTAGTAATTTACAGTAGTTTCTTTTGAATGTATCCTAAGCATTACTCTGTTTCTTAACCAGTACCAGACAATTTTGAGGACTGTTGCTTTATAGTATAGTGTTAGATCTGGTAGAGCTAGGCTACCTTCCTTTATATTTTTTTTATCATTTCCATTGCTTTTCTTGATCGTTCATTTCTCCAGATTAATTTCATTACTATTTCTTTGTAGCTTGGTAAAGTAGTTATTTGGTAGTTCGATTGGCTTGGCTGAATAAGTAATTTAATGTGGGCAGAATTCTCATTTTTATTATATTAGCTCAACCTAACAATGAGCAATTGACATTTTTCTGATTATATAGGTCTGATTTTATTTGGTGAGAAGTGCGTTAATAATTGTGTTCATACAGTTTCTGAGTTTGTCTTGGAAGGTAGATTCTCAAGTATTCAATGTTGTCTATAATTAATTTAAATGGAATTTCTCTATCTCTTGCTCTTGGGCTTTGTTGTTCATATATAGAAATGCTAATGATTTATGTGGGTTTATTTTATTTCCTTCTACTTTGTGGAATTTGTTAATTATTTCAGAGGGTTTTTTTTTTATGGTTTTCTTGCATTTTCTAAGTATTCCATCATATCGTATGCAAGGAGTGGAAGCTTTGCTTTCTCATTGCCATTCCTGATTTCTTCAATTTCTTTTTCATCTCTTATTGCTACAGTTCTCATCATTGCTTATAGCTGAATAATATTAATAAGCTTATATCACAATTTGTTCAATCATTCCCCTGTTAATAGATACCCCTTTAATTTTCAAGTCTTTGCACATAGAAAAGAGATGCCATAAATATCTTTGTACATATAGAGCCTTTAAATTTTTGTATATTTTAAACTCTTTAAGGATGTAACCCTCTTAATTTATTGCTATATCAAAGGATCTGAAAGGCTTTATAAATCTTTGGGCAGAGTTCCAAATTGTTCTGCACAATAATTGATGCAGCTCACAATTCCAACACCAGTGCATTAATGCCCCATTTTCCCACATTCCCTCCAACATTTGCATTCTTCTTTTCTGCCCTTTTAGCCAATCTAATAGACATGATATAGTAGCTCAGAATTGTTTTAATTTGCATTTATCCAATTAATATTAAATTATAACATTTTATATTGTCATAAATAGCTTTATTACTTCAGAAAATTATTTATAACTTTTGCTCATTTATTGATTGAGTAATGTCTTTTATTTTTATAAATTTCTATGAGTTTGGAATATGTTTTCAAAATGAGACTTTCATTAGAAAAACTTTTATTTTTTTTACACTACTATTGCTGACTTTATTTCCCTGTATTATATTTCTCCCACCGATTTGTTTTTTTCTCTCTCTTCTTTAACCCTGCTATTCTTCAAAAGTGTTTTATCAGGATTTTCTAGGTGGAATCAAGATAATAGCATGAAGTTAGGTAACTCCTAGACTTCTTGCCTTTTTCTCTCCTTTATTTAATATTATTATTATTTTTTCAATTACATACAACAAATAGTTTACATCATTAATTCTTTGGCAAGATTTTGAGGATAGCTCAGTATATACAGGAGAGGTGAAATGCCAATGGGAGATTTTAAGTTTAGGTCCCAGTTCAGCAAGCAAGCAGTACAGTAGGCCTAGCTCTGAAGGTGAGGAAAAGCCCAGAAAATATTGGGTCAGCAACCCTAAAACTGGGAAAAACCTGCAAGTGCCTGAAACACCATAGGTAATGCTATAGTCAAGCAGTTACTAGGGACAAGACTCCTTCCCCAAGTACAGAAAGCTTGTGACTATACCTCCTTTCCCCAGAAGCACAATTCAACAATCAAAATGAGCAAAAATACAAAAAGATTGTCAGCCACAGATAACTACTATTCTAAGAGAGACAATATAAATGCCACCCCAAAAGAAGAAAGTAATGAGAAAATGCCTACATGTGAAAGCACAAAGTGGTTTATGAATTAATCTCATATCCAAAATAATCCCTTGGAAGTGCTCAAAAAGGATTTAAAAACAAAGAAGAGAGGAAGAAGAAAAAAGAGATTAAAAAATCAGCATCATGAAAGATAATTATGAAACATTGGAGAAAACACTTTTAAATGTGAAAAAAGTAAAATGGGAAAAGCAATTAACTCATTTAAAAAAACAACATTGATCAACTGGAAAAGGAAAACTACTCCTTTAAAAGGAAAACATGACCAAACTTGTGAAGAAATATAACTAACCAAAAAGAAAAATTAACGAACTAGAAAAGGAAAACAACTCATCTGAAAGTAAAAATTAACCAACTGGAAAAGGAAACACAAAAGGTAAATCAAGAAAATAAAACCCTAAAATTAGAATTGGATAAATGGAAATTAATGACTATAAAACACCAAGATACTATCAAACAAAACAAAAGGCTTAAAACATACAATAAAATGTAAATTATTTATGAATTATTGGACTATCTGAAAACCATGATCAGAAAAAGAAATTAAAAAACAGTATAATGATCTAGAACAATAGAAGAAAATAGTCCTTTAAAGAATCCATCTATCACCCCCAGAAAGAGATGACAAACTATAAACTCCAAGGAATATTGTAATCAAATTTCAGATTTCTCAGTTAAAGAAGCAAATATGTAAGCAGTCAGCAAGAAGAAATTTAAATACCAGGGAGTCAGAGTCCAAAATATGTAGGATTTATTAGTTTTAACATTAAAGGAATAGATGAACTGGAATATTATATGTCTGGGTGCAAAGGACCTTAGATGACAACCAAGACTGCAGAACAAAGCAATATTCAGCATATTATTTCAAGGGAAAAATGAATTTTTAACAAAATAGACTTCTTTCAAACCTACCCAAAGAAAAGGCCAGAACTGAAAAGAAAATTTGATCTCTGATTATAAACTCAAGAGATGTGCTAAAAGAGAAATGGAAATGGGGGTAACCGTTCTACAATAATATCAAACTAACTGCATCACTACATGGGAAGACATTTGAGAATTATATTTTTCTTCAGATAGTTAAAAGAAACATTTAGACAAAGGGTGTGACTTAAGGTTAATGATGAAAGTAATGATACTTTAGCTTATACTTTTACTCATGAGACTAAATAAAAGTGGAGGGAGTGTATTTGGAGTGACTATAAATATATCATTAAATGATTTTGCTATTCATGATACTTTAGTTAACAAGGGTTGTATTTCTACAGCTATAACAGGGGAGCAAGTATAGTTGGAAGCAAAATGTGGATATAAATTGATTGTAATTTGATGATACTTATGGCTCTTTATAAAAATCCCTTTTTTTAATTTTCCATTAATAATTTGTTTTTCCAATTATATGTTATGAAAGATTTTCAAAATTAATCCATAAGCATATGTTTAATTTTAAGTTACAAAATTTCCTTCCACCTTCCCTTCCTACTCCCTTCCCCTCAGCAGTGAATAGTCAGGTTAATATTAAACAAACAAATTTGTGTTAAACATGTTTACATAGTAGTTATTTTTGACATGAAGAATTAGAATTAAGGGAAAGAAATACATGAGTTATTTTTTTTTTAAAGGGAATGTGAGACTTTTGTTCAAATTGGTAGAGAGAAGCCAGGTCCTGTGCTAAGGTCTCCAGATCTTCCCTCATAAACAATAAGAAATAGATCTTTTAATGGAAGTCCTATAGACAAAACCCAGACATAGAAACCAGGAAAAGAATATTTTCCTCAAGGTCTATCTTCAAGGATCAGGGATGTGGTGAGTGCTAAGCACAGACAGCCAGTGGGGGGTGTGGTGAAAGCCAGACTACTCTTTGTAATTTTTTTATTTTAAAGATATTATGTATTTTGAAGTTTACAATTTTCCCCCTAAATTTTATTACCTCCCCCCACCCCCCCAAAAGAAGGTAATTTGCCAGTATCTACATTGTCTTCATGGTATACATTGATTCAAATTGAATGTAATGAGAGAGAAATCATATCCTTAAGGAAAAAAAATATAAAGTATAAGAGATAGCAAGATCAAACAATAAGATAGTAGTTTTTTTCCTAAATTAAAGTTAATAGTCCTTGGTCTTTGTTCAAACTCCACAGTTCTTTCTCCAGATACAGATGGTATTCTCCACTACAGACAGCCCAAAATTGTCCCTGATTGTGGCATTGATGGATTGAGCAAGTCCATCAATGTTGATCATCACCCCCATGTTGCTGTTTGGGTATACAATGTTTTTCTGGTTCTGCTCATCTTGCTCAGCATCAGTTCATGCAAATCCCTCCAGGAGAGCCAGACTAATCTAAAATCATGGGGCTTTCCCACTGAGAAACCACAAGAGAGTGAAAGTTTGGCCCTGGGACTGATTGTCTGGGACTTAGAGGAAGGGCTGGAGGGTAGGTTCCAGCTTCTAGCAAAACCCTACTGGGTAGGAGAAGATATGACATTCAGTGAGAAAATTCTCTAGCACCCACAAGTATCCAATTGGAGACACTATACTCAGTGGTTAAAGCCACTAGGGCTCTCAACACAAAACCTCTGTGAACCAGCCCCTTCTCCAACACAAGATCATGGGAAAATGAAGAAAGGCCAGCAAGAAGGGAGGGCCATAGAAAAATTCCCTGAAGTAAAAGACCCTAATTCAGAGAGTCATAGAACCTCTGAGGAGAATAGGATTTGTTCTCCATCACAGAAAGATTTCCTTGAAGAAATCAGGAAGGAGTTTAAAAATCAATTGGAAAATTTGGGAAACGAAACTGAAGAGAAGATTAACACCTTGTAACAAGAAAACAAATCCTTGCAAATTACAATTAGACAAATGCAAAAAGAAAATAATTCTCTCAAAACCTCAAATGATCAAAGGAAAAATTCTTACAAAAATAGAAATGACCAATTAGAAAAGGAGTTGCAAAAGGTAAATGAAGAAAATTATTCCCTAAAAAGAGAATGGAGTCTATGGAAACCAATGACTTTATGAGATAACAAGAATTTATTAAACAAAACCAAAAAAAATTAAAAAATAGAAGAAAATGATAAATAGCTCATCAACAAAACCATTGACCTTGAGAGTAGATTGAGAAAAGATATCCTAAAATCATTGGTCTTCCTGAAAATATTGAAGAGTGTATAAAAGTTTGGACTCAATATTACAGAATTTAGTGATAGAAAATTGCCCTAATATCATGGAACCAGAGGGCAAAATAGCATTGAAAAATATATTGATTCACTCCAGAAATGGATCCCAAAATGAAAACACCAAGGAATAGTGTAGCCAAACTCCAGAACTATCAGATAAAAGAGAAAATCCTAAAAGCAACCAGAAAGAAACCATTTCGATACCAAGGAGCCACAGTAAGGATTGCACAGGGCCTGGCAACATCAACATTAAGGGATCAAATGGCCTGGAATGCAATATTCTGAAAAGCAAGGGAGGTTAGAATGTAGCCAAGAATCTATTATCCAGCAAAACTGAGTCTCCTCTTCTAGGGAAAAAAGATGGGCATTCATTGAAATAGGAAACTTCCAAATTTACCTGATGAAAAGACCAGGCCTAAACAGAAAATATGGAATATAAACAGGAGAGTTGATACATGTGAAAAGGTAAAATTTAAAAACGTGGAGGGAAGGGGAAAAAACTGCTTTCAAATGAGTTGAAACAGGCAATATCCCTACCTGGAAAAAAAGACTTTAACAACTCTAAAGAACTGTAACTCTATTAGAGAGAGATTTTAATTAGCCAGAAGAGAAGGACACACAGGGCTTATTCAAGAAACTTATCCAATAAGATGAAACTGGATATATACTTGCCTGGGAGAAAGAATCTAATAACTCTCAATAATTGTAATTGTAATTCTAGTAGAGAGAATAGCCAGAAATGAGGGACACTTATGACTTCGTTGTGACTCAGATAGATTGATTTAAAAACAATGCCTACTAAAAAAGGTGGACAATAAAGAGATGGGAGGATGGAGGAGACTGAATGGGATAAATCTCATTACATTAAGAGGTACAAAGGACTTACTGCAATAGATGGGAAGAATAGAGGAGTTGAGAACCAACTGAATCTTACTATCATAAGATTGGCATAAAGTTAACACACACACTCAGTTAAGAAATTTATCTTACCTTTAAAGTTTTAAAAGGGGTAAAGGAGACAGGGAGGAAAGGGGAAAGTAACAGAAGGAAGGGAAGGAAGAAGGGTCAAAGGGAAAGGGGTAAAAAAGGGGAGTGGAGTCAGATATAGGAAGGCAAACACACTGCAGGTGGCGGTACTCAGAAACAAAATATTGGGGAATATGCATAAAGGTGGGAAAGGGGAAAAATAAAAACAAAGGGAAGATAACATGGAGGGCAAAAAAGAGTTAGTAATTATAACTTTGAATGTGAATGGGATGAACTCTCCCTTAAAACATAATGAAAGGCAGAGTAGATTAAAAATCAGAATTCTACAATATCCTGCCTACAAGAAACTCATCTGAAGCAGAGAGATGCTGATAGAGCAAAGTTAAATGTACAAGGCTGGAGCAAAATATATTTTACTTCAGCTGAATTGAACATAGCAAGGGGAGAAATCCTTATCTCAGACAAAGCAACTCCAAAAATAGATATATTTTTAAAAGAGATAAGGAAGGAAACTATATCTTCCGAAAAGGTACTTAGACAATAAAGTAATTTTAATACTAAATATGTATGCAGCCAATGATATAGCATCCAAATTTTTAGAGTAGTAGTTGAAAGAGTTACAGGAAGACATAGACAAGAAAACTACTGGTGGGAGACCTCAACCTCCTGCTCTCAGATTTAGATAAATCTAACTATAAAATTAATAAGAATGATGTTAAGGAGGAAAATAGATTGTTAGAAAAACCTAGATGTGATAGAATTATGGAGGAAACTGAATGTGGAGAGAAAGGGATGAACTTAATTTTCTGCAGTACATGGAACATACACAAAAATTGATCATGTACTAGGGCATGAAAAACTAATAATCAATTGCAGAAAGGCAGAAATAATGAATACAGCTCTTCTCAGAATATGATGCATTAAAAATAACATGTATTATTGGACCAGGGAGATAGAGATCCAAAACTATTTGGAAACTGAATAACCTCATTTTAAAGAATGAGTGGATCAAACAAGAAATTAGAGAAAGAATTAATTATTTTATCTGAGATATAAAAAGTAATGAAACAATATTCCAAAACTTATGGGATCCACTCAAGATGACTGTCAGGGGATATAATATATATTTAAATGCTTGCATGAATAAATTAGAGAAAGAGGAAATCAATGAACTAAATATGAAACTAAAAAAACTTGGTGAAAGAACAAATTAAAACCCCCAGTTAAAAACCAAATTAGAAATTCTAAATGTTAAAGGAGAAATTAATAAAATAGAAAGCAAGAAAACTACTTTTTTTGTTTCAAAGATGTTATTTATTTTGAGTTTTACAAATTTTAACTTATTCTTATTTCCCTCCCCCCACCCCAAAAGAAGAAAATGTATCAATCTTTTCATTGTTTCTATGATATACATTGATCCAAATTGAATGTGATGAGAGAAAAATCATATATTTAAGGAAGAAACATAAAGTATAAGAGATAGCAAGATCAGACAACAAGACATCAGTTTTTTTCTAAATAAAAGGTAATATCCTTGATCTTTGTTCAAAGTCCACAGTTCTTTTTCTGGATACAGATGGTATTCTCCTTTGCAGAAAGCCCCAAATTGTCTCTGATTGTTGCACTGATGGAATGAGCGAGTCCATCAAGGTTGATCATCGCCTCCATGTTGCTGTTAGGGTGTACAGTGTTTTTCTGGATCTGCTCATCACACTAAGCATCAGTTCATGCAAACCCCTCCAGGCTTCCCTGAATTTCCATCCCTCCTGGTTTCTAATAGAACAATAGTGTTACATGACATACATATAGTATGCTTTATTAAGCCATTCCCTAACTGAAGAACATTTAATTGATTTCCAATTCTTTGCCACCACAAACAGGACTGCTATGAATATTTTTGTACAAGTGATGTTTTTACCCTTTCTCATCATCTCTTCAGTGTATATACCCAGTAGTGGTATTGCTAGATCAACGGGTATGCATATTTTTTCTTGCTAGTTGGGAGCAATTCCAAATTTCTCTCCAGAAATGTTGGATGAATTCACTACTCCACCAGCAATGTATTAGTGTCCCAGATTTCCCACAACCCTTCCAACAATGATTCTTATATTTTCTGTTCATATTGTCCAATCTGAGAGGTGTGAGGCAGCGCCTCAGAGAAGCTTTAATTTTTATTTTTCTAATAAGTAAAAATTTAGCCAATTTTTAATATGACTATGTATTTCTTTGATCTCCTCATCTGTATATTGCCTTTGCATATCTTTTGATCACTTCTCAATTAGGGAATGTGTTTTTTTAAAAAAAAAACTGACTCAGTTCTCTGTGTATTTTAGAAATGAGTACTTTGTCAAAAACATTAGCTATAAAGATTATTTCACAGTTTATTACATTTCTTTTGTTCTTGGTTTCAGTGGTATTGTCTGTGAAAAAGCTTTTCAATTTAATTTAATCAAAATCATCTAGTTTGTTTTTAGTGATGTTCTCCATCTCTTCCTTTGTCAAAAACTGCTTCCCTTTCCATAGATCTGATAGGTAAACTAGTCCTTGATCTTCTAGCTGAAAATAAGAAAACTATTTAAATAATAAATAAAACCAAGAGCTGATTTTATGAAAAAAACATAAAATTAATAAACCTGTTGTCAATTTGAATAAAAAAAGAAAGAAGAAAACTAAATTGCTAGTATCATAAATGAAAAAGGCGAACTCATCACCAATGAGGAGGAAATAAAAGTAATAATTGGGAATTATTTTGCCCAACTCTATGCTAATAAATATGAAAATGGAAATGAAAAGAATGAATATTTACAAAAAAATATAATTTGCCCAGGTTAAATGAAGAGAAAATTAAATACCTAAATAAACCAATCTCTGAAAAAGAAACTCAACAAGCAATTTTTGGACTTACCCAGAAAAAATCACCTGAGCCAGATGGATTCACAGGTGAATTGTATCAAACATTTAAGGAACAACTGGTTTCAATTATATGTAAAGTCACTGGAAAAATAGGTTAAGACAGAACTCTGCCTAACTCTTTCTATGACAACAATATGATACTGATAGCTAAACCAGGAATTGTTAAAACATAGAAAAGAAAAATATAGATCTATCTCCCTGATGAATATATATGCAAAAATCTTAAATAAAATATTAGCAAAATGACTACAACAAGGTATCACTAGACTAATACATTATGTCCAAGTAGGACTTATCCCAGGAATGCAGGGTTGGCTCAATGTTAGGAAAACTGTCACCATAATTAATAAATAAATTAATTAATTAATTACATCAATAACAGACCTATCAGAAATTATATCAATAGATTCTGAAAAAGCTTTTGACAAAATACAGCATCTAACCCTACTGAATACACCAGAGAGTGTAGGAATAAATGGATTGTTACTTAGAATAAGAAACAATATCTATCTGAAATCATAAACAATCATTATATGCAATAGGGATTGGATAGAAGCATTCCCAATAAGATCAGGAGAGGAAAAAAGGATGCCCTCTATCACCACTACTATTCAATATTGTATTAGAAATGTTAGCTTCAGTCAGAAGAGAATCAAAAGAAATCGGAGCAATTAGAATTGGGAAGGAATAGACAAAACTCTTACTCTTTGCAGATGACGTGATGGTATACCTAGAGAATCCCAAAAAATCATCTAAAAATACTAGAACTAATTGGCAACTTTAGCAAAGTCGCAGGATGAAAAACAAATGCTCATAAATCCTCAATATTTCTATATATGCCTAGCAAGATATAGCAGAAAGAGCTAGAAAGAGAAATCCAATTCAAAGTAACTTCAGACAATATAAAATACCTGAGAGTGTATTTGTCAAGGCAGACTCAGAAAATTTTTGAAAGCAATTACAAAAATCTTCTCACACAAATAAAATCAGATTTAAATAACTGGGCAAACATCAACTGCTCTTGGATAGGCTGAACATAAATTAATAAAAATTAACAATTCTACCAAAATTAAACTACTTTTCTAGTGTCCTCACAATCAAAATACTAAAACATTTCTTTAATGAGTTAGAAAAAAATTATAAGTAAATTCATAAGGAGAAATAAAAAGTTGAGAATCTCCACAGATTTAATGAAAAAAGTGCAAAAGATGGTGGCTTAGCCCTACCAGATCTAAACTTATATTATAAAGCATCAGTCATCAAAAATTTTTGTATTGACTAAGAAACAGAGTGGTAGCTCAGTGGAATAGACTAGGTGCCATAGCAGGAATTGATTATAGTAATCTGCATTTTTGATAAATCCAGAGTCCAACTAATGGGCTAAAAACTCTCTCTCTTCAATAAAAATTGTTGGGGTAAATTGGAAGTTAGTGTGGCAGAAACTTGGATTAGCCCATCATCTCACACCCTATAGCAAGATAAGATCAAAATACAAACAGGATCTAGGCATAAAATCACAATATTATAAGAAAACTAGAAGAACAAGAAAGAGTTTACCTGTCAGATCTATGGAAAGGGAAGCAGTTTATTACCAAGGAAAAGATGGAGAACACTATAAAAATAAACAAGATAATTTTGATTACATTAAATTCAAAAGCTTTTGCACTGACAAAAGCACATTAACCAAGATTAAAAGAAATGTGGCAATTTGGGAAACAATTGTTACAACTAGTGTTTCTGACAAAGAATTCATCTCTTAAATATACAGAGAACTGAGTCAATTAAAAAAAAAAAGACAAGCCATTCCCCAGTTGACAAATGGTCAAAGGATATGAAAATGCAATTTAGAGACAAAGGAATCAAAGCAATCCATAGTCATACAGAAAATTAGTCAAAATCACTAATTATTAGAGAAATGCAAATTAAAACATCTCTGAGGTACTACCTCACACCTTTCAAACTGGCCAATATGACCAGAAAGTGCAATGGATAATTTTCGAAGGGGTGTGGGAAATCTGGGTCAGTAATACATTGTTGGTGGAGCTGTGAACTCAATCAACCCTTCTGGAGAGTTTGGAATTGTGCCCAAAGAGCAAACAAAAATGAGCATACCCTTTGATCCAGCAACACCACTACTGGATCTATACCCTGAAGATATTATGAAAAAGGGCAAAAACATCACCTGTACAAAAATGTTCATAGCAGTTCTGTTTGTGGTGATGAAATTGAAACTGAGAGAATGTCCATCAATTGTGGAATGGTTAAACAAACTGTGGTGTATGTATGTGATGGAATGCTATTGTGCTATTAGAAATCAGGAGTGATGAGAATTCAGTGAATCATGGAAGGATTTGCATGAACTGATGCTGAGCGAAATGAACAGAACCAGAAAAATGTTGTACACAATAACAGCAACAAGAAAGTGATATCCAACCCTGGTAGACTTGCTCATTCCATAAGTGCAACAATCAGGGACAATTTTGGCATATCTGCTATGGAGAATGCCATCTGTTTCAAGAGAAAGAATTGTGGATTTTGAACAAAGATCAAAGACTATTACCTTTAATTTAAGAAAAAATCCATTATCTTATTATGCAATTTTACTATCTCATACTTTATTTTTCTTCCTTAACGATATGATTACTCTCTCATCACATGCAAATTACATCAATGCATACTATGGGAAAGACATAAAGACTAACAAACTACCTTCTGTGGGGGGTGGGGGAGGGAAGTAAGATTGGGGGAAATTGTAAAATTCAAAATAAATAAAACCTTTCTAAAATTAAAAAAAAATAAAAAGTGAATGTGCTGTTCACTGGATTTTGAAGGTTTTCATTTTGTTTTGTTATTTCATTTTCTTCCTCTGGATTGGGATATCATTTTTCCATAATCAAACCAATAAAGTTCCTAACTCTTTGAACTGCTAAGAGTAGCTGTATCTTTCAAGGTTGATCATCTCACAATGTTGTTGTCAAAGTGTAGAATATTCTCTTGGTTCTGTTCTCTTTGCTCAGCATCAGAACCTTCAATTCATTCCATTCTTCTCTAGAGTCTAACCATTAATGGTCTGTTATATAACAGAAGTATCCCATAATATTCATATACCATAACTTTTTCAACCATTCCTCAATTGATGGGAATCCCCTAAATTTCCAAATCTTCACCTTTACCAAAAGATATTCTATGAATACTTTGGATCATGTGAAACTTTTCCCATTTTTTATGAATTCTTCTGGGTATAGACCTTGAATTAGAATTGCTGGGTCCAAGAGTAGGAACAGTTATCTTGCTCTCCAGAATGGTTGGATTGATTCACAACTCCACCAAAAATGCATTAACGCCCCAATCTTCACACAATCTTCTCAACATTGATAGTTTTCCCTTTTTGTCTTCTTAGTCAATCTAATAGGTGTGAGGTACTACCTCAAAGTTATTTTAATTTGCATTTCTCTAATCAGTAATGATGTGGAGCATTTTTATTGGAGTCTATATAGCTTTAATTTCTTTATTTGAAAACTGTCTATTCATATCCTTTGATAGTTTTCACCTGAGGAATGACTTGTATCTTATGCATTTGATGCAAATATCTATATATTTTAGAAAGGAGACCTTTAACAGAAGACCTAATTGTGAAGATTGTTGCCTGGCTCTCTGCTTTCATTCTAATTTTGGCATTGATGGTATTAGTGCTAAAACATTTTAAATTTAATGTAGTCAGAATATTTCATTATATTGTTTGTCATATGTTCTGTTTCTTGTCATAAATGTATACCTTTTCCATAGATCTAATAGACAGAATAATTCATGGTTATTACTTTATCTAATACAGATAAATTAAAGAAAGCAAAGCTATATGGTGAGGGACCTCAACCTCCCTCTCTTAGAAATAGATAAATCGGGCTGGCTAGGTGGTGCAGTAGATAGAGCACCGGCCCTGGAGTCAGGAGTACCTGAGTTCAAATCTGGCCTCATACACTTAATTGCCTAGCTGTGTGACCTTGGGAAAGACACTTAACCCCATTTGTGTTGTAAAAACCTAAAAATCAGAAATACATAAATATAATCATAAAATGAGCAAGAAGAAAGTAAAGAAGATGAATTGAAATTCAGAAAGTAAGGTAAGGCAAACCTCTGGAGTACACTGAACGGGAATACAAAGCAGTATGTCTTCTTCTGAATGGTACATGGCAGTTACACAAAAAATGACATTAAATTAGGGCATAAAATCCTTAAAATTAAATGTAAAAATGCAGAAATACTAAATATAACATTTCAGATCATGTTGCCATAAAAATTACATTTTTAAAGCATCAAGGAAATTTAACCTAAAAATTAATCTAAAAACTAAATAATCTATGGGTGTATCAACAAACAAATGTTAAAAATATTAAATTATTTCATCCAAGACAATGAGACAATATACCAAATCACTGGGGATTGAGTCAAAAACATTTATTAGGGGAAAGTTTATATTTATAAATATTCTTATGAAAAAATAGTGAAAGATATCAATGAATAGGACATAGAAATAATTTCATTCATTCATTCATTCATTCATCCATGTATTATTTACTTATTCATATATTTCTTTATGTATTTATTGCCAAAGGGCAATAAACCTAAGGATAACTTTTGATCCCTCAATAGCACTATTAGGTTCATATCCAAATAGATTATAAGAAAAGGAAGAAAGACCCACATATACAAAAAGTATTTATAGCATCTCCTTTTATAGTGGCAAAGAATTGGAAACTATGGAAATATCAATCAATTGGGGAATGGCTGCATAAATTATGTTATATGAAGGGGTTGGAGTACTATTGTTCTGTAAATAAGTGTCCAGATTTTAGAGAAACCTGGAAAATAACAACATGAATAATATGAAAATTATGTTAAAAACAGTTGTATATATACATATTATATATATATATATATATATATATATATATATATATATATATATATATATATATAAGTTTTTCCATACTTTTTGATAGCATGGTTGATTGAAGATGGAAGTGAGGTTGTAGGAAAAATGTAGAACTCATAAACTTGCAAATGGCTGCAAGTTGAAAAGTATTTTTGCATATTATTGCAAAAAATACATTTTTAAAAAAAGTTTTTCTTCTGATTTACTACCTCCACCAATCTGCCATCTCTTTCATCACCCCACTTATTATCTTCCTCCCTTCTTATGCTCTTCTTGTATCTTATATTTGAAACTCAAATTTTCTATTTAGTCATGGCCTTTCATCAGGAATGTTTGAAGGTCCTTGATTTCACTGAATATCCACTTTTTGCTTTGAAGTATTATGTTTAATTTTTTTCTGAGTAAGCAATTATTGGTTGTAATTCAAACTTTGCTTCAGCATATTATATTTCAAGCATTCTGATCCTTTAATGCAGAAATTGCTAAATCACTTCTTATCTTGACTGTGCCTTAAAGATACTTGAACTGTTTCTTTCTGATTGCTTGCTGTATTTTCTATTTTATCTACTCTGAAAGTTAGCTAAAATATTCCCATGAGTGTTCATTTTGGTATATCTTTCAGAAAAATGCTAAATAAAATTTCTTTAAACAAATTGAATTAATGGTAAAATAGAATATTAGTTGAGGGAAATAACATGATAAAAAGCAAAATATGGTAAATATAATAAGAGATACAAAAGGTCCCTGAAAAAATATAATTCCTTAAAGATTTAAATTGTGATAGTAGAAACTGCGACTGCATGTGACTTCAAGAAACAGTAAAACAAAGTCAAAAAATAAAAAAATATTCATGATAAAATTAATGTTATCCACCTTCAGAAAGACTACTTTTGAACCCAGTACGAATTACAACATATTTTTTTTGCAATATGACTAATAGGAAATATAATGTGAATTATTTCACATTAATAATCAATATATATATATATATATTGCCTTCTTCATGAGTGAGAACTTGAAATTATTTTTCTCAGTGAATTTAGATTTTTATGTAGCATTTTATTTTCCCCAGTTTCATGTAAATACCTATTTTTACCTTTCATGTCTCCTCACCCCACCCCCACTTAGCTATGTGCGAGTTTAATAGGTATGAGATAGTACTTCAAAATTGCTTTAATTTTCATTTCTTCAATAAGTAATGAGTAAAAACAGTTTTTCATTTGAATATTTTTCATAACCTTGATTACTTCACCTGAAAACTGTTCATATCTTTTTTATCATATATGAATTAGGAACTGACTTTTTTTTATAAATTTGATTCAGATATCTGTGTTTGAGAAATAAGACATTTATCAGAGAAACATTTTTCAATTTTTTTCTCACTTAATATTGGTTACTGTTTCTCCTCATACTATCTGCTTATTTATTCTTTTTGGGGGTTTTATAGATTTTTCAAGGCAATGGGATTAAGTAACTTGCCCAAGGCCACACAGCTAGGTAATTATTAAGTGTCTGAGGTCAAATTTGAACCCAGGTTCTCCTGACTCAAAGGCTGGTGCTCTATTCACTGTGCCACCTAGCTGCACCCCCCTCACTTATTCTTTACTCTCTCTTCTTTCTCCCCTTTCAAAAGAGTTGTGCTTATGACTAACTCCTCAACTAGTCTGTCCTTTCGTCTCTCTCTCCTTTCTTCTTTGCTTCCCTTTCCTCCTGATTTCCTATAGGGAAAGATATATTTCTATACCCAATTGATTGTGATCTTCTTTGAGTCATTTCTGATGAAAGTAAATTTTACTCAGTCCTTCTCATGTCCCTCCTCTTTTCCTCTACTGTAAAAACTTTTAAAAAATTCTTTTATGTGAGGTAATTTCCTCATTTTAGCTCTCTATTTTCCTTTTTTTCTCAGTGCATTTCTTGCTCATGCCTACTTTTCAATTTGACCAATCATTCCTTGAAGATATTCTTCTTATTATTGTTTTTTGTGCCTCTTTTTTGGCACTTGACCTAGTATGTTTTTAAGATGTTGCTTTCCTTTTATTTTTCACGTCTCCCAAGCTGTTGAATCATTTTTCATGATTTTCTTTCATCACTTTAATTCTTCTTTGCAATTTTCATCTCTCTATTGATTTTAAAAATCATTTTTCTTAGAGGCTTTGAATGTCAAAGTTTTAAATTCATTATCTTCTCCTGCAATTTGAGTTCCATTATCACCATAGTAAGAATCTATGGGCAGAATATTTTTCTATTTGATCATTTTCCCAACCTATTACTAGATGTTTAATGCTTTGTTAGAGTAAGACTCTGCTTCCAGACTGGAGCATAATCTATGCCAAGCTTTAGGGATTTCATGAAATTGGTTTAAGAGATATATTAAGGCACCTGTAAGTTTAGTTCTTTTAAGATGGTTTGATTGAAAGAGAAGTGATTATTACTCTCCTGTCCTGTGCTCTTGTTTGAGTGACCAAAAGTATTCTTTTAGGACATGTTCAACTGTGACTGAAAACTTTGATGCACTAGTGTTCCACTTGTGATCCAAATCTGAGTAACGGCAAAAAACAGAATCCTACCTCAAGGCTAGCAAAGACCATTAATCATCTTCTGAGTAGATGTTTAAAGCCCTGTGGACTCATAACTCAGGAAACAGGTGTTGGTGCTGTTTATTCATTGATTTCCAAAGATGACAACCAGTTAGCTATGGCAGGATTTATGCTGGCCATTGCTGTGCTGGACAATACTCCATTCTCACTCAGTTGAGACAAAACTTTCCTGATGTTCTAAGTTACCATTGTTGTCTATGAAATGTGTGGTTTAGCAGTTGCCATTGTTGTCACTGAATTCTTTGTCCTAAGGTATACTCCTCTTCTAAGTCTGTGGTGACAAGGCTGACACTGGGCTGCTCTCCTCTTTCACCATGGTACAAGATAGTTTTCTTGCCAATCTTCTACTTTATATTGGGCAGAAAATTTTTTTCACACCACCTTTTTGTGGTTTCTGTACAATAAATTTTGTTTACTGTCATTTAAGGATATTTGGAAGAGTTTGAGGGAGAATTCAATTGAATAACTGTTTTTACTCTGCATCCTGAGCACCCTCTGGAAATAAATAAAACAATTTAATATTTATATGTGTGTATGTATATATGTTTATATACATAAATAGTTATGTATATGCATATATATTTCTTTATTTATACAAATGTATATATACTTTTCTAAATATACATGAATGTTGCATAGCTAGGTGGTACAGTGGAAAGAACACTGGTCCTTGAGTCAGGAAGATCTGAGTTCAAATTCAGTTTCAGCCACTTAATATTTAACTATCTGTGTGACCTTGGGCAAGTCACTTAACCCCACTACCTTGCAAATATATATATATATATATATGTATATATATACATATATATATATATATGAATGTTAATATTAAATAATTTTTAAATGTTATATTCAATAGAATATTCAGAAGAAAGCATTATTCAGATATTTACTGAGGTGTCATTAGAAACAATGAAAACTCAATCATGGATAAAGATCAGGAAAAAAAGAAAAGATACACAACTAAAAAAAATAACTTTGTAAAAAGTAGGAAAGTTGGAAGAAAGACCTGTTGAAGGGATTTCAATTAAGAGGGCACTGGAGTAGACCAGTAGAAAATGATGACAAATGTAGCTATGTGAGAGAATAAATTAGAAAAATATTAAATATTTTGTACAAATATAAGTAACTATGTGTGGAAACTTATGGAATACATTAGATGTGGAAGCATAAAGAAATGAATAAAAGATGAAATTGAAAATTCTGAAGACTTGAGGAATGGCAAGACTTTAAAAGAAATGGGGGGGCAGCTAGGTGGTGCAGTGGATAGAGCACAGGCTCTGGAATCAGGAGTACCTGAGTTCAAATTCCGCCTTACATACTTAATAATTACCTAGCTGTGTGGATTGGGTAAGCCACTTAACCCCATTGCCTTGAAAAAAAAGAAAAGAAAAGAAAAGAAAAGAAAAGAAAAGAAAAGAAAAGAAAAGAAAAGAAAAGAAAAGAAAAGAAAAGAAAAGAAAGAAAAGAAAGCTGGATGTTTAGGAGGCAGAGTCAAGATGGAAGAGTAAAGACAGAAACAACAATGAGTTCCCCCCTAAATTAAACGAAATAAACTTAAATAATGATTCTAGACAAATTATAGAGTGACAGAACCCACAGAAAGACCAAGTGAATCCAAGAAATCTTGGAAAATTCAGGGGAAGGGTCTGTTGCACCAGAGTCAGAAAGGGTCTGCTGGAGCAAACTCATTTCAGTGATCCAGGAACAGACTGCAGGGAGTATCCTTGGCAGTGGTGGCAGCTTCCAGTCCTCTCAGCCCAGGGATTGCTTGGAAAATTGAGGAGGTCAGTAGAAAAACTTTGCTGTACCAGAGTGAGAGTGAAAGCCAGGTAAGAGCAGGATGCTGTGCAGATCTGGACCCAGGAGACCAGGAGCAGCCCTGGAGAAACAAGTGATAGGAGCCACCTGGCTGCTACTTCCAGAGCTCTCAGCCCCCTATGGTAAAGGTGTCAGGTGATATTACAGAGGTCTCTTTGCTATCCCTGAGGCAAGAATTTGTGGTTTTACCCATCTTCAGATCTTGGTTAGAGTCTGGAGACCCAGTTTTAGGAAAATGAGCATAAACACAACAAAACTTACTGCCTGAAACTGAAAAGGGATGCTCCCCATAGTTCCAGGACAGAAAGAAGTGATTGGAGTCATTCACAGACCAGAGCACAGGACAGGAGAGCAGTCATAACTTCTCATAAGAACTTGGAAGAATGGAGAACTTGCAGATCACTGTGAAGCATCTCTGAAATCAACTTCAAAAGCCCTCAAAAGATTGGGACATTGTGTCCTCACCCTGGAAGTAGCATCTCAAATTAATAAAGATTTAAAAGCAAGTCATAGACTGAGGAAATGAGCATAGAAGAGAAGAAAAAAAATCTGACCATAGACAATTGCTTTGGTCCTATGGAGCATCTAAATGCTCACTCAGAAGAGAACAAAGTCAAAGATTCCGTGTAGGAGGCCGCCCTACAGCATACCTACTGGCCTTGCAGGACATGAGAAGATGTCCCATAGAGCAAACTCTGGGATATAGGTCAAAGCAAACCTTGGTCACCTCAAATCCTTGGCCACAAGGAAACTGGGAGGCAGCCCCATATCTACCCATCTACTTCCCTATTTCACCAGTAGCTCACTGGACAAATTTCCGTATAGAGACAATGGACAAAGGCAATGCAAGAGGCTCAAGCCAATCTGATATAGTCCTCAGGAGATCCTCCCATACCCTGCTTCCACAAATAGAATATAGTATATAAGCTTACATACGCAGAAATAAATTGGATTTGCCCCCTGATCGCCTGTGTGAGTTGTCTTTCTTCGGCAGTCCCCGACGGTCTGCAGACGGAAGAGCCCCGCCTGACAACAATTCTGCATACAGAATCTCCAAGCAAAATATGAATTGATTTCAGGCTATGAAAGAGCTCAAAAGAAGCTTTAAAAATCAAGTAATGGAGGTAGAGGAACAATTGAGAAGATAAATGAGAACTATGAGGGAAAATCTTGAAAACCAAATCAGCAGCTTGGTGAACAAGATACAAAAGGAAACAAACCAGTTTGGATCAAGTGGGAAAATTATTCCAAAAGGTCAATGAGGAGAAGAATGCCTTAAAAAAGCAATTTTGCTTCTGTATCTTAGAGAGATACAAAATCTCTTTGAAGAAAATAATTCCTTTAAATGTAGAATAGAGCCAATGAAAGTTAAGTGCTTTGTAAGAAATTAAGAAGCAATGAAATCTAACCAAAAGAATGAAAACTAGAAGAAAATGTGAAATATTTCATTAAAAAACAACAATTGATCTAGAAAACAGATGCAAGAGAGGTAATTTAACAATTACTGAACTAACTGAAAGTCATGAACAAAATAAATGATTTGATTTTTCAAGAAAATCTCTAGGAAAATACTCTGATATCCTAGAAGCAGAGGGTAAAAAAAAAATTGAAAAGAATCCATTCATCATCTGCTTTAAAAGATCCCAAAAGGAAAACTGCCAGGAATACAAAAGTGAAGGAGAAAATATTAAAAGCAGCCAGAAAGACACAATTCAAATATAATGGATTTACAGTGAGGATGACACAAGATTTAGCAGCTTCTACAATAAGGAATCTTAGGGTTTAGAATATGACATTCCTGAGAACAAAAAAACTCAGATTACAATCAAGAATCAAGTAGCCAGCAAAACTAAACATACTCTTTCAGGGCTAAAGACAGTCATTCTATGAAATTGGGAACTTTCAAACTTTTCTGATGAAATTACCAGAACTGAACAGCAAGTTTTATCTTCAAATACAGGACTTAGATGATGCATAGAGAGGCTGGATGGAAAAGGACAATCTTGAACAATGTAATGATGTTGAACTGCTTGTATTCTTGCAAGGGAAGATGATATTGATAACTGATATCAACCTCATTTATTAGGACACTTAGAAGGAACATATATAGACAAGGCACAGGAAGAAGTTGCATTTGAAGGTATAATATAGTTAAGAGATGAGTTAATGGAGACAAAGGAACATTTTGGGACTCATGGCAAGGAGAGGTAGAAGGGGGTAAGTTATTTCACATAAAAGAGGCAATTTCAAGATTTGCAGTGGAGTGAAAAGGAGGAAGGTAACAGGGAATGTGTGAGTCTTACTTTCATCAGAATTGGCTCAGAGAGTAAATAACTTTCTCATGCAATTGGGTATAGTACTCTATTTACCCAAGATGAAAATAGGAGAGGAAAATGATGGGAGGAAGGGGGCAGGGGTGTAAGGGTGGTTGATATTAAAGACCATAAGGTAGAACATGAGAGAGAGTAGTCAGATGCAACACACTTTTGAGGAGGGACAGGGTAAAAGGAAAGAGAGAGTTGAATAAATGGAGGCAGGGGTACAGCAGTAAGGAGCGAAATAGTAATAGCAACTGTGGGGGAAAGTATTGAAATAGGTTACACTGAGAAAGATGTCATTTCTCAATATAGAGAACTAAGTCAAATTGATAGAGAGAGGGGCGGCTAGGTCGCATAGTGGATAAAGTATCGGCCTTAGAGTCAGGAGTACCTAGGTTCAAATCCAGTCTCAGACACTTAATAATTACCAAGCTGTGTGGCCTTGGGCAAGCCACTTAACCCCATTTGCCTTGCAAAAACCTAAAAACAATTGATAGAGAGAAAGAGAGAGAGAGAGAGAGACATCCCCAATTGATGAATGATCAACAGATATACACAGTTTTTAGATGAGGTTATCAATGCATTCTATTTAATTTTTTTTAATAAATGTCCTAACTACCGATAAGAGAAATGTTTGTTGGTGCAATTCTGAGGTATTACCTTGTACATATTGGATTTGCTAATAGGATAGAAGGAGAAAATGACAAACATTAGAAAGGGTGTACAGAAATTGAGATATTAATGTACTATGGGAAAAATTGTGAAATGATTCAACAGTTCTGTAGAGCAATTTGGAACTTTGCCCAAGGGACTATACAACCATGGCTATCCTTTGGTCTAGCAGTGGCACTGCTAGGCCTATATACCAGAAAAGATGAAATGTGGGAAGATAAACACCTATATGTATAAGGAATATTTGAGGCAGCTCTCCTCTGGTGGTGGGTGGGAGCTGAAGATTGAGGGAATGCCCAGTGGCTGGGGAATGGCTAAATAAATTGTGGTATGTGATTGAGATGAAATGCTATTCTGTTATGGAGAAATGATAAACTCTCTTTAAAAAACTGACAAAAGCAGATGTGATGGGGAATGTGCCTTATGCAAAGTAAAAGCTTCCAGGTCAGCATGACCAATAGCCTAATGGACATTTCAAACTGCATTTATTAGAATTAGCAGAATTAAAGTGTAATCCTCCCATTATTCAGATAAGAAAACCAAAACCTAGGAAAGTTCTGACTTGCTCATTTTCATACAGATAATAGCAATAAAGCTAAGATTAGAACCGATGCATTCTGACTTCAAAGCAAATACTGTTTCTGCTACATTATACTCTCCCCTTAAAATATAATATTAGGTAAAATTCCATCAGTGTATGACCCCACCTGAAGATGAATGTTTCATTTTGTCTGATTCTAAACAAAGAACAGAATCATATAAAATTTGGTCTGGCTTGATTTTAAAGAGGGATTCCTGGACCAAATAGGAAAAGTAATAGAAATGTAATTAATCTTTAGTGTTCAGTCTTTTGAGACAGCTGGAAAAATATTATGCAATTGAAAGTAACTGCTGAGTTTGTAGTTAGAAGATATGGTTTGCCATTTACTAATAGCATTGTTTTGGCCAAATTGATTTTAGAGCTACAGCTTGTTCAAATACAAAATAGAAAAAAGATTTTGTGTGATATAGTGAATAGATGTCCTACCTTGGAGTCAAGAAGTCCTGTCTTCAAGTCCTGTCTTCAAGTCACTTAAGCTCACTCTGTCCAAGCAACTCTATAAATACAAATTAAAGGTAAATTTCTGGTTTGCATCAAGAGAGGGAATTTATGCACCAAGATTTCTTCCTCCTTTAAGGATGTAATACAGAGTAATAAGTTTTTAAAAGTGGAAAATTCATATATGAATGTGAGAAAAGCTCTTTGTAAAGCACTGTTCAAATGTAAGCAATTCATCAAAAACCTGTAACTCAGGTTAGGGAAAACACTGGAAAATCTGTAATTGTGTTTCTCTATTTTACTTTAGGGGAATCTCTTAGATCTATCTAGAAACTTCCATTGCTTTCATGAGATCAAACATGATAAATTTGAATCAAATATATCTTTAATTAAAAGAAAAAAATGTATCATATGTAATATGTCCAAATGAACATGATGTTGATAACAATTGTGACAAGAGCAAAAAAAGATGGCAGAGGCAAAGCAGTAGTAGTGATAACCAAGACAGGAAGGATTTTAGAAATTAAACAAAAGTCTCAAATCACAGATTTTCTGAGAAATTACTTGTATTATTAATGAATTAGCCAATAAGCAATTACTATATACCAACTGTTTTTAGGTGCACTCCACTGTGCAATTCATTTGTCAATTAAAAACAAGGAAACAAACAAAAAGAATGAAAAAAAATTCCTGCTTTCAGGAGGCTTGCATTCTATCCAGGGAAACGACATAAATATGCATGAATATACAAATAACTTTTGCACACTAAGATAACATAATTGCAACATTGTTAGGAAGAAAATGTACTAAAAACAATTGAATTCAGCTAAATCTTTAAATAGAAGGTAATACTTGAGCTTTGTTTTGAAAAAAAGAAAGGGATTGTATAAGATAGAAATATGCAAGGAGTATATTCGACGAATGAGTGAGAGCCATAACAAAGGCATAAAGACATGAGTTGGAAATGATGAATGAGGAAAATTGATAAAGTAAATTTGCCTAGTATATAGAGTGGAGAAAGGAATGTATATTGAGTCTGGAAAGACAGGTTGTACTAGGTAATGAAAAGCTTTAAAAATCATAGATATTTATAAAGAAGCTTGGTTTTGCTTTCTGATTTTGAAAGTAGGACTTTGGAAGAGTAGGGATTGATTAAGAAAATCATCACTCAACTCTAAGTAAAATAATTTAAAAAATTAAATATCTTAACTAAGTGAGAGGATATCTCAATGAGTGGGTAAATTATAAGTATTAGAATCTTTAGGGGGAAAAGTTCTTGATCAGCTAGAATGTTATTGAACAGGAAGAGTGTTTAAATTGTCTAAGAAAACTTAGTAACAACCTTTGATGCATCTAACAAACTAAAGAGTTAATTCAAAAATCTGAAAGATTTGGGCAATTAGAAATGAAGGCGTGTCTAGCTAAATTATGAGAAGCAATCTTGTCCTTTCTCTCAGTCTGCTCCTTCACCCTCATACTCAACCCTTTGATAAGAAAAATACAACCTGGTGAGTTTTGATGGATCAAGAGAAGTTTGGACTTCCAATCTTCTTAGAGCTGATGGGAATGTCAATATTGGGAAATGAAGATACTAGCAAAAGACCTAAACAATGTCTAAAAGGAGTATTTTTGAAGACTTCACTAAAAGAATGTACAGGAATGGTTTATGTCCCTTTAGTCATATATCATTTAACAAAGATTTTCTCTCTTCAGCCTGGATTTTGAGTATTGTTGCCGGAGAATGTGGCACAAGTTTTTGGACAGGAATTATTTGGGAACCTAGCAAAGACTTCTTACATTTTTTTCTTCTTCTTAATATTTTATTTTTCCCAATTATAGTTAAAAACAATTTTAATACTTTTTTAAAATTTTAAGTTACAAATTCTCTTGCTCCTCACTGTTCCCTTCACTGAGAAGGCAAGAAATTTGTCATAGGTCAAAAATGTATAGTCATGCAAAACACATTTCTATTTAATTCAGTCTGTGAAAAATGCAGATTAAACAAGGAAGACAAATGAAGAGAGTAAAGTATTCTTTCATCTTCATTCAGTTCCATCTCTGAAAATGGACAGCACCTTTCGTCATAAATTCTACAGAATTACCTTGTAATATTGTAATACTAAGAGTAGATAAAATATTCATAATAGCTCATAATACAAAATTATTACTGTGCATGATGTTATGCTGATTCTACTTTGCATCAGTTTGTTGCAGACTTCTCGTGCTTTTTATAGCACCTTCATCCTTTCTTTTTAAGTAATTATTGATTTTCCAACTATATGAAAAATAGTTTTTAGCAATCATTTTTTCTTAAAATTTTGAAGTCCACATTTTTCTCCCTCTTGCCCTCCCCCACTCCAAAACAGAGAGTAATCTAATATACATTATACATGTATAGCTATGCTAAACATATATCCATATCTAATTATACTCATATTGTGAAAGAAAAGTAAGGACAAAAAGGAAAAAAAATGAGAGGGGGGAAAAGAAAGCATAAACTAATTTAAAAAATTTTAAATACTAGGCTTTCATCTGTATTCAGACTCTTTAATTCCTTCTCTGGATATGGATGGTATTTTCCATCACAAGTACTTTAGAATTGTATTTGATTATTGTACTGCTGAGAAGAGCAAATGCATCATAGCTGATCATCACACAATGTTGTTGTTACTGTGCCATTCATGATTTCTTACAGAACAATATTACTTCTTTATATGTTTTTTTAATTTTTTTTAGGTTTTTTCCAAGGCAAATGGGGTTAAGTGGCTTACCCAGGGCCATACAGCTAGTTCATTATTAAGTGTCTGGGACTGGATTTGAACCCAGGTACTCCTGACTCAAGGGCTGGTGCTTTATCCACTGTGCCACCTTGCTGCCCTGAGAAAAATAGTACTTCAACACATTTATATACCACAAGTTGTTCAGTCATCCCCAAATGAAGAGAATCCCTTCAATTTCAAATTCTTTGTCCCAGTTTTCTCATATCACCTCAAACATTATTCATTTTCTTTTTTTGTCATGTTGGTTAATCTCCTGCTGTGAGGGAATACCTCAGAGCTGTTTTAATTTCATTTCTATTATCAATTCAGATTTAGAACATAAGTTCATATAACTAAAATAACTTCAATCTCTTCATGTGAGTATTATCTATTCAAATCCTTTCACCATTGATCAGGGGAATGATATATGTTTTTATAAATTTGACTCAGTTTTCTAATTTTAGAAATAAATCCTTTATCAGAAATATTTGCCATACAAATTTTTTTCTCAACAGCACATTTCTGTTAATCTTTGCTGCATTTCTTTTATTTATACAAAACTTTTTTTAATTTAATGTAATCAAAGTTATCCATTTTGCATTTTATAATGTTCTCTATCTCTTGTTTGTTCATAAACTCCCCTTTCAATAGACCTGGCATATAACTTGCTCCTTGTTCTACTAATTGACTCATGGTATCATTTTTATGACTAAATGCTCCACCCATTTTGACTTTATCTTGCTATAGGGTGGGAGATATTGGTCTATGCCTAATTTCTCTCAAACTATTCTCCAGGTTTCCTAGCAGTTTTTGCTAAAAAATGAATTCTTATTCCAGGAGCTGAGTCATTGAGTTTGTCAAATAGTATATCACTACATTTATTTACCACTGTTTCATTATACCTAATCTATTCCAATTATCTACCTATCTATTCCATAACCAGAACTAGTTTTGGGGTTTGCTGTTTTTAGATATAATTTTAGATCTGGCATGGAATTTTCCCTATATTTTTGCATTTTCCCAATAATTTCCTTGATACTTTTGACTTTTTTGTTCCTCAGTATAAATTTTGTTATTATGTTTCTTCCTCAATGAAATAAGTTTTGGTAGTTTGATTAGTATGACACTAAATATGTAATTTAATTTAGTTTTTCATTTTTATCATATTAGCTCATTCTAACAAGGAGCAATTGACATTTTTCTAGTTGTATAGATCTGACTTCATTTATGTAAAAAGTGTTTTTTATTTATTTTTTCATATAATTTCTGCTTTTGTCTTGGGAGGTAGATTCCCCAGTATTTTATGTTGTCTACATGTACTTAATTGTAATTTCTCTTTCTAACTTTTCCTGCTATGCTTTGTTGGTTATAGAAAAAATTTTGATAATTTTTGTGGGTTTGTTTTATATGCTACAACTTTGTAAAAGTTGCTAATAATTTCAAGTAAATTTTAGTATATTTTCTAAAGTTCTCAAGTATACCATCATATCATCTGCAAGATTGAGAGACTTGTTTCCTCATTGCATATTCTAATTCTTTCGATGTATTTTATTCTCTTAATGCTATAGCCTATACTTCCAATAAAATTGAGTAATAGTAGTGCTATGTTTTTCTAAACAATCCTTTCAAATAGGTAATTCTATCTGGCTTATTAATAGACAATCAACTAGTAATTCTAGTACAAGGTGTGCAGATAAGGGATGGTAATCTGGAGCATTAAAAACAAAGCCACTCCCTGCCTTTTCAGGGTTAACCCTAAAGCCATGTTATTGGGTGCCAACTTTGTGGGAATGAGAGGGAATCTTCACTTTGAAGGATGCTCAGAATTTACATTCTTGATTTTTTCTCTATTTCTTTGATCTTTTTGTTCTCTACCAAAAAATTGGCAGTAGGTTAAGCAAAAAAAAAAATCTACATCTTTAAACTGTCTTTGTCATCATCAAAAATGTTTTCCTGATCATGTTTGGATGTTCTAATAACTTCAACTTCAAAATTAAATAATAAAATTTTCAACCAGGATGCTAAAAAGTGTCGCAATATTCAAACCTACTAAACAAAAGAATTTTTCTTTACCATGGTTCAGTAAATGACACCAATGAATACTGAGAATAAGAAGACTTCACCCTTCAATGTTCCTGCATCATCTGCTAACATTTAATTTTTTTTTTGTTTGCTTTAAAATACTCTGAAGCACTTGAAAGAGAGCTTTGGAGTTCATAAACATAGGTTTAATTCCAATTTCATCATTATATTCTATGTTATCATGGACAGACCATTCAATTTCTCTAAGATTCAAGTTATTCCTCTATAAAATAGAACTAATAATATTATTAAATTCATATGGTCATTGTAAAGAAAGTACCTTGTACATTTTTTAAATGCAACATTATTCTGTTGTTACTCTGTCTTCAATTTGATATCTTCCACAATGCAACTGGTATCTTACATCTTTTTTTTTTTAAAGCACTCTCATTAATCCCATTTTCATCCTTTTCCTTACAGGATTTCTCAAATGACCTTTTCTACTTTTCTTTATTAGCCTAAAATCTTCATTTGCTTCTTGTCTCAACTGTAACTATATGAAACTCTTTGAAATCTTTCCTGATCAGTCAGGGCCATCAGATTTTTCTCTATCAAGTGAATTCCTATAGTAAAAGTTATTGATGTTAATCTATTAATATACATGTGATGCCTTACTAAATAGTTCCAACAAATGTTCGTTAAACACTTTCTAAGTGCACGTTTTTGTTCTAGGTAAAACCTATTCGAAGATGAAATAAATAGAGTCCACTCTCAAGCAATTTGCAATGTAATGTGGGATAAATCCATGTTCTCAAATTACTTTGATAAAATGGAGAAGGAAATAATGTCAAAGTAGTAATTGCAATGATATTTAATATTGCTTGAGGAGTGAGGAAAAAAGGACCATGTTTTCTGGAAATAGTTCATGGAGAAAATGATAATTGAGTTGCTTTTTTATAGAAGAGTAAAATTAAGCTATTGACTAGTGTGCTTTTCTTGACCAGACCTGACTCAGTCTAGTCCAGTGTTTAGCTTGGATTTGAAATTAAATGAGACACTTAGAGAATCTAACACTGAACAAAAAATATCAATTCAACAATGGATAGAAAAGCTATTCAACAAAGATAAAGTGTTGGTTGCATTGTCACAGCTTCCCTTACCTCCAGAGTTACTAGAATGACATTCTCAGTCATAAAGTATATTGAATAACAATCTTACAGTCATGCAAGTCTAAAGAGCACAGCCAGCATATGTTAGCTTTTCTTACCTTAGTTAACTGGGAAGTTATGTCAAACATTTGAATCTTAGTCCTTGGAAAAATTCAGTCTTTTGAAACAGTTTGACTTTTTAGGGGAAAATCTACTTATGTGGAAACAACTTTCCAGTCATTTAGTCATGTATCCTTCTATATTTATAGAACATATTGCTCCTGCCACAGGTGAGAAACGTTCACTTCATACGCACAAGACAGATGAGTCATAGATAAGAAAGGGTAGGATGAGAACAGTAGATATAAGATTGGGCAGTTTAGTTGGAGAAAAGAAAGAGGAATAGTAGATGATAACAGTGGAAAATATGACTAAAGCTATTTTGTGAAGAGTCTTCAAAGGGAGTATTAGAAGTATATTTTGAAGCAGTTGATAATGGAGAGTCAACAAAAGTTCTTGAGAATTATGGTATTCTAAATTAGGAATATTAAGACAGTTATAATAAGAATAAATTGGAGTAGAGATAAGTTGGACATTTGAAAAAAGCGGAGGGATATTAAAATATATTGGCATATTCTTGAGAGCAGGAATTGACTTTTGCACATTTCTGTATCTTCCAATCCTTAATATCAAAGCATCAGCATCCAGTAGGTGTTTCATAAGTAGCAATGCTGTGGTAAAGCAATTATGATGAAGATAATGATGGTATGGCTTTAAAAGTAAACAAAGTGATGTTTTTGGCAGTTTTATTCTCCTCCTCCCCAAAGAAAGGACAAAAACTCTTAATGAAAAATGTTATTGTTATTAACATTATCATAATTATCATATAGTGATTAAGATGATCATAATTATCTTCTCATTCCATCATCTGTTTAAGGAATCCTATACAGGAGATGCTCCCATGGTACTTTTCCAACAGTCAGGGTGTTTACCATTGCAGCCTGGCAAATTTCCAGTTGGGGTAATTGCATTCTGTTCACCAAAAACTCCCTGTAGTTTTCACTGGGTAAGGTCTCCCTCATTTCCTGTTCTAAAACAGCTGTGTCGTCTGACTGTTGAACAGCTGCCATGTATTTACCCAGAGGTGGCTGCATTTCAGTGCTAGTTAGAATGATTCTTGGATATTACTGCTTCGGGCAAAGTTCTCTGAGGGAAAATAGGTGCACTACTTTGCTTCCATTCACAGTGGACAGCCATGACCTTACCAATGAATACTCTAAAACTGATTAAGAATTTGAATCTTATGGGTCTCATGGCTCTTGATGAAAGAGTTAATTTCTTCCAAAGGATCCTTTCCTTATATCCCCTCTCCCAACTGACTAGATGCCAATCATTAAATGTAGGGGTCATATCTCCCTTGAAAGTGGTTAAAGATAATTTCTGATGCCTACTAATTAATCATTTAATTTCTGACAAGGATCTGTAGTTGGAGTAAGAAATGAAATGATGAAAATGAGCCCTCCTTCTGAACTATGATCTTTCAGATGTACTTTTGAATAAGAACATGATTCTGTTTATATGATGTTTAGTGAAAAGGACTCTGTAAATGTCTGTGGCTTCATGCAGGCATCCCATAAACCCCACACAGAAGATGAAACATGACACTTTCTTTGTAAACCATCCAACAATTCTACCACTGGCCCAGACGCCTCATATGTATGTAATCAACTTTTATTGGTTCCTGAATTGCATTCGTTGAGCACAGATCTTCCCTTCGCCAATCTGAGCACAATACAGAGTTTGACAGCATCATTAATAAAGGATTGCCAGGCATTGGGCATACTGAAAAGTTTGTATAAACCTTTCTGGCTCTACTTTCCTTGATCCAGGGGAATTTATTTTAAATTCTCAGGGACTATCATGCATAGTTTTACCATACTTCAATTCAAAATGGAAACTTCTTTGGGAAGATGGGGAGCCTAAAGGATAATCAGACCAAAAGTTGAGAAACTGGACACTTGATTTTGCATTACAATAATTTTTTTGGTAGTACAACAGTGAAGGCTAAATCCTGGATTTTTGGTCAACTTGCACCTCTTCCATTTTCTGTAAAGACAAACACCATTCTATGTTTCCTGCTCTTAACTATTCAGTATCTAATAATTCTATTTGTGAAAGAACTAAGTCACTTGCTTGTGAACTTTTAAAACACTGCGACTTGTAAACATAAATTACTTCAATAGAAGGAAATATGAGAAAAATGAAAAGAACAAGTTCAAAATAAAATGAGGTATTTCAGACGGAATTTTAATCACTTAGTAAAAACAGAAGATTGTCTTTATGCAGAATATTCCCCAATATTGCTTCCTATGCCTAATTTCTTTCCTAAACTCTAGTCTCATGTGACCAATAGCCTGCAAAAGGTTTCAAACTGTAAATTCAGAAGGCATCCCAAGTTCAACATGTGCAAAATCAAGCTCATCAAAACTACCCTTCTTCTTAACATCATTATTACTCTTGCCACTACAGCCCTCCAAAATGCCCAGGTTTATAATCTTGGTTCCACAGTCAATAATTTACTGTCACCCTACACGTCCAATAAATTATCAAATCTTATTTTGTACCTATTCAGTATCTGGGCATCTGTCCCCTTTTCTATATTCTCTACTCACAATGTCTACACTATAGATAAGGCCCTAATCACTTCACACTAGGATTGTAAGAGCCTCCTAATAAATGTCACTGCCTCAAATTTCTCCCCTCTCTTATTCACCCTCCTCATTTTTTCTAAAGATTTTTCCCCTAAAGATTAGATAAGACAATGTCAACTCCACATCAGTAAATTCCAATTAATTCCTTCTACTTATAGCAACAAAAATAACCTCCTTCATTTGGTATTTAAAATCTACATGAATGTTTTTAACCTATCTTTGTGGCCTTGTTAAGCATTATTCACATCTATGCATTCTAGATTCTAGTTAGATTATCCTTGTTTTTCTATATACCTTACTTTATTTTCTATTTGTATGACTATATGTGGTCCATCTCCATGCCTGCAATTTACTTCCTCACTAAAACTGCATGTTGGAACCACCTCCCCTCTTTTTGAAGTTCGAGGTCAATAGCATCCTCCTGTGTGAAATTTTCCATAATTCCACCAGCTTTCAGGGCTGGTGAAACTAATGAAAAATTCACTGAATTATTATTGTATGTATAATCATGGTCCTTAAAGGCAGAGACTTATTTCACTTTTGTTATTGTACTGCCAACATACGGAACAATGCCTGCTGCATGGTATATGTTAATAAATATTTATCTACTATTGATCAACTTATTTTGGATGGTCAGTCAGGATTGGAGGAGAGTCAAAGAAGACTGTCATTATGAGTGCTGGAATTTATTAGCTATGTTTATTTGAGCTAGTAACCTCATCTTTGCATGTTTCAATTTCTTCTTATATTAAAAAGGAATACAATTTTTAATAAAAATACTTTTTCCTTCTCCTTTTCCTTCTCCAAAACTCATTTTTTCATTAAAATATATTTGTGTTCATAATCTCCTTTCCAACATTCTCATGCTGTCCAAAATTTTAGATTTTCAATTCATTTTGCTCAGTCTGTTCTAACAATCTTGTTATTAATCACCTTATTCTGTTTTTATTCAGTCCATCCTGTAATGCCATCGTAATATTATTTCATTCTGTTGGTAAGTAGATTTAGAATAAGATCTATATATGAGATCAGGTTTTATTAATACATATTTAGTGAGATATTTGGCAAAGCCACTCTCTAAGTAGAAATAAAACTAAACATAATGGCACCTGGAACAAAATTATGAAACAATCCTTTCAGCTAACTTTTTTCTGAAAAATAAAATTGGGCAAGAGGGAGAAATAGAATTACAAGATCACCACACTAGGAAGAGGAAGTGCATAAACAACAATCCCATTTTGCCTAGAATCTACTTTTGATGAGGCTGTTGCCAGAACAATACTTGTTTCTCAATTCCTTGTAGCAAAAATTTTAATAGATATTTGCTTTTTATATTTTATTCTATTTATTTTATCATCTAGACCTTTGATTATTTTTGCTTATAACTGCTGAATACAAGAACCTTGAATTTCTGATATTTTCATTTTCAATATGCCATCCCACAATTATATTATTTGATTTTAATTAGCTAATATGAAATTTAAATTTCCTAACAATACTAATTAATCATATATTATCTATCTTCAGATTTCTAAAATTTCACTCAAATCTTTACTTCCATTGTGTTTTTTGACACTTGTTTGTGTGTATATTCCTTCATAGCTCCACATTTACTCCTGTGATTAATTTTATGATAAAATGTATACATTTGCTACATATACTTTTATGTGTAGGATGAGATATTTTTATACTTTCTGTATTATATTTCAAAAATGCATTTGCTTATAATTGTTACAGTCAAGTTAAACTATTTTTAATTATTTCATTTTGGTATTAGTTGAGCTATTAATTAGATTTCTCTCATCAAACTTTTGAGAGGGCTTTTCCTATTCCAGTCTAAGTATTCCTATCACTTTTTCAAAATCATTTGAAGCCTCAACAATAATTTTATTTATTTCTTAATTGGGCAATTTTTCTGGAGCTTTGCATTGAATTATGATTTTCAATAATCTCAACTTCTTCAACATTTCTCTCAAGTAGCTCTTCAATTTAAGTTCCTCTTTCTTTGAGTCTTGTCTTAAGGGCTTCATATTTTTGCCTTTCATGAGTGTGTGTGTGTGTGTGTGTGTGTGTGTGTGTGTGTGTGTGTGTGTGTGTGTGTGTGATTATCCTATTTTAATAGCAAGACATTAATATGTGAATTAGTTGAGATTATCATTGATATCATCTAAAACATTTAATATTTCTTTCTAGTTCTGTGAGTTTCTAATGTAACCATATATTAAAACTATTCTTATCTTCAGTCTATTTCCTTCACACTCATGATTTTCAAGTTTTTGTGTCCAGTTCCATCAGCATGAAAACTTTCCTGCAGTTTGAGTCCTGAAGTTGCTGATCTATACTAGCTTGTATTGTCTTCTTGTAGTGTAAGAATTAAACTATAGTTCTATCTGTTCTTTCCTTGACAGTGAACAAATCATAAGAAGTATTTTTTTACTATGAAATGGCATTTGATCTTATACTTTGTCTCTCATATGTCAAACACTCTTACTAGCAGTTGTATCACACTAAGCAAGATGTCAACCAAGTTAAAAATATTACCAGAGTCCACTTTGCATTACTTTAGATTTGTTTCAAGCTTTTATAGATACTCAAAACGTTTCAGGGCAAATAGAGTCCCCGTTATAAATCAACTAGTCTGGCATGCCCTATTTTAGGTTCTTTTCCCCTTCCCCAACAAAATAGATGTGATGGGTTAGCTCTTAAGAGGTCTGTGGTTGTTATTGTTAATTACTATTATTTTCTCATTCTTCTTACCCTTTTAATGGGATTCAGACAGAAACAGTACTGGCATAAGGCCGTATCCTGCTGTTATTTATTCACATCTAAATGTTCTGTGTATAATTGCACAGGTGAGTAAAGTAACTGCTTTTTTTGTAATTATATATGAGCATTGTTACAAGATCATACCTTTGTAGGTTCACTGAAAACATCCTTGGTGCAACTCCAATAGCAGAGGGAAAATAAATATTTTAATTTTCTCTCTTATTTTACTTTTTTGAAAGCTATTCATTTCACATAGATAAGAGGTTATAAGTATTTCAAATGATGATTGTATATACACATATACATTCTTTATTATAATATATATAGAGAGAGATTTAGATTATATAGATGATGTAGGTTTATGTATAGGTAATGGATAGGGTATCAAAATGGTATAATTATAAATCTAAGAATAATTATAACTATAAGTGTTGGTGTTTGTATTGGCATAAATAGAAGTATGAATATAGGAATAACTTGCATATAAGTATAGATAGATATACAATCCATTCTTTAAACATTTATTCAGTCTCACATCTATGAAGTCATATCTCGATTATGGCATTACTCAAAAAACTTTTGCTTCTGTTCATGAACTTTAAAAATCACAGTATTTGATTATATGTATGTTTCTATGTTTAATATACCTACATGCATACATACATGCATAGACATATATCTTATATAGCTATAGATGTAAATATCTATATGAATTCCATTTTATTCTCTGCCTTTTGATTCCTAAAACTATTTTTCTTCTTCCCTGGAACTTCCATTCCCTTAGCTGTTTAATAGTTTATTTATTCATTACTCTTTCACTGGATACATTGCCATCATTTCTCAATCTTGCTCCCTTGGTGAACCAATTCAACTCTACATAACAAATACAGAAAAAATTGTAATGCTAATCCTAACTAAAATAGAATATAAATGCCTAAGAAAGCTATAAATACAATGATGGGGTTTCATTAGAGAAGAGAATATTTCTGACTGGGAAGATCAGGAAAAGATTCCTGGAGGCAATGCATTTAAGTTGGATTAAAAAGTCAATAGGAAGTAGAAATAAGACATTTAATGAATATTTCTTTGTTGTTAACCTTATTCCTAGATATTGGTTATTTTGAGCTACGAAGTTTCTGAACATTTGGTTTTTTGAGCTAAGTTTCTTTCTTTTTTTTTGCAGAACTATTAGTTTTATTCAGGATGTTGTACATTTGGAGGGCAAGGGTGGCAGCTGGGTTGGGGAGGTGGAGATGTGGCCCCAAATCATTTGTAAGTTAAGCTGTCCTTTGAATGATGAACTAGATAACTGCTATATGAGTATTGCATATGGGCAGAAGCAGGCTATTCACACCCCTCCTGAGTTAGGCCAGACATTTCCAAATGAAGTCCTCTCAGGGTGGAAGATAAGTGTTTGAGGTGCTCTTCCTGAATGGCTAGACCTCCAAGACCCCAGCTCCCATCTTGACTAAAACATCAGGCTTAGATCAGTTTGAACCTCAAGACCTCATATGCAGAAACCCATGAAAAGGACAAGCAACCAGCTCAAAGCCTCCTCATTTCCCTAGAGGAAGAAACTAAGCAGCAGCAGAACCACGCTCTGAACTCCAACTATCTGCCCCCCAAACCAGGTTCTTTGCTCTGGGTAGTGCCTGTTATTTGGGAAACTGAAATGGTACCCCTAACGAAACAAGATATCCTGGAAATGCCAGGCACGCCTCCAGGGAACTTCTTTCTACCCTCCCCTCCTCTTCCCGGCCTTGGGTAGTGGGAGACCCAGTACCTGGGGGGAGGAGGAGGGGAGAAGGAGAGGGTTAAGTAAGGGAGGCCGCTGGCCCAGGCTTTCAGTACCTTTTGTTTGACACTTTCACAGTAACTTTCTGGAATATTACCCAGCCCTTCTTCCTGACTTCATCTCTCATTTTTTTCAAGACTGCAGAACCTGAATGTTGGGACCAGAATGGAAGGAAAAGCATCATTCCAGGGCTTCTTTGTTTTTTTTTTCCCCAAACCCTTCATAGACACATTTTTCCAAGCTGCTATCATTGTCTACTTTAATAAAACCCTCACCAGTGAGATGTATTCAGCTTAAAGCTAGCATGATCAGAGATTTCAGAGGGGTCTGTCTTACCACAAGCCAAACCAGTGGATAAATATCTCAGGATAGGAGGTTTCCAAGAAATTCCTTGGCTGGGACAAACACACCTTTAAGCTTCCCTCTACACCTGTGAAATATGACAGGTTATTTGTTGAACTCTACTGCATCTTAGCTGAAGATGACAAGCTGGTCTGTCACTAGTGCTACACTATTTTAAGTTTATCAACAATTCAGAACTCCAGGGCACAAAGTTAATTAAGTCCAGAGAAATGCACCCTCTAGGTCTGTGAGGTTTGAGCAGGGAACTCTAGACTTGAGGACACCTAGGTACCCCCAAGTCCCCACTGCCCATCCTTCTGCTTTGGCTAATTGGAAATACGATCACCTTATGTATTAGCTTAATCCCTTACATTTACATGATGATGATGTACAATTATAAAACATTTTCCCAAATATTTCCCTTTAAATCTCATGATAACCTTATGAGGTAGACAAGGCAGATATTTATGTTTTACAGTTGAGGAAATTGAGGCTCAAGAGAAGTGTGATGAGTTGCCCAATGTCTCACACCCAATGAATCCCTCTTATCAAGCCTAGGTATATGGGGGGCATGTGGGGGGCCTAGGAGTAAGAAATGGAAATGGACCACTATGGAGTACACTTCCAAGACCTTAAGTGAAATAAACATACAGGGGACAGGGAGTCAAAGGCATGGAAGAGGGAACTAAGCCTGTGCTCCTCCAGGATGGAGGATTCAAGATTCAATTCCACCAATAGTTGACTACTTGGTAGCATGAGGAATCTTAGTCCAACATCCCAGGACTCCAGGCTGGGGTCTTGGACTCATTGGACTAAAGGTCTCGGGTGGATTCTGCCAGACCAGAAAGGCAAACTGGGTCTCCCCCCCCACCTCCAACTTTGCCCCTACCCCGACAGCTTGTTCCACTGAATGGTGCTAAAAAATGGATGGGATTTGAGCTTGTTAACACCTCCTCCTCCAGCACCAAGGCATTGACAAGGATCAAACTATAATAGCTCTGTGAGCAGGGAGGTGGCTGGCCAACTGAGCCACTCAGGCAGAGGGAGCCTTGTGTACACATGGATTCCTGAGGGGTGGTTCTGGGACAGCGACATTCCAGTTAGAAGTTCATACAACAGATACCCAAAGCTCCACCAATCACAGGCTTCTGTCAGCTCAGAAATTCCACCCACCTCTTGCCAAAGTCCAGAAAGAGGGACAAAGGCAAGGCTTTAGTGGAGGGATTATTGTCCCCATGGAGTTTTGGAGAGGTTCTCAAAGTCATCATGGCAGACTCTAAATTTCTTAACATAATAAATTATTTTCCATCTCCAAGCATAATGGGGGTGTCCTATTCAAGAGTCAGGTTGAGGGTTTGCTCAGTTTACATAAGCTTCATATTTTCTCTGAAAGAATCACAAACACAAGTTCTCTCCTAAGGCATGTGTCTATTATCTAGAAGATTTAATATCCATCTTCTTCCTGATTCTGTATCTTAACTGAATAAACAAGTGCAGTCATCAAAGTAGATATCTTACATCTTGAACTGCATTTTACAGAATGATTAATGCCCATTGATTGCATGAAGTATCTATTTATGATGTTTTTCCTCATTGCTAAGTCAAGCTCTAGTTTTCCTTTCTGAAGAATGAGTTTTATCTCTGTGCTACTTATACTTCATAAAAATAGATGAAATGAGAGGCATTGTGAAGTAATGAATACAAAGCTGGTCTGAGAGTCAGGTAGACATGAGTACAAGCCTTGACTTTGAATTCTATAAATTTTGTGACCCTGAGGAACTAATGTAATCTTTCAATTTTCTAGGCAACTGTCCAAACAAATGTTTGTAGATAGGTTTAATTTGTATTGGTAAAGAGGCTTCTTCACTGAGATTTCCTTATATGGGTAAAATTGGGTGAAATCACAGATCATTAAAGTAGGTAATAGTCCTAATAATATTAATAATTCAGGTCCTCAGAAATTTTGGAATCTTTGATCACTGGCCAAGAGTGATATTTTTCAAAACCCTGAAAAGAAGTCAATTCATTATCTTAAAGTGAAAGATACTATATAGCAATGAAGATTAACAATGATGGCAAAAAAAAGAAAAGTCATTCAATAATCATTTTTGTAGGCACTGATAAGGATACAAAAGAAATCAAATGATAGTTCTTGACCTCAAGGAGTAGAAAACAAGAAAACAAATATGCACAAATGAATTATATACAGGATAAATAAATCATGGAACTTAAATAAGAGAACAAAAGTTTTAGAAATATGAGGAGTTAGGAAAATTTCTTGTAGAAATGGAAACTTAATTCATACTTAATGTAAGTGATGAAAACTGGAAGGAAGTGATGAAAAGAAAGATTATTTCAGGAATCTAGAACAGCCAGAAACAATTTGCCTGAACTGAAAGATGAGTCCTTCATTTGTAGGACAGCCGGGAAGTCCTTGTCAGTGAATTAGGGTACTTGGTATAGAGCAAGGTGTAAGAATACTGCATAGGGGATAAAGTTACAAAGGACTTTGAGTGCCAATGAAGATTTTTGTTTGATCTGGAGGAAACAGGGAGGCATTGAAATTTATAGAATAAGTGTGTGGGAAATGAATTGGTCAGATCTATGGTTTAGGAAAATCACTTTGTTGACTCGAAGTGAAGAAAATCTTGGGGTAGACAGACACAACAAAGATTATTGCAACGCTCTAAACAAAAGGGATTGATGCTTGTACCAGAGTAGTGGCACTGCCAGAGAAAAGAAGGGAATGAATTCAAGAGATCCTTCAAAGTGAAATAGTGTGCCCTCTGAGGGTTTTTTGTTTGATTTATTTTGTTTTTCTGCAACAATGAGGTTAAGTAACTTGCCCAAATCAGTGTCACGCTCATAAATATCAAGTTTCTGAGGCTGGACTTGACCCTAATTAGGTCTTCTGACTCCAGGGCTGATGCTAAATCCACTGTAGCGTCTAGCTGCCTGACCCCCTGAGGTTTTCATTCTCTTTAATATATTATTTAATTTCCCTGTATTTATTATTTTCTCTTTTATGGTGTATCAGATTCAATTAAAATTGACCTTTTCATTTCACTAAAATCTTAAGGTCTCATTCATAAGAACTATTTTTAATTCATGTTTCCTCCTGTCCTACAGGATGGTAGGCAATTGAATTTTGTTTGATACCAGTGACTTTTTTCTTTCTCATCTTATTAGACTTACCCCTTTATTCCAGCCTGTGAGAAATATTTTTGAAATACATGCTCTATCCAACAAGTCAAACTATTTCTCTAGATTTACAACTTTAAAGAGCATATCATCTATACTTCATTCACATTATTGATGAAAATGTTGAACAATGAAGAACTGAGTATACATCACTGACTACTTGAACAGAATCCTCCAAGTTGATACTGATCATTAAGGATGACTTAAGGTCTAGAAATTTAAAAGTAGTAAGTTTATCTTACTTTATTCTCATGAGACTTATGTCTTTCCAAAAGAGATAGAACAACATGAGACATGTTCTAAATGTTTTGCTGAACACCAAATACATTATGCCCATGCAATCTCCTATTATTTAATCAAGAAGGATGCATTATTTTATGACTTGTTCTTTTAAAATAATTTTATTGACACATTTTTTTCATGATCCAGATTTACAAATATTCTCATTCTTAAGTATTATAAACTTACAACAAAGATCAAAAGGAAAGAAATCATGAGCAAAACTAACCAAGATAAAAAAAAATCTGACACTTCATTCAGTGTTTATACCCATAGTATCACATATGAAAGAAATATAGGTGACATTCTTAGAGTCTGACACAATGCTAGGAACAAAGTTGATAAAGATGAGTTATAGACATCAAATAAAAAACATATAGTAGTCTAATATGATGGGTCACAAAATTGGTTTGTCATAATGAAACTCTCAATAATTTTATAAATTAATAGGATTTTTTAAATGTTGTGGATTTTTACTAACTTTTTTAACCTTACTCAATTTCAATATATTATTCAGTAAATTGGGAATAAAAATTGAAATAATGCTTGATTTTGAGTTGGAAGACATGTATTTAAATTCCAACTCTCACTTCACTTTCTTAAAATCTTGAGCAAGTCTCTTTGACTCAATTTGCTAATATTATTTGAGAAGAACTATACTTTATTATTATTACAGCTGTTTTCATTGATAACATTTTATATTCTACATACCATTCCATTCTAAGTTTCTTTCCCATTTCAATATTCAGTGTTGCTGTTTGAAATATTTTCAGATTATGTATTGCTAAGAACTATCCAGATCTAACAATTTATGATTCTTTGACATCAAATGTACACCAAAACATATCCAAGTAGGACAAGAGTATTGGAAGATAGAATTTTATTTTTTTTTTCCCTCTGTTTCCTTTGAGACGACTGAATTCAGACATTGTCAATATGTGTTATCAAATTATGCATTTCCTATGAGAATGTATTTCTTCTTGTCACATCTATCAACTTGTTCTGTGACTACTTTCCTTAAAAATAGATCCAGTTCAAGGTTTTAATATAATTATATCAGAGATCACAGAGAGCACATTTACAAGATAATCTGAAAATTAATGAGCAAATAATTTAGTGATCATAAAATCTTTATTATTTCAAAACTGAGTCACAGCATTAGGGCTTCTCTTCCTTTGATTAATATGTATCACCCCTATTAATTTTAATAGGAGTTAAACATGCACATCAAGGGGAGTTGTAGGAGGTCATCTGAGCTTCCAACCAACTTCTCTTATTAAGACTTGTAGTTTGGGCTTTTTATTGAAAATGGGGATTATAATCTGTTGTTTATCATCTTTTGATTGTGCTTTTACAGTTGAGGCAATTTCTCAGATAATTGTTATTCTAATGATTACAAGAAAAAGATATATTTTATTAGAGAAACTCAGTGTTTGACCTTGTCAAATATTCTTCACTGATAATTAGGATCATTATATATTTAGCACCATAATTAATATTTTTAATTGTACAATCATTTGAAATAAAAATTTCATATTTCATATACAAGTAGTATAATGTGATATTTCTTGAAGGTATCAATAAATCATCAAAGGATCTGGAGTGAGAAAGCCACTCTAAGCCAAATTTGCTTTATAGATTAAGAAACTGATCTTCAGAGAATTCAATTGATTTTTCTAGGGTCATATATGCCATGCTATTTTTTTTAAGGTTTTTCTTTTTTGCAAGGCAAACGGGGTTAAGTGTCTTTATCAAGGCCACACACAGCTAGGTAATTATTAAGTGTCTGAGCCTAGATTTGAATTCAGGTACTCCTGATTCCAGGACCGGTGCTCTATTCACTGCACCACCTAGCCACCCCAATGCCATGTTATTTCTAACAAATGATGCTAAAAAGCACAAAATCAGAAGATGCTTAAAACTTGTGATAAAGTCACTGTGAATAGAGTAAATTTTATATTTAGGAGACTAGTTGAAGAGAGTGAAGGATATATATATATATATATATATATATATATATATATATATATATATATATATATATATATTAGGATTGGAATTTGGAGGGCTTTAAGCATCAAATTAAAGATGACAACAGTAATGATTGTTGTTCACACTGATGCAGAAATTTAGCATTTAAAAAATCCTTAAGAAGCTGAAAGAACAATAGGAAGACATAGACAACAAAACTCTACTAGTGGGAGAACTCTCAGATTTAGATAAATCTAATCATAAAATAAACAAGAAAGAAGTTAAAGAGATAAATAAATTGCAAGAAAACATAGATATGATAGACTTATGGAGGAAATTCAACACATGGTATTTACACAAAAATTGACCATGTACTAGTGCATAAAAACCTAATGATCAATTGAAGAAAGGAAGATATAGTGAATACATATTTCTCAGGTCATAATGCAAGGAAAATCATATGCAATATTGGACGTGGGATATGTAGAGCCAAAACCAATTGGAAACTAAAAGATGGAGAACATCACTAAAAACAAACTAGATAATTTTGATTACATTAAATTAAGAAGATTTTCTGCAGACAAAATCCCTGTAACCAAGATCAAAATAAATGTAATAAATTGGTAAGCAACTTTTACAACTAGTATTTCTGACAAAAGACTAATTTCTAAAATAAGCAGTGAAATGAGGCAATTTTTTTTTATAAAAACAAACAATTCCCCAATTGACAAATGGTCAAAGGATATGCAAAAGCAATTTATAGCTGTGGAAATTAAAGCGATACATAGCCATATGAAAAATTGCTCTCAATCATTACTTATTAGAGAAATGCAAATTAAAGCATCTCATACCTCTTAGACTAGCCAATATGACCAGAAAGGACAATGATCAATGTTGGAAGGCATGTGGGCAATCTGGGACACTAATACATGTTTGGAGGAGCTGTGAACTCATCCAACCTTTCTGGAGAGCAGTTTGGAATTACGCCCAAAGGTCAACAAAAATATACATACCCTTTTGATCCAGCAATGCTACTCTTGGGTCTATTCCCTGAAGAGATTATGATAAAGGCTAAAAATATCACTTCAAACTCTTCACAGCAGCCCTGTTTGTCATAGCAAAGAATTAGAAATTAAATGAATGTCCTCCAATTGCAGAATAACTTAACAAATGTGGTATATAGGGATGAGAATTCAGGGAAGCCTGGAAATATTTGCATGAACTGATGTTGAGTGAGATGAGCAGAACCAGAACAGTAACATGGAGATGATGATAAACCTCAATGGACTCACTTATTCTATTGGTACAATAATCAGTTACAATTTGGTGGTATGTGTAATGGAGAATATTATCTCTATCCAGAGAAAGAATTGTGAAGTGTGAACAAAGATAAAAGACTATTACATTTAATTTTTTTAAAAATATAATTTTGCCCGTTTTTATTTTATTTTTCTTCCTTAAGGAAATGATTTATCTCTCATCACATTCAGCTTATATCAGTGTTAACATGGAAACAATGTATCAACTAACAGACTTCCTTCAGTGGGGGTTGGGGGAAGTGAAGTAAATGTAGGGGAAAAATTGTAAAACTCAAAAAAATTAAATCTTTCTTTTATTTTAAAAAAATGAAGTCTAGGTTCTTTATATGGTCATGACTTTCAGGTAGCCCAATAATTGTAAATTAACTATCCTGCATCTGTTTTCCAGATTGGTTGTTTTTCCAATGAGATATTTCACATTTTCTTCTGATTGTGTGGTTTCTTTGGAATGATTTTATTTCTTCCTTATTTCTAGCAAAGTCTTTGGCTTCCTTTAGTTCCACTCTGCATTAGGAGTTATTTTCTTCAGAGACATTTTTTATGTCTCGTTTCAACTGGTCAATTCTGCTTTTTAAAGCATTCTTCTCCTCATTTGCCATTTTGTGTTGCTTCTTCCATTTGGCCTAAACTGGTTTATCACATATTATTTTCTTCAGTATTTTTTTTGTATTTCTTTCACCAAGTTGCTTATTTGGTTTTCATGATTTATCTGCATCTCTCTCATTTCTCATTCCAATTTTTCCTCTACCTCCCTTAATTGCTTTTCAAAGTCTTTTTTGAGCTCATTCATAGCCTGAACCTATTTTCCATTTCTCTTGGTGGTTTTGTGTACGGAAACTTCAATTTTGTCCTCTTCTGAATCTTTCATGGGATCAGAGTAATTTTCTATGATGAGATTCTTCTTTTTTTTTCTTTTGTTTTCTCATTTCCTCACCCTATGACTGATTACTGCACTTCCAAGGCTTTGGGAGATTTTTCGGACAACTCACAGGGACCTGTATTCCTCCAAGTTCTTATTATAAGCTCTGACTTCTCTTTTCCCTGTTCTTTTCCCTGTGGATGACAGCAGTGCTCCCCTCTGCCCTGGAGCTGTGAGGGGGACCCTTGCTTTGCTGTAATAGTACATAACCCCAATTCCAACCTGGATTTGGGTGTGGGCTGAGTCCTACCTCAGGGAGAACAGAGAGATTTCTGTAGTCTCCCCCAACCCGCTTACCTTCTATGGACTTTTGCTCTAGAGGTGTAGGCTACCTTCCTTTTATTCCCACTGCAAGTTCTCTCCTCAGGGCTACTCTGAAACCAGAGCTCACTCCTCATTCACTCTGGTATGGCAGAGTTCTCTCACCATTCCTCCATGTGGTTCCTGGTGATCCCTGGACCAGGAGGTCTGGAAACCTCCCCTTCTGCCAGAGACCCAGAGGCATACCCAGAAATCTACGCACTTGCTAGGCTGTGCTGTTCTACGCAACCAATCCCAGTCCCAATGTAACAGACCTTTCCCAAAGAACTTCTAAGTTTTCTTGGATAGGAAAATTGTATCACTCAATCTTTCTATGGATTCTGTCCCTCTAAATTTTACCTAGAGTCACAATTTGATGGCTTTTGAAGTTTTGGGGGGAATGAGTTTCTGTCTTCATGCCACCTCTTGGCTCAAACATAATAATTTGTATAATTCTTCTTGCAATATCAGAGGATTGAGATGGGGAAGAAGAAGAGAAAAAATTTGGAATAAAATTGTAAAAAAAGTTTTTACTATAAGCAATAATTTAAAAATATAATAATAAATTTAGGGAGTATGCGAAGACTGATATTAAATGATTCCCCAACAGAATGAAGGAATGATCTTCATTATCATATCACTTTCTAAAATAATATAGTGTCTTCATTAATATTCCTTGATTGCTCCAAATGTAATCTTATGACTTTTACTATCCAATGGTTTGCAATTATGTTGTTGAGTTTCAAATGCTAAAGCAATTATCAACACAATGCCAAATATTGTTTAAGAATGTATTTTTTATTTAAGATTGAAGCATATACCAGTTATACACATATGCATTTCATATATGGGTATATATATATATATATATATATATATATATATATATGTATATATACATATATATACATATATGTGTATAGGTATATACATATACATAATTATGAATATGTACATATATATTCTTTTTTCATGTGTTCTTAAATTTCAATTTATATCAGGAAACTAAAAACGTGTCATGAAATTTCCATAAATGTCTGCCAGTTTGCCAAAATCATTTGAAACAATGGTGTGTACTTTATCATCTGTTTCACCATTAGAAAGTTTTTATAGATAAAATTTCAAATTTTTCAATATTCTCTCTTCATATTTTAGTAGCTTCTTTATTTTATCTCTTATTTCACTTAGATAAGGACTTTTAAATCCCTTTTCTAGTCACCTTGCAATGTCTGCCAATACATGTTTTAGTATGGACCTTGATGCTGAGAGTACTGTTGATTAAAAGCAATATGTAACTCTTGTCTATAACTTATGAGTCCTGTTTTTAACTTTGCTATGGTATCATCTAGAAATCATAGTACTTTCAGAAAGGTATTGAAGATCTGTGGAAAGATATTGCAAGATAAATCACTATCTACTGGGAATATATAATATAAACATTTCATGTAATATCAAAGAATTAAGTCTAACTAGTAAGAACCCCATGGACTGGTATTTAAACATAAATGGATCAGAAATAAAAGATTCCCTTAATGAGAGAAAAGCAAAAATGAATAGAGTGGGGACAGCTGGGTGGTGCAATGGCTAATGCACTGACCTTGGAGTCATGAGGACCTGAGTTCGAGTGTGACCTCAAACCTTGATATATACTAAGCTTTATGACATTAGTCAGGTCACTTAACCTCATTGCCTTGCAAAAAAAATAGTAAAAAGTGACCAGATCAAAGTCAAAATAATCAGCGTAGCACACAGAAAAAAAAAAAAAACACAACAAAGTTTCAATGAATTTTTTTAATCTGAAATGCCAAAAAAACTCAAATAAGGGGAACAAGGATGATCTTTTTGTGATCTCTATGATTCAAAAATGCAAAACTCAATAAAATGCAAATTGAAATAAATTAGAAATAAATAATATATACAATGTCTTTGTAATGAATGTAACATCAGGCAAGTGACTGAAACTCTAACTTCTCTATATACTTGGAAAATGGAGTTTAGGATAGTAGGTTTTAAGGTACAAAACTATTGACTCAAATACTTTGGAATAACACAGGAATTAAAAACATGACACTTCCAATAACCTCTCATTATTTTTTTTAACAGAAGACGTGATATAACTTTATACTTAACATTTACTACTAAATAAGTACACCAGAGATATCTCAAAATATATACCCTAAACATATGCTTTGTGAAAAAGCATTCATAGTTTGTAGCAATAATAACAATGATGAACACTTAAAAGAAAACAATATATTGACTGAAGAGGAAAAAATTATTTACCAAAATTTCTTAGAAGTGCAAAGAACAGCACAATAGCACTTAGGGAATCATAGTATAAGTTGCTCAAAAAAAGTACCTTAACATTTTTACTGGTTTTTACTGATTATTATAAAATCATGGACATTTCCAAAATCATAATTCTGTCATATAATGGCTTATGATTTAACTAACTTTCTATCTATCTATCAACCTATCTATTATTATCTATCTTGCACCTATACCCAAATTAGAATCAAGCATAGTGGGAAAGGTAGAATATTTGTTAATTTATCACACATATGGAAAATAAATTTAAAATATGCCATTAATGCAAAAATGAATTGTTATAAAATTTAATCTTTTCTGGAACACATCTTAAATTAATTGTTTTTCTATATCATCTCAAATATATGATTTTTCATAATTATGGCTATTTTGCAAATAAGATTTTAAGTTAAACCAACACAACTGAATTTTCTCATTAGAAGCACTGATGATATCAAGCTGCATCACACAGCATATCAAATAAATACTTCATCTTCTGGAAACTTTCTGCAATGAAAGGAAAAAGATAACTTGAATTCAATAAGTGTATAATTGTTATTATCATAAATCAGAAATAATTATATATGGTTGCATATAATTGTAATCATATCTAAAAAGAAATTTGAGGCTGGATGATTTAAGAAATGTTCTTGTTCCATGAATTTGTAGGAAATTGTAGTAATAGAGGATTCAAATTAAGTTCTAAATTAACATGGTGAGCCCCCATTAAAATGGTCAAACAATCCAGGTCAAAAAATACAGTACATCGAAGCTCCCACAGCAATCAGAAGTGCTTTTGGTCTGATGAATAACTCATGGAGTTCCAACCTGCACAAAGTTGGAAGTCTTTTATAATGACAATCACAAGATCAACAAAAGCAACAGTAACAATGCCAGGAAGGATGCATGAATTTTATTTAAATTTATTTAATTTCATCCATATGTATATGTATATTTTTAAGTTTCACATTTTCCTGCCATCATCCTTTCTCACCTCCCTCCCATCAGCTATGAACAGTCAGGTCAGCATCTTGCATACATATTTTCATAATCATGTTTACAGATAATTATTTTTGGTATTAGGAATTAGGATTAAGCAAAAAAGATACATGAGATAATTTTTATAAAGCATTCATCATATTATGAAGGGTTTTTTTGGTGCATTTTGTTTTGTTTTTCTTCCTCTGGATGGGGATAATATTGTCCATAGTCAGTATAACACATTTGTCCTAGCTCTCTGGACTGTTGAAAGGAGATGCTACTATCAAGATTGTTCACTTACAATGTTGTTGATGTGCACATTGTTCTCTTGGTTCTATTCCCTTCACTCAGCATCAGATCCCATAAGTTATTCCATTCTTTAGAGTCTGGCTATTTATGATTTCTTATAGAACATTAGAATTCCATGGTATTCATGCACCATAACTTGTTTAGCCATTTCCTAATTGATGAGCATCCCTTCAATTTCCAATTCTTTGCCACTACAAAAAGAGCTGGTATAAATATTTTGGAACTTGTAGGACTTTTCACTTTTTTATAATTTCTTCTGTATATAATCATGGAATTGTAATTTCTGGATCAAAATGTATGAACAGTCTTATTGCTCTTTGGACAAGGTTCCATATTGCTCTCTAGAAAGGTTGGATCTGTTCACAACTCCACCAGCAATGCATCAAATGTCCCAATCCTCCCACAACCTCTCCAACATTGATCATTTTCCTTTTTTCTCATCTGAGACAATCTGATATGTATAAACTGATATCTCATTGTTGTTTTAATTTGCATTACTCTAATCAATAATGATATTTAGCATTTTATATGGTTATATTATATATATATAGTTTTAATTTCTTCATTTGAAAACTGTCTGTTCTAATCCTTTGATCATGTATCACTTGAAGAATGACTTGTGACCTTATAAATTTGGTGCAATTCTATATATATTTTACAAGTGATATTTTTATCTGAACTCCTACTAGTGAAGATTGTTTCCCAGATGTCTGCTTTCCTTCTCATTTTGGTAGCATTGATTTTATTAGTGCAAAGTCTTTTTAATTTATTATAGTCAAATTCATTTATTTTGCAGTTTTATATATATATATATGTATATATATATGTATATATATATATACATATATATATATATATATGTATATATTTGCTCTATTTCTTGTTTGGTCATAAATTTAGCCCTTTTCCATGGATCTGATAGAGTATTTCTTAGTCTATTAATTTATCTATATATTATCGCTCTTTATGCCTAAATCCCATTCCCATTACAACCTTATTTTGGTATAGGATGTGAGATGTGGATCTATGCCAAGTTATTGCTATACTATTTTTCCAGTTTTTCCCAATTTTTTTGTCAAATAGTGAATTCTTATCCCAGAAGCTGATGTTTCTGGATTTAGCAAATAGTACATTGCTAAAGTCATTTACTGTGATTCCTTTTGAACCTATTTAACCAGTACAAGGCAGTTTTGATGACAGTCACTTTATAGTATGGTTTTTAGATCTGGTAGAGCTGGGCCACTTTCCTTTACATTGTTTTTCATCAGTTCCCTTGCTATTCATGCCCTTTTTTTTTGCTCCAGATAAATTTTATTATTATTTTTTCCAGTTCATTAAAGTGGTTATTTGGTAGTTTGATTAATGGGTCATTGAATAAGTAATGAATTTGGGTTGAATTGTCATTTTTATTGTATCAGCTTGACCAAACCATGAGTATTTGACATTTCCCAATTATTGACATCTGAATTTATTTATGTGAGAAGTGCTTTATATTTATGTTCATACAGTTTCTGGGCTTGTCTTGGGAGCTAGATTCCCAAGTATTTAAGGTTGTCTATAGTTATTTTAAAAGAAATTTCCATTTCTATTTGTTGCTCTTGGGCTTTGCTGTTCATATGTGATTTATGTGCACTTATTTTATATCCTGTTACTTTATTCAATTTGAAAAAGCATGAATTTCAATAGGTAGATAGCAAAACAAAATTTATGTAATTCTAGTTTGACTTTTTAAATAAATTTTATTGATAACTTTTTAATAATCTTCAAATTTCCAAATATATCCTTTCATACTCCCTTTTAATGCTCAGTCATCATAAAAGTCTTGTCTCTAGTATCTTTCAATATGGAAAGAAGAAAGAATGGCTTGACCAGAAACCAATGAAATTATCAATATCAATTCCCATCAGCCAATCCAAAAGCTGATTAAAGATGAGCTAATCATCTGGAAACTTCTTTTTGTGGACTCTCATGCTAGATACTGAAAAAAATACTCTGGCTTAATGGAATGGTAGACACATGGGCATTGGTAAGAGAAAGGATATTGTAAATGCTTGTATGTCTGAGAACCTGGATAAATATTCTGCACTGCCTACTCTAAAGATGCCATGAAACCATAAAGACTGATCATCATATGTACAACAGCATTTACTTGAAGGTGAATGGAAATGTTTTCAAGGATGAATGTTTTCTCATGGGACATATTCATAAACTGAAGGCAGACAAAGCCAAAAAGAAACTCTTGGTTGATCAGGCTGAAGCTTGCTAAAGAAGAAAGAAAGAGTCAAGAACAGTCTATAGGTTAAGAAAGAGGAGATTATCAAACTTTGTTCAAGGAGGAAGAGAAAAATAAATGAATCTCCACTATCTCCTCTGATTATGATATTCTTCTTTTTGTTTTGTTATTTTTCAGTTTTTTTCAAGGCAATGGAGTTAAGTGGTTTTCCCACGGCCATACAGCTAGGTAATTATTAATTGTCTGAGGCCCGTATTTGAACTCAGGTACTCCTGACTCCAAGACCGGTGCTCTATCCACTGCACCAGATATTCTTCTATTTGGGTCATACAATAAAACTTGGCAAACTGTTGAAAAATAAAAAGAATAAGACGTCTGATATCTGCAGTGTTGCATACATATGATCTGCAACTTATCCAAAGGAGAGAAGATTTATCTTCTCATCCATCTTTTTTGGTGAGTTTAATAATTATAATTTTATAGCACCATACTTTCAAAGTTATTGTAAGTTTTTCTATTGTCTACATTGTTAGAATCATTGTGTCTATTATATTCTTGGTTTTTTGACTTAACTTTACATCCGTTCATATAAGGTTTCTTTTGCTTCTTTATGTTTCTTATATTTATCATGTCTTCTAGCAAAATAATATTCCATTACAATTAGATGGAACAACTTATTTAGATGTGAAACCACTTTCTTCCAGTTTGTTCACTCTTCCAAAAATTGCTGCAATAATTATTCTGATGTATATGGAGACTTTATTTTTAATATTGATTCAATTACGCTCTATACAGTTTGTGGAAAATTCACATACAATAGTTATGGACATTTTTTTCACTTTACGTAATTCAAATTTCTTTAAAAAATATTCAGGCAAATTTGCAGTTTAAAGAATAGAACATAATTATCTTCATGTTCCAGAACCACTGCAACATTGATTATCCTGATCTCTTATCTTTGTCAATTTATTGATTAGGAACAAAATGCATAAAATTATTTTTATTTGGACTTTTGCCATCATTAGTGATTTGGAGTATTTCATTTTTTGGTTATTAATAGCTTGCATTTTTAAAATAGCTTATAATTCTTTATTTGGAAATCACTTATATGCTTTAAATATGTATTGAAGAATGACTTCTGCTCCTATATATGTTTGTTGGTTACCTATATAAATCCTAGATATGAGACTATTATGAAAGATAGTTGCTGCTTTATTTTGTCAACCCTCTTTAATTCTTATTCTATTTACTTTAATTTTATGCATCTCTATTTCAAATATTAGAAACTATTTTACATTTTATGATTGCATTTAAATAGTATTTAGTTAAGAATTTTTCACTCTATGATATTTGTGAAATATACTCGATGTGGTTCTTTTATATCTGTTTAACGGTATATATATATATATATACATATATATGTACATATATATATATGCTAAAAATTCATTATATGTTTCTTATAGTGTATGGCATAACATACTGGTCTAAATTAGATTTATGCCATATATATTCCAAGTTTCACAGAAATTCTTTCCAAATAGAAAATTCTTTGTCATTTTATGTTTTCAGGGTTTTTTTTTTTAGACTGGAATAATGAGTTGAGTTATTTCTGAGTCCTGCCTCTATGTCATATTGACATGTCTTGTTATTTTTTTAATAGTGCTGAAGTTAGTTTTTGCAATTTAATTTATCATTTATTTATTTAATACTGAAATTTATTATTCCATATAAATTTTGAGTATGAGATTCATCCCTTCTCTCCCCAAATAGCATAATATGAACTATACAAGTAAAGTAATGCAAAAATACATTTGTCTTGATCATATTTTTATAAATCAAGAATAATAAAGTGAAAAAAGTATATTTCAATTTGCAATTACAGTTCATCTATTCTCTTTCGAAAAGTAGATACGAATTTTTCATCATGAGTCGTTTGGAATTGTTTTATATTATTGTACTGATCAGAGTAGTCAAATCTAGCATAGTTGATAGTCATTGTAATATTACTTCAACTATGCATGCCCTCTGGGTATGTAAATTCATTTTAACTGTCCTAATAATGACATGCCCTAATTTAAGTGCCCTAATAATTACATGGATCATATTCCTATAAAATATGTAAATACTTCAATTTTATTAAGTCCCTTAGGATTTCTCTTTCATGTTTATTTTTATATACTTCTTTTGAATCTTGCATTTAATTTGGCAAATTTTCTGTTAAACATTTCTTTCATGAAGAATGCTTGAAAATTCTCAATTTCATTTGAAAAAAATAAAGTTTTCCTTTGAAGGATAATTTTCATTGACTTTCCAGAAATAACACAATCCTAATGTTCTGTTCCTTAATGTGGCAACTGTTAAATCTTACCTATTTCTAATTGTGGCTAAATGATATTTGAATTCCTTCTTTATACTTGTTTGTAATATGTTCTTCTTAATCCTGGAGTCCTAGAATTTGACTATACTCTTCCTCTAATCTTTCACTTTGGATCTTTTTCAGGAGTATGGGACAGAATTTTTTCAATTTTTATTTTACCTTTTTGGATCTAAAAATAGCAGGGCAGTTTTCCTTAATATTGTATTGAATTGTGGTATCTATACTCCTTCTTTGATCATGATTTGAATGTATTTCAATAATTCTTAAAGTTTATCTTATTGAGGGGCCGGCTAGGTGGCGTAGTGGATAAAACACCAGCCTTGGAGTCAGGAGTACCTGGGTTCAAATCCAGTCTCAGACACTTAATAATTACCTAGCTGTGGGGCCTTGGGCAAGCCACTTAACCCCATTTGCCTTGCAAATAAAACCTAAAAATAAGTATATCTTCTTGATCTATTTTCCAATTTAGTTCATATCCACTATTTTTAAAATTTCTTTAACTTTGCTTTATTATTTTTTTTTTTCTTTCACATAGAGTCATTAGGTTCTCCTTGCTAAATTGTTTCTTCAAGGAGTTATTTTCTTCAGTGGGATCTTGTATTTTTTTCCAATTTTGCTTATTCTGCTCTTCTTTTCAGTCATTTTGAGCCTCTTTTACTGTCATATCAATGGAGGTTTTAATGCTGAGTTCACACTTAGTGACTAAAATAACAACATCATAAGGTCATGAACTTTGTCAAATTGCCAAACAATAAATCACCATAATACAAATATTGACATCAAAATATCTTAGAGATATCAGCTAATAGACTGTAACAACCTTTATTATTAATTTACATGCTATCTTCAATTTCTTATACATGCCATTGATGAATAAAAACCTGAGAAAAATAATCTAAAATATTCAGCTATGGGGGTGGCTAGGTGGTGCAGTGCATAAAGCACCTGCCCTGGAGTCAGGAGTACCTGGGTTCAAATCTGGTCTCAAACACTTACTAATTACCTAGCTGTGTGGCCTTGGGCAAGCCCCATTTGACTTGCAAAAACCTAAAAAAATGAAAAAAATATAAAATATTCATTATGAGCAATTTCCATGAGAAATGAATTCTTTCAAATGACATAGAACAGCATGAGAGTCTTTTCTTGACTATTTTCATGCTTGTTCCTTGAAATGTATTGGGGATACTTCTTTGTGAGCCTAGAGAGAATAATTCAAGAACTAGCATATAAACTTCGATTTAAATATAATAGGCATTTATTAGAATATTCAAGGTTTTAGAGAATATTAAATATAAAGTAATGATCACAGAATATTGACTTTTCCTAGCACCATTTCTTTTTGACTCACATGGGAAAAGGTGGTGACAATAACTGATGAGGATGATGATAATAATAATGTATTTTTTTGTTTATGCTAACTTATACTAACTGTAAGAAACAAATATACAATTTGACTATATTTGAAGTGAACTTCTGTTAACTTTTGGGAGTGGATATATATAGTTTCTGTTAAGGAAGTTTTGAAGGGACACTTCCTCAATGAGGGCAAGATACTCATAAGAAGTTGGGGAGTTCCCAGAAATTACTGACAAAAAATTTTAAAAACCTCTGAACAGTCCCTAAAGTGATACAAATCACAATAAAAAACATAATGAAGCAGCTTTTCATCTCAAGATAGCTTGGAGAAACTTCAGGAAATTTATCTAATATGGGTAAAAGGGCAGTGTAATCCAGCATAGGCAAGAGAGCTGTGAAGTCAAGAGGAGGCTCTTAACCACAGCACACATCAAGTTCCAACTCAGCAGGTCAGCAGATTAGCAGTGAGACTGCCAACAATAACTTAGAAGGAAGAGTTTGATCTCAAACAAAAATGACTTGAGTTTGAATCCAGTTAGGAAGGGAACAAACTGCTAACACCCGAAATGCTGGACCCCAGACCAAACAAAAAAGCCTGAGGTTGTAAATTCTGTGTTTGAAGGAGAGAGTTTAACTTTAAAAATAATAAAAAAAAGTGCTAACCATAGAGAGCTAATATGCTGATTGGAAAAATAAAAATGCCATCTCAAAAGAAGAGAGAAATCGCAAAAGTGTCTATATGAGAATACTAATGGGGATAATTAATTGAGCTCAAATCCAAAAAGATGTCTTAGAAGAACTCAGAAAGAACTGTACAAGAAAAAGGAGAAAGGAAGAAGAAAAATGGAGAAAACAAATGAGAGACATTCAGGAGAGTTATGAAAATTGACTGATGAAACAATACCTTTAAAATTAAAATTTGCAAAATGGAAAAAGAAAAGTTTCTTTTAAAGTAAAATTGACTAGTTGGAAAGGGAAACAATTCCTTTAAAGTTAATACTGACCAAGTAGAAATGGAAAAAAATCTACTTTAATGAACTGGAAAAGAAAACAAAAAGATAGATGAAATAAGTGAAACCCTAGAAACAAAAATTGGACAAATGAAAACTAAACAATCTATGAGACACCAAGATACCATTAACAAAACAAAAATGAGAAAAATAGAAAGAATCACAGCATACCTAAAGAGATAATTTATGAATTATTGTTCTCACTGTAAATCACAATTTAAAAAAATTGGATTATATCATTCAGGAAATTAACATGAAAAATTGTGCTAATAGCTTAGAACAAGAAGATAAAAGTATTTGAAAGAATCCATTGATCAACCTTCAAGGAATGTTATAGCCAAAATTCTGAATTAGCAGTTAAGGAGGAAAATACTAGAAAAAAGTGAAAAGAAAAAGAAAAAAGAAAAGAAAGAAATTTAAATACCATGAAACCTCAGTCAGGATTATGAAGGATATGTCAGTTTCAACATTACCAAATGGGAAGACTTGAAATTTAATATTTCACATGGCAAAGGAGCTTGAATTATAACCAAAAAATCAATTACCCTATTAAAGTCAACATATTCAATCTTTCAGGGGAAATGATAGACTTTCAATGAATTAAAGGGTTTTTGGGCTTATTTAATAAAAATAAAAGCACAGAACTGAATAGAAAATTTGATTTACAAGACTCAAGAGATACATAAAAAAGTAAACAGAAAGAGAAAAAAGCTAGTCAAAACTGTTTGCACTCCTACATGGGAAGATAATACTTAAAACTCTTGAGAATTATATTTGTTTCAGGACAATTGAAAGGATAACTTTTAGAGAGAAGATGTGAATATAGATTGATTCTGATTTGATCATTTCCTTTAAACAAATGAAAGGAGTCTACTTAGAGGGTATGAATATCAATTGATGAAGTTTGTTTCTAATATGAACAGTTAAATGCAGCATATGTAGAAAGAGGTGTGACTATAAATGATTATAACGAGGATACACATATCCCTAGAGAATTGTATTTCTGATAGTATAGTTGTTAGGAGTATACTTAGAAAGTATGGGTACAAAAAAGGTATAAAACAAATAAGATATGAAAAACGTATACTGGAAAAAGAAGGCAGAGGCATAAAAGCATACAAATAAAAAGAGGCTCTAAAGATCTATTATAGTAGAAAAAAAGAAAAGAGAGTGTGAACACTTTTTAAATTTTGTATCCAATAAATTTGGCTGACAATACTATACCTTTCCAATTGGGTTAAAAAATTTATCTTAACCTATAGTGAAGTGGAAGAGAAAAGGGGAAAGGAATTGAAGGGAAAGATTGATAAAAGAGAGGGCAAAAGGATGGCAAAGTAAAAGGGGAAAGGGAGAAGAAAAGGAACAGGATTGATAAAAGGTAGTGCAGATTGAGAGAGACAAGAAAGAATAAGGTAAAAGGGGAGGGAACATCAAAAATGAGAGAGGATAGGAGGGAGGAAAATACAAAGTGAGGAATCTAAACTTTGCATGTGAATAGGAAAAACCTCTTCCATACAACAGAAGGAGATAATAGAATCAATTAAATACCAAAATTCTACAATATTCTGATTATAAGAAATACATTTCGAGACAGCAAGTTGTCACTAGGATAACACATCATGATCAGGTTGAAATTGTATACAAGATTTAACTCATAGTAGCCCTGTTTGTGGTGGCAAAGAAGTGGAAATTAAGAATATGTCTTCAATTGGGTAAGGGCTTAACAAACTATGGTATATGTATGTCATGGAACACTTGTTCTATTAGAAACCAGAAGGGATGGGAATTCATGGAAGTCTGGAAGTATTTGCATGAACTGATGTTGAGTGAGATGACCAGAACCAGAAAAAACATTGTACACCCTAACATCAACATGGGGATGATGATCAAACTTGAAACATTTACTCATTTCATTAATGCAACAATCAGGGACAATTTGGGAGTATCTGCAATGTGGAATACCATCTGCATCCAGAGAAAGAATCATGGAGTTTGAACAAAGACCAAAGACTATTACCTTTAATATAGGGGAAAACAAACCTTATCTTATTATATAATTCTGCTATATCTTATACTTTATTTTTCTTCCTTAAGGTTATGATTTCTCTGTCACATCACATTCAATTTAGATTAATTTATATCTTGGAAACAATGTACAGACTAACAGACTGCCTTCTGGGGGGGAGAGGAAGGAAGACTGGGGAGAAATTGAAAAACTCAAAATAAATAAAATCATAAAGAAAGAAGAAAAAAGGAAAGTGTACAAGATTTAAATATTCAGAGTGGTACCATTGACTAATTAAGAGAACAAGAAAACAATCTGTCATATTTTTGGAAAGGGAAGAAATTTATGATCAAAAGAAGAGAGAGAAAATATTATAAATTGCAAAATGTATGATTTTGACTGCATTAAATAAAAAAAATTTGCATAAATAAAATTAATGAAACCAAGATTCGAATGAATGCTGAAAACTGGGAAAATTTTTTCAGTTAGTGTTCCTAATAAAGGACTCATTTCTAAAATACATAGAGAACAGAGTCAAATTTTTAAGAATACATTTCATTCTCCAATTGATAAATACTCAAAGGATATGAATAGACAGTTTTTTGATGAAAAAATTAGAAATATCTATAATCATATAAAAATGCTCCAAGTCATTATTGATTAGTGAAATGCATATTAAAACAACTCTGTGGTACCACCCTGTACCTATTATATTGGCTAAGATGGAAAAAAAGGAAAATGATAAATATTTGAGAAAATGTGGGAAAATTTGGAAAACTAATGCACTGTTTGTGGAGTTATGAACTGATCCAACCATTCTGTATAATACTTTGGAACTATGCCTAAGGGGCAACAAACCCGCATATCCTTTGTTTCAGGAATGCATCTACATAGTCTATATTTCAAAGAAATCTAAAATAATCGAAAAAATCCCACATGTACAAAAATATTTATAACAGATCTCTTTGGATAGGTATAGTTTGGGAAACTGAGACAACGTTCATCAACTGGGGAAAGGTTGAACAATCTATGACATATGAATATGACATAAGTATGTGATGGGTTATTATTGTTCTGAAAGGAATCATGAGCAGCCAGACTTTAAAAAATCAAGAAAAGATTTGCATGTAATTATGTCAGTTAGGTGGGTAGAAACAACAGAACATTGCACATATTATGTCAACATTGTGAGTTGATCAAGTAAGATGGGTGCAGCTCTTCTCAGCCATTCAGGGGTCACAGAAAATTCTGATAGTTCTATTAGGGAAATGCTATCTACATTCAGAGGAAAAAAAAACTATGGAATCTGAATAGACAGCAAATTATGCTATGTTCATTTTTAAAAATTTCTTTGGTTTTCCTTTCTTTATCATGTTTCCTCCCTTAGTTCTAATTGTTCTTTCACAACATGACTGATATTGAAATATGTTTAACATCATTATACATATACAACTTTTATCAGATTGCTCATCACCATTGAGAAGGAGGAGGGAAGGGAAGGTGATAGAAAAATGTGCAATTCATAATCTTGCCAATGTTGAAATGTTGAAAACTACCTATTCCTATAATAGAAGAAATAAATTTTTAAAAATAGTATCTCACAACAAATACTGGAAGAACAGAACACACAAATGGATGAGATAAAAGGATCTTTTACTCTATGAAACACAGAAGAATCATGAGAAAGTCTCAACTTGCCCTGGTGGGGGGGCATGGAAGGGAAGGACAGTCCAGAATGGGAAACATGCCAGCAGTCTAGCAGCAAGTCCCATCACATTGAAAATGGATGTGATGCTGGGCCCCAGTTGATGGAGCAGTAAAAGGAGAACATGAGGAATCCTCACCTACCTTAGCAGAGTCTAAAGAACTGATACATTCCAGGAATGAAAAGCACCAAGTGCTTAGGTGCAGCCCTGAATAACCACATGTGCTTTAGTATATACTCAGGGAAATGAAGAATCCCCCCAGTAATCTCATCACTTGCCAAACACCTCCTTTGGGATCCCAGCTCACAACCAGGTAAACTACCAGATCTCAACCACCTCCAGCAGTGCTAGTTACTCTACCACCTAACTTTCTCTGTTTACCCCCAGTGTGGCATGAGAACCCAGGGTCATCAGTCCAATACTAAGTATATCTCCAGGATCTGTAGTTACTGATACAAGAAGCCTGAGATAATGTTCCTCCTACCCTGGGAGTGAAATGCAAATATAAAAGAAAGGAAAAAGGCAATAAAAAAGATGAGCAAAACAAACAAACAAACAAAAAAAAAAACACAACATCAGAAGAAGACAACAATGTATAAATTCCGAAGGGTAAAAACCTCAAAGAACAATAGAAAGTGACTTCAAGCTCAGTAATAACTAATGGAAAAACTCAAAAAGGAACTGAAAATTTATATGAGAGGAAGAAAAATTGATAAAAGAAAATAACTAGCACCCACCTCAGCCCCGTGGAAGAGGGGGGCGCTTATGGTCATTCACAGACCAGGAGGGAGGACAGAGCCTCACACACTGAGACCCTTGTGGGAGTGCCCCAAAAGCTCAGGAAGCACCCCCAAACCAGGACCAGGCCAGGAAAATGAGCAAGCAAAGAAACAAAAGGAAGATTATTGAGAAATATTTTGCAAATGAGCCCAAGAAGGATCAAAATACTCAGTCTGAAGATGAAGAAGCACAAGCTCCCGCATCTAAAGACTCCAAGAAAAACAGAAATTGGGCTCAGGCTATGACAGAGCTCAAAAAAGACTTTGAAAATCAAATGAGGGAGTTGGAAGAAAAACTGTGAAAAGAAAGGAGAGAGATGCAGGAAAAACATGAAAATGAAGTTAGCAGCTTAGTCAAGGAAATCCAAAAAAATGCTGAAGAAAATAGCATGCTAAAAACCAGCTTAGGTCAAATGGATAAAACAGTTCAAAGAAGTTATTGAGGAGAAGAATGCTTTAAAAAGCAAAATTGGCCAGATGGAAGAAGAGATAAGAAAACTCTCTGAGGAGAACAAATCCTTCAGACAAAGAATAGAATTCAGGGAGATTGATGAATTTAACAGAAATCAGGAATCAATACTTCAAAACCAAAAAAGAAAAAGAAAAATTAGAAAAAAATGTGAAATATCTCATTGAAAAAACAACTGATAGGGAAAACAGACTTAGGAAAGATAATTTAAAAATTATTGGAATACCCAAAAGTCATGATCAGGAAAAGAGCCTTGACATCATTTTCAAAGAATTACTACAGGAAAATTGCCCTGATATTCTAGAAGCAGAGGGCAAAATAGAAATGGAGAGAATCCACCGATCCCCCAGAGAAAGAGATCCCAAAAAAACAACCCCTAGGAATATTATAGCCAATTTCCAGAACTCCCAAGTGAAAGAGAAAATATTACAAGCAGCCAGAAGGCAGCAGCTACATTGGAAGCTCATAGGGCTTGGAATACAATATACCGGAAGGGAAAAGAGATTAGAATGCAGCCAAGAATGAGCTACCCAGCAAGGCTGAATGTCCTCTTCCAAGGAAAAAGATGGACTTTCAATGAACCAAGGGAATTTCAAATGTTCCTTTTGGAATGGCCAGAGCTGAACAGAAGGTTTGATCTTCAGATACAGGACTCAGGTGAAGCATGGAGATTGGAGGAGAGGAGGGAAATATGAGGGACTTAATGAGGATGAACTGCATGTATTCCTGCATAGAAAAATGACACTGATAATACTCATATGAACCTTCTCAGCTAATAGAGCAGGTAGAGCAGCACAGGAGAAAGCTGAATTCGAAGATAAAATATGGTGTAAAAATGGAGTTAATAGGAAAAAAAAAAAGGAAATGGAATGGAAGAAAGAAAAAAGAGAGGGGGAATAGTCCAAGATATTTCACATAAGATTATTTTTTATTACAATGAGCTATTGCATTGATATGGAAGTGGGGAGGCAAGAGGGAATGAGGGAACCTTTGCCCTCATCAGAGATGGCTAGGAGAGGAAACAGCATATATACTCAATGGGGTATAGACATCTGGAGTAAGAAGGAGGGGGGAGCAGGGGGAAGGGGTGGGGATGTGAATAAAGGAGGAGAGGATGCACCATGGCGGGAGAGTGGTCAGATATAACACATTTTCTTTTTTTACTTCTTGCAAGGGGCTGGGATTGGAAGGCCTGCCCAGGACCACAGGGCCAGGTGGATTCTGGGCCTAAGGGGTGGTATGGGGGCTCAGGGCTTCTTGGCCCCAGGACCATGGATCTGTCTGCTATGCCACTCAGTGACCCTACAGCAGAGTCAGAGTGAAAGGAGAGAGAAAATAGAGTACATGGTAGTGGAGAAATAAGAAAGGAGGGAGTTGCAATCAACAATGGCAATGGTGGAAAAATATGGAAGTAACTTTCGTGATGGACTTATCATAAAGAATAAGATCCACCCATGACAGAGTTGTTGGTGTTGGAACAAAGACTCAAGCACATTTTCTGTTATTATTATGTGGGGGAGGGTGCAGGGCAAGTGGGGCTGGATGGCCTGCCTGGGGCCACATAGCGGGGTGATCTTTGGGTGTCTGGAGCTGGATTTGGACCCAGGTGCTACTGGCTCAAGGGCCAATGCTCTGTCTGCCACCCAGCCACTGCTACTATTATTACTATTTTATTTTATTTTGGGTCATTTTTTTCTTTCTTTTTTTTTTTTTTTTGTTTTTTGCAGGGCAGTGAGAATTGGGTGGCTTGCATGTCACACGGTTGGGTGATTGTTGGGTTTACGAGGCTGGATATGAACTCGCGTGCTCGTGGCTCCAGGACTGGTGCTTCGTACATTGTGCCACCTGGCCATACCTACAATTATTACAATTATTTTTTTATTTTAATTTTTTTCTCTCCCCTTTACCTTTTTTCGCCCAAGCAAGTCTATCTATATTCATGGGGGAGGAGGGGTATTTTGTTTACTTGTAAACAAGAATATTTTATTAATTAAAAAAAACCATTTGTACAAAATGAGAATAAAAAATAAATTTAAAAAAAAAGTAGAATTGTGGGGCGGCTTGGTGGCATAGTGGATAAAGTACTGGCCCTGGAGTCAGGAGTACCTGGGTTCAAATCCAGTCTCAGACACTTAATAATTACCTTGGGCAAGCCACTTAACCTCGTTTGCCTTGCAAAAACCTAAAAACAAATAAATAAAAAATAAAAAGTAGAATTGACAAAAGGAAAATTAAAATACAAAAGCACATTGAGGAAAACTTTTTTAAGGAGTACAAATGTCTAAATGGAAAAAATACAAAAGTTAATTGAGAGAAACAACTTCTAAAAATTAGAATTAGGCAAGTAGAAGCTAATGATTCTATAAATCTTCAAGAATCCATAAAACACATTTAAAAGGATGAGGATGAAAGGAAAAAAGAAGCTAAATAAGAGGAAGAACAGGGTAGAGAGCAATACACAGATATCATAAATCTTAATGTAAATATGTTAAATTCTTTTGTAAAATGGAAGCAGATATCAGAGTGAATCAAAAACCTGACTACAATATGTTGTTTACAACAAACATAACTGAAATAGAGAGAGACACATCCACAGAGTAAAGATAACGGGCTGGAACAAAATTTACTATGTTTTATCTGAAGTTAAACAAAAAGGCATAACAATCCTGACCTATGACAAAGTAAAATTAATAGTATACCTAATTAAAAGCTATAAAGAAGGAAAACACATCTTCCTAAATGGTACTACAGACAATGGAGCAATAATAAAATTAAACATATATGCAGTAAGTGGTATAACATCCAAATTCTTGAAGAAGTTAAGTAAATTTTATTAAGAAATATATAGCAAAATAGTAGTAGTGGTTGACCTCAACTTTCTATCAAAAAATAAACAAGATCAAAGTTAGGATGTAAATAGAATATAGGAAAGTTAGATAAGATAGTGCTTTGTAGAAAACTGAATTGAAATAGAAAGGATTATACCTTTTCCTCAACATTACATGACACATACACAAAAATACGTATTAAGGCATTAAAAACCTTAAAATCTTTTTTGAAAAGGCAGAAATTTTAAATGTATTCTTTTCAAATCATAATGTCATAAGAATTACATTCAACAAAGGGAAGTGGAAAGATAGATTAAAAATTAATTGGAAGCAAAATAATCTATTATTAAAGAATATTTGAGTCAAAGAACAAATCATAAAAATTCAATAATTTCATTAAAGAGAATGACAACAATGAGAAAACTTACCAAATGTTATGAAGTGCAGTCAAAGCATTACTTAGAGGGAAATTTATTTATCTAAATTCTTATATCAACAAAATAGGAAAAAAACAAATCAATGAATTGTACATATAGCTTAAAAATTTTGTTAAAGAAAACACTGAGCAAAGAATCGATCACAAAATTTAAAATTGAAGGAGAGATTATTAGGACTGAAAGTAAAAAGAAAAAAAAAACCTATTGAGTTAATAAATAATTTCAGGAATTGGTTCTTGGAAAAGGGGTATTAGATAGGAAATGGACTGGTTAATTTGCTTTAAAAAAGAAGGAAGAAAACCAAATATTTAATATCAGAACTTAAAAGTGAAATTACTGTAAAGAAGAAATTAAAACAACCATTAATACATATTTTGTGCATTCATATACCAATTAATCTGACAAACTGAGTAATATCAATGAATCTTTATAAAACCATATGTTCTCTATTTTAGCAGATCAGAAAACAGAATGCTTAAAAAACCATATCTTAGACAAATAAATTGAAGAAGCCAATAATGAAATGGAAAGGGGAAATAATTCCCTGGACCAGCAGGTTTATGAATAAATACTACCAAAAATTTGAAATGCAGTTGATTCTAAAACATTATCAATTATTAGGAAAATTAAGTGACTTTCTTCCTCACTCTTTTTATGATTTTTAGATTTTATGATTTAGATTTTTAAAAATCTGCCCTGCTCTATGGGGAAGTAGAGGGAAGTGAAAGAAAGTACTGATAAGTGGCAAGGTGAAGGTAAAAGTAAAAGTAAAGGTAAAGTTAAAATTTGAAAGAAAAAATTAAAGGGAAAGGGAGGGAAAAAATGGTGAGAAGTGATGAGGAAAGGAAAGAGAAGATATAAATGGGGAAAGATACTATGGAGTGTAGTGCATAAATAATAATCTTAACAATAAATGTAAATGGAATGAACTGAACCATAAAATGAAAATGTAGCAAAATGGATTAAAAAACTAGAAACCTATAATAAGTTGTTTCTGTGAAGCAAGCGTGAAGCACAGAGATACACACAGGTTAAAGGTAAAGGGCTGGAACAAAATATATTATGCTTAAGAGAAAGTAAAAAAAAAATCAATGGTAGCAATCATGAGCTCAGATAAAGCAAAAGCCAAATAGATCTCAAAAAGAAATAAGGAAGAAAACTACATCTAAAAAAGCATAATAGAAAATGAAGTTATATCATTAGTAAGTATATCTGCACCAAGTGGTACAGCATTTAAAATTGGGGGGGGGTAGACTTCTGTTCAATGAATTATTGTGAGACATAGCAAAACTATAGTAGTAAGGTATGTCAACCTCCCTGTCTCAGAATTGGGTAAATCTAACCACAAAACAAACATGAAAGATATTAAGAACATGAATTAAATCTTAGAAGCCTTAGACATGATAAATCTCTGAAGAAATCAATGGGGGATATAAAAATATACCTTTGTTCTTTGTAGGACGTGACACCTATACCAAAATTGACCATGAACTAGAGCCTAAAGTAGCCTTAAAACTAAATGCAGAATGGGAGAAATAATAAATAAATATTTTTCAGATCAATCAAAATACATATAATAAAGGCACATGGATAAATAAACTAAGCATTAATTTAAAATTAACAATTTTAAAGAATAAGGTGGATCAAACAACAAATCATAGAAATAATAAAAAAATTTCAACTAATATTATGACAACAATGAGACATCATTCCAAAATGTACAGAATGTAAGTAAAGCAATTTTTAGGGGAAATTGTTTTATCTCTCAATGTTTATATGAATAAAATAAAGAGGTCAATGAATTGGGCATGCAACTAAACAAGCTAGGGGGAAAAAATTTAAATTCCCAATTAAATACCAAATTAAAAGCTCTGAAGATAAAAGACATGAATAAAACTGAAAAAAAAGAAAACCATTGATATAGTAAATGAAACTAAGAATTGCTTTTATGAAAAAAACAATAGAATGGATAAACCTTTGGTTAATCTGATTTAAAAAAAACAAAGAACACCAAATTACTAAATTACCAAAACGAAAGGGTGAACTCACAACCAATGAAGGAGAAATCAAAGAGATAATCCCTAGCTATTTTGTACAACTGTGCACCAATAAATTTGACAACCTGAGAAAAATGGATGAAAATGTACAAAAAAAAATGTAAACTGTCTAAAGAGAAATAAAATGCTGAAATAACCCATTTCAGAAAAATAAATTGAAGAAACCATCAAAAAAACTCCCTAAGAAAAAAATTTCCAGGCCCAGATGGATTTCCAAGTCAATTCTACCAAACATTTAAGGAAAAATTCTATGTGAACTATGTTTTAAAAAATGGCAAAAGGAGTTCTGCCAAATTCCTTTTATGACATCAGTATGGTGCTGTTGCTTAAATGTGAAAAAGTCAAAACAAAGAAAGACAATTATAAGCATTCAGAAGAAAAACAATTGCTCATGGTTAGGCCAAGCTAATATAATAAAAATGACAATTCTATCCAAATTAAATCACTTGTTTAGTGCTATACCTCAGCTAGATAAAGAAAGTAATAAAATCATGTGGAGCAAAAGTCAAGAATATCAAGAGAATTGGTGGAAAAATGCAAAGAGATGTGGCTTAGTTATACCAAATCTAAAACTTATATAAGGTGGCAGACATTAAAGCTGCCTAGTACTTCTTAGGAAATATAGTAAAGGACCAGTGGATTAAAATAATTGCAAAAGAAGCAGGAGTAAATGACTATAGTAATCTATTATTTGACAAACTCAAAGACATTAACTTCTTGTATAATAATTCACAATTTGATGGGAAAACTGGGAAATAGTATGGAAAAAACTAGGCATGGACCCACATCTCATACTCTATGGCAAAATATGGTAAAATGGGTACAGGATTTACACAAAAAGAGATATACAACAGAACAATTAAGAGAGCAATACTGTGTCAGATCTATGGAAAGGGGTGAAATTTATTATAAATAAAGAAATAGAGAACACTATAAATTTCACAATCATGATTTTTACTATACTAAATTTAAAAAGGTTTGGACTAATAAAACTAATGCAACCAAGATTAGAAGGAAAGTATAAGCAATTTTCACAGCTAGTGGTATTGATAAATGTCTTATTTCTGAAATATAGGGGACTGAATCAAAATTATAAGCTCACAAATCATTTCACAATTAGTAGTCAAAGTATAATGCAATTGGCAAATGAAAAAATTAAAGTTATATAGAGTCATTTGAAAAAATAATCCAAACAATTACTAATTAGAAAAAATGCAAATTAAAACAACTATGAAGTAGTAACTAACACCTATCAGATTGGCTAAGATTACACAAAGGAAAAATGATCAATTTTGGAGACAATGTGGACACATTGGGGCCTTAATGCATTGTTGGTGGAGTTTTTTACACATCCAACCATTCTGAAGAGTGCAACCGGTATGGAACTGCACCCAAAGCAGCAATAAAATTGCTCATTCCCTTTGATTCTAAATAGGCCTATATCTCCTGCTCAAAAGACCCATAAAAATTGGAAAAAGTCACACATATTCAAAAATATTGTAGCAGTTCTTTTTTTTAGTGACAAAGAAATGGAAATTGGGGGAATCCCCATCAATTGGGGAAGGGTTGAAAAATGTATGGTATATAAATGTTGAGGAATATTGTTGCTCTAAAAGAAATCATGTGTGGTCTGATGTTATTTTTTATTTTAGAAAAATTTTTATTTATTTTGAATTTTACAATTTCCTCCCTAATCGTGCTTCCCTCTCCCCACTCCCCACAGAAGGCAGTCTGTTAGTCTTTACATAGTTTCCATGGCATGCACTGATCGAATCTGAATGTGATGAGAGAGAAAACATATCCTTAAGGAAGAAACAAAGTATAAGAAATAGCAAAATGGCGTAACTTTTTCTTTTTAACTTAAAGGTAATAATCATTCTTCTTTGTTCAAACTCCACAATTCTGTCTCTGGATATAGATGGTGTGCTCCATTGCATATACACCAAAATTGTGCCTGATAGTTCACTGATGGAATGAGCAAGTCCATTAAAGTTGGCCACCCCACCCCATGTTGATGTTAGGATGTACAATGTACTTCTGGTTTTGCTCTTCTCAACCAGGGTCAGTTCATGCAAATCCCATGCTTCCTAGAATTCTCATCCCTCTTGGTTTATAATAGTGTTCCATGGCATATATATAACACAGTTTGTTAAGACATTCCCCAATTGAAGGACATTCGTTTAATTTACAATTCTTTGCCACCACTCATAGGGCTGCTAAGAATATTTTTGTTCAAATTATATTTTTACCCTTTTTATTGATGTCTTCAAGATATGGATCCAGTAGTGGTATTTCTGGTTCAAGGGATATGAACATTTATCTTGCCCTTTTGATCTAATTCCAAATTGCTCTCTAGAAAGGTTGAATGAGTTCACACTCCACCAACAATATATTAGTGTCCCAGATTTCCCACATCCTTTCCAGCATTGATCATTGTCCATTCTGGTCATATCAGCCACTCTGAGAGGTATGAGGTGGTACCTCAAAGATGCTTTAATTTGCAGTTCTCTAATAAGTAGTGATTTAGAGCAATTTTTCATATGAAAATGGATCACTTTGATTTCCTCATCTGTACATTGCCTTTGACCATTTGTCAATTGGGGAATGGCTTGTCTTTTTAAAAATTTGACTCATTTCCCTGTATATTTTAGAAATGAATCCTTTGTCAAAAATGCTAGTCACAAACACTTATTTTACAATTTACTACACTTGTTTTGATCTTAGTTACTGTGGTTTTGTTTGTGCAAAAGCTTTTTTAATTTTATGTACTTCAAATTGTGTGGATTATTGTTAATGATGTTCTCCATCTCTTTCTTGGTCATAAACTGCTTCCCTTTCCATAGATCTGACAGGTAAACTATTCCTTGATCTCTAGTTTACTTATAATATTTTTTATGTCTAAATCCTGTATCCATTTGGATCTTATCTTGGTATACGGTGTGAGGTGTTGGTCCAATCTAAGTTTCTTCCATACTAACTTTCAATTTTCCCAGCAGTTTTTTATTGAAAAGGGAGTTTTTTTTAGTTGTTTATTTTGCAAGGCAATGAGGGTTAAGTGGCTTGCCCAAGGCCACACAGCTGGGTAATTATTAAGTGTCTGAAGTCATATTTGAACTCAGGCACTCCTGACTCCAGGACCAGTGGTCAATCCACTGCACCACCTAGCCAGATCAGAACAGGGAGTTTTTATCACAATAGCTGGAGCCTTTGTATTTATCAAACAGCAGGTTAAGATAATCATTTCCTTCTATTGCACCTAGTCTATTCCACTGATCCACCATTCTATTTCTTAGGCAATACCAGACAGCTTTGATGACTCATAATTTATAATATAATTTTATAACTGGTAGGCCTAAGCCACCTTCTTTTGGCCTTTTTTCATTAATCCCTTCAGTTTCTTGACTTATTTCTCCATATGATTTCACCTACAATTTTTTTCTAATTGATTAAGGTAATTTATTGGAATTTTTATTGGTAGGGCACTAAAGAAGTAGTTTAATTTTGGTAGAATTGACATTTTTATTATATTAGTTTGGGCCTATACATGAGCAGTTGATATTTACCCAACTATTTAAATCTGATTTTATTTGTGTGAGAAGTGCTTTGTAATTGTTTACAAAAAAATTCTAAGTCTGCCTTGGCAGGTAGACTCACAGGTATTTTATAATGTCTGTGGTTACTTTGAGTGGGATTTCTCTTTCTAGCTCTTCCTGCTGTATCTTGCTAATCATAAATAGAAAAGCTGAGGATTTATGAAGGTTTATTTTATATCCTGTGACTCCTAAGTTGCTAATTCTTTCCAGTAGTTTTTTAGATGATTTTTCAGGATTCTCTAGGAATACCATCATGTCATCTGCAAAGAATAAGAGTGTTGTCTCTTCCTTCCCAATTCTAATTCCTTCAATTTCTTTTTCTTCTCTGATTGCTGAAGCCAACATTTCTAATACAATTTTTGGATAGAGGTGGTGATAATGGGCATCTTTGTTTCATACCTAATCTTACTGAGAATACCTCTCAGGATTTGAACAGGTCATTTTTAAATGATGAAAACAAAGATATTTATAGTCATGGGAAGATTCAAATTAAATGCAAATTAAAACAACTCTGAGATGTCTCTTTGCACCTAAAAGACAGGATATGATAACAAAAAATTAAAATGATAAATGTTGTAATAGGATATAGGTAAATTGGGACTGCTGTCTATGTTGTGTATGATCCATTCCTTCTAGACAGTAATTTGAAACTATGTCCAAATATACTACACCCTTTTATCCACCAAAACTTATGTTAGTTCTGTATTCCAAAGAGATCCAAAGAAAAAAGGGGGGGGGGGGTGGGAAAGGACCTGTATGTACAAAATATTTATAGCACTCTTTTCATAGTAGCAAAATATCAGAAATTGAAGGGATGCTCATTAATTGGAAAATGGCTGATCAGATAGTGGTTGGTATATGATTGCAATTGATGATATGATGAGTGGGCAGATTTCAGAAAACCCTGGACTGACTTCTTTAATTCTTATAAAGCAAAATGATAAGAACAATGAGAATAAAGCACAGAATATCAAAAACATTTTGGGATGATCAGTTTTGAATGACCCATCTCTTCTCAACAACACAATGCTCCAAGACAAGTACAAAGGACTTACAAAGGAAAAGCTTTGCATATCAAGATAGAAGGCTGATGAAGTTTGAATTTGGATAGAAACACATTTTAACATTGTTTTATTCTTTCTCATAGTTTTTTTTTTTCCTTTTTATCTGTTCATTCTTCCAAAAATAAGACTATTCTGGGAATACATATTACATGATAGCATGTGTATAAAATATATAAAGCTGACTACCATTTCTCCAGAAGAGCAAAAGGAATTGAGTGAGGGAGAAAATTTTGTAACTCAGTGTCTTGTCAAAATGATACATAATTAGGCTAAAATAAAATGCAATTTAAATAAATAAATTAAATTGTATTATTGAAATATTTTATGTCATTGGGGCAATTTAAAAAAAATTTTATTTTGGACAATTTTTTTTCCTTTTCACTTAAATGTCAGATTTATTGGCATATATTTGGACAAAATAGTTCCTATTTATGGCTTTAGTTCCCTCTTAATTGGTGGTGAATTCACTCTTCATTTATGTTATTGGAGATTTGGTTTAATTTCTCAATTTAAGATTTTGGTGATTTTTGACATGACATAATCTGCTTAGTATTAATATAATTTCATTATCCATGTTACCTTTAAGCAAGATAAAGTTTCCTTCTTTAAATCTTTTATTTAAATTTATTTTTTCTTTTCTTTTTTGAAATCAAATCAGGATATGTATTGTACAATTCTATTCACTTCAGCTGAACTTCCCACTGCATGGTTATATATGTGAGTGTGTATCTAGGTGGAGAGAGAGAGAGAGAGAGAGAGAGAGAGAGAGAGAGAGAGAGAGAGAGAGAGAAGATATTTACTCTATACACACATACACACATCTTCCCATTTAGGGATATAAACATTTTAGTACTATTGAATAATCATCCATAGTCTGAGCCCATTTTCTAATTCTCTTGGAAGTTTTGGATAGGCAAGCTTCGATTTTGCCATCATCTGAAAATGTGTTTTTGATCTTCTATGGGACTAAAGTTATTTTCTATGAAAAATTCTTCTTTTTTCTGTTATTTACTCATTTCTTCAGCCCCAAACTAACTTACAGCACTTCCAAGGCTTTGTTTTTTTTTTTTTTTTTTTGGGGGGGGGGGATATGCCACTGGGACCTTTATTCCTCCAAGGTCTTATTCTCTCTTGCCTGTGCTTTGATATGTAGATGACCACAGTGCTTAACTCTGCTCTGGAACTGTAAGGAGGAACCCTGATTGACTATCATAATATGGAAGCCAAATTGAAACCTGGAGTCCTGCCCCTAGTGAGAGCAGAGAAATTTCTGCAGTTTCCACCCTTACCATCTGTGGACTGTACTCTGCAGGTGTAATCTGTTTTTTCTCCTGATTCTCACTGCGACTATTGTTCCTCACTCTGCACTCATCCTGGTGTAGCAGAATTCTTTCCCCACCCCTTCAAGCTGTCCCTGGGCTGTGCTGTGATTGGGGCTTTTTCCAATTCCTGGTCCTGGTGAAACACACCTTTCCCATGGAAATTCTAAGTTATCTTGGACTGGGAAAATGTATCACTTAGTCTTTCTGTGGGTTCTGCCTCTCTAAATTTTGTCCAGAGTCATAATTTGATGGCTTTTGGAAGTTCTGGGGGGGAAGGAGTTCCTGGGAATTGCTGCCTTCATGTCATCATCTTGGCTCTGCCCCCATGGAGATTTTTTGTTAGGGAGTTCAATAATGGATTTTTGAACTAATTTTTTTGAGATAGGGTTATTTAGGTATATAATTTATTCTTCATTTAATCTGGGAAACTTATATTTTTGTAAATATTCAACTATGTCACTTAGATTTTCAAATTTATTGGCTTAGAGTTGGGCAAAACAATTCTAAATTATTACTTAAATTTCTATCTTATTGGTGATAAGTTCACCTTTTTTCATTTATTATCCTTGTGATTTGTTTTTCTTATTTCTTTTTTTAAATCAACTTGACCAGAGGTTTATCAATTTTATTGGGTTTTTTCCCTAAAACCAATTGTTGGTTTTATTTGTTAATTCAATAGTTTTCATGCTTTTGATTTTATTAATATTTTCTTTAATTTTTAGAATTTCTAATTTGGTATTTAATTGGGGGTTTTTAATTTGTTCTTTATTTTTTAGCTGCATATTTATTTCATTGATTCATTCTTTCTCTAATTTATCATGTAAGCATCTAAAGATATAATATATCCCCTTAAAGTCACCTTGAATATATTTCATAAGATTTGGAAATTTGTATCATTATTGTCATTCTTTAAAATGAGGTTATTTAGTTTCGAATTAGTTCTGGTTCTATATAACATTGACCAAATACTACATATGATTTTTATTGCATTATGGTCTGAGAAACATGTATTCATTATTTCTGCCTTTCTGCAATTGATCATTAGTTTTTTATGTCCTAGTACATACTCAATTTTTTTGTAATTCCCATATACTGCAGAAAAAAATATTGCTTTCTATCCTCTTTCAATTTACTCCATAGGTCTATCATGTATAGGTTTTCTAACAATCTATTTACCTTGTTAACATCCTTCTTGTTAATTTTATGATTAGATTTATCTAAAAGTGAGAGAAGGAGGTTGAGGTCTCCCACTAGTAGCGTTTTGCTGCCTATGACTTCCTGTAACTCTTTCAACTTCTACTCTAATAATTTGAATGCTATAACATTGGGTGCATCCATATTAGTATTGAAATAACTTTGTTGTCTATGGTACCTTTTAGGAGGGTATAGTTTCCTTCCTTATCTCTTTTAATGCTACCTCATTTTGCAGCTTCTTCATCCAAGATATGGATTGCTACTTCTGCTTTGTTCACTTCAGCTGAAGCAAATTATATTTTGCTCCAACTTTTTACCTTTACTCTATATGTATCTCTCTGTTCAAATGACTTTCTTATAAGAAGCATACTGTAGGATTCTTGTTTTTTCCACTCTGCTATTTACTTACATTTTAAGGAAGATTTCATCCCATTCACATTCAAGGTTATAATTATTAACTCTTTATTGCCCTCCATGCTATATTTCATCTGTTTATATCTTCCCCTTTTTTCCCCTTTATTCATATTCCCCCAGTGTTTTTTTCTGAAAACTGCCACATACAGTGTGTTTGCCCTCCTATATAAACCCCACTTCCCCTTTCTTTCCCCTTTCTCTTCTCCCCTTCTTCCTTCCCTTCCTTTTGTTACTTTCCCTTTTTATCCCCCTCCACATCCCCCCCCTCCTCTTTTCCCCCTTTTAATACTTGAAAGGTAAGATAAGTTTCTTAATTTAACTGAGTGTGTGTAAGTTATCTCTAAGCCAATTCTGATGAGGTGAAGATTCAGTAGTTCACACCTCCTCGATTCTTCCCCTTAGTTATAATAGGTTTTTAATGCCTTTTAATGTAATGAAATTTACTCCATTCAATCTCTTCCATACTCTGTCTCCTTACTTTCCCCCCTTTTTAGAGAGGTATTGTTTTTAAAATCCTTCTATCTGAGCCACAGAAAAGTCATCACTTCTGGGTAAGTATATTCCCTCTAATGGAGTTACAATTCTCACGAGTTATGAGAAGCTTTCTCCCAGGTGAGGATATAGCCAGTTTCATATTATTAAATAGCAGGGATTATTTTTACCCTTGTATCAAACATTTCATGTGTCTCTTGAGCCCCTTGTTTTATGTCCAAATTTTCTATTTAGTTCTGGTCTTTTCATCAGAAAATGTTGGAAGTCTCCCTTTTTGTTAAATATCCATCTTTTGAGGGGTGGAGCCAAGATGGTGTCATGAAGGCAGCTTCTCCCAGGAGCTCTTCCCCCCTCAAACTCCAAAAAAATAAACAAATGATGACTCTAGCCAAAATTTAGAGGGGCAGGATTCACAGAAAAACTGAGTGATGCATTTTCCCAGTCCAAGATAACTTAGAAGTTCTGGGGTAAATGTGTGTTTCACCAGGACCGGGGGTTGGAAAAAATTCGGTGGCTGCAGCACAGCATAGCCCAGACCAACCCATAGATCACCAACAAGAGGTTGAAGAGTCAGTGAGAGAACCCTGCTACACCAGAATGAGGTGGAGTGAGGAGCATAGAACCTGCAGAAAGAATCTGGAGAAAGCAGCCTGCACCCCTAGAGATGGTAAGGGATCAGGGAAGACTGCAGATAGTTCTCTGCTCTCCCTCAGGGCAGGACTCTGCTGTTTGCCCACACTCAATCCAGGTTGCAATTTGGGCATCCATATTAAGATAGCAGGATAGTACTTACAGTCCCAGGGTAGAGGGAAGTATGAGGGATGTTTCCATATCAAAACACAAACAAGAGAACATAAGACCTTGGAGGAATAAAGCTTCCAGTAGGTTGTCCCCCCACCAAAAAAAAAAAAATCCCAAAGCCTTTGAAGTGGTGTCTTGGGCTGAGGAAATGAGTAAACAACAGAAAAAAAAAGAATCTGACCATGGAGAATTACTTTAATTCCATAGAAGATAAAAACACATACTCAAATGATGACAAAATTCAAGTTTCTGTATCCAAAACCTTCAAGAGAAATAGAAAATGGGCTCAGCCTATAGATGAGCATGGATGAGCTCAAAACGACTTTGAAAAGCAATTAAGGAAGATGGAGATAAAATTCGGAGGAGAAATGAGAGCAATACAGAAAAATCATGAAAACCAAATCAAAAGCTTGGTGAAAGATATACAAAAAAATACTGAAGAAAATGATATGCTGCATCCCCTAGGTGCACTCACGTGGCCTGCCATCTCCCACAGGAATTCTTCAGAGCTGCTGCTTTTGGAGGTCAGTTTCACATATTTGTCAAACTCCAATCATGGCAACTGAGAGTTCCCCACTATTAGCTTATCAACTTCTTGGGGAAGAAGGAGCTACATTTCTGCCATATGGGATGGGAGTTCAGGAAGTGGGGCCCTTCGGAAACTCTCCACTTTCCTTGGTGTGGTAGTGCCCACTGTCCTCTCCATGTTCAGCATTGTGGTCTTCATGAGAATAAGATTTGTCTTAGGCCATGCTGGGCTGATCCAAGCTTTCGCCATGTTGCTGATTGCCTACTTCATCCTGGTGTTGACTGTCCCCTCTGTTTGTGGCATTGCTACCAATGGAGCTGTGCGTGGGGGTGGAGCCTATTTCATGATCAGCAGGACATTGGGTCCTGAGTTTGGAGGAAGTATTGGCCTTATGTTCTTTCTGGCCAATGTCTGTGGCTGTGCTGTCTCTGTACTGGTTGCTGGTGGAAGCCATACTGGATGTCTTCCTCAAGGCTATGGCTGGAATCTGCTGTATGGAACAGTGTTGTTGGGCCTGGTGGGGTCTGTACCTTGGGAGCTGGCCTCTATGCACAGGCCTCTTTCCTTACATTCCTGCTGGTCTCTGCCTCCTTGGCCTTGGTTCTGATCAGCTTTATGGCTGTGGGACCCCGTGATGTCATCCACCCCTTTAGGCCAGGCACCAATGGTTCCTCAACAGTACCCCAACTGGGCCACTTCACTGGCTTCAACATTAGTACCCTGAAAGCTAACTTGGGTGCGGGCTATGCCCAGCACTACACTACCAGGGCCACAATGACCTTTGCCAGTGTGTTTGCTGCCCTCTTCAATGGCTGCACAGGCATCATGGCTGGGGCCAACATGTCAGGGGAGCTGAAGGACCCTAACCAAGCTATCCCTCTGGGCACTATTGTTGCTGTGATTTATATATTCTTCATCTATGCTCTGCTGTTCTTCTTTTCCAGTTTTAGCTGTGACAGAACTTTGTTACAAAAAGACTATGGCTTCTTTTTAGGTATTAGCCTGTGGCCTCCAATGGTGCTAATTGGGGTATATGGTGCATCACTCTCGATCTCTATGAGCTCACTTATTGGTGCCTTACGCATTCTCCATGCCCTGGCTCAGGATGATCTTTTTGGGCTAATTCTGGCTCCAGCAAAAGTTGTATCGCAGGGAAGGAATCCCTGGGGATCTGTGTTGTATTCCTGGTGTCTAGTGCAGGTGACACTTCTGGTTGGGAAGCTTAACACCTTGGCAGCTGTGGTCACAGTGTTCTACCTGGTAGCCTATGCTGCAGTGGATCTTTCATGACTGAGCCTTGAGTGGGCATCAGTCCCCAACTTCCGCCCCACTTTCAGCCTGTTCTCCTGGCACACCTGCTTGTTGGGCATGGCCTCTTGCCTGCTCATGATGTTCCTCATCAGCCCAGGAGCTGCAGGTGGATCTCTGGTGTTCATGGGGCTGCTCTCTTCCCTGCTCACTGCCTGAGGAGGACCTAGCACCTGGGGTTATGTCAGTCAAGCCCTGCTGTTCCACCAGGTTCAAAAGTACCTATTGCGGCTGGATGTGTGGAAGGACCATGTAAAGTTCTGGCGACCACAGCTACTGCTCTTGGTGGGAAATCCATGAGGGGCACTACCCCTACTGTGACTGGCCAATCAGCTAAAAAGGGTGGTCTCTATGTGCTGGGCCATGTCAGCTTGGGAGACCTTGATTCTTTGCCCTTGCACCCTGTGCAGCCCCAGTATGGGGCTTGGCTGAGTCTTATAGTTCGTGCTCAAGTAAAGGCTTTTGTGGGCCTCACTCTTTCACCTTCTGTGTGCCAAGGGGCCCAGCATCTGCTGTGTATTTCTGGTCTTGGTGGCATGAAGCCAAATACATTGGTCGTACGATTTTATGATGATCCACCACCTCAAGACCACTTCCTAACAGATCCAGCCTTTTCAGAGCCTGTAGAAGGAGGGGGGCCTGCCCTGGATTCCTTATTCCCTCCACCACGAGCCCCTGGCAGTCCTTGGGCACTCACCCCCCATGACTATGTGGTCACAGTAGTAGATGCCTTGAAGATGAACAAAAATATTGTGCTAGCTCAAGGATGTGGGGCATTACCACCTGAATGGCTAACCCAGAGCTCTGGGGGTTCTTCCCAAAGTCACCATGTGGACATGTGGCCCCTTAACTTGTTGCGGCCAAAAGGGAGCCCTGGTTATGTCGATGTCTGTGGTCTCTTCCTCTTGCAGATGGCAACTATCCTGAGCATGGTTCCTGCCTGGCAAAGTGCCAGACTGCAAATCATCTTGTGTCTGGGACCTCAGGAAGCTCCTGGGACTGGTGAGGCAAGGCTCCGGGTATTGCTGAGTCAGCTTCGGATCAGGGCAGAAGTTCAGGAGGTGACCTGGGGTGAAGGAGCCAGAATAGATGAGGATGAAGATGAGAGTAGCTTTGTGAATGGGAGCTGTGGAGATGCTGAGGTTGATTCACTAGCCATCAGTGCCAATGCCTTGGTTCCAGCACAGCAGAGCAATGGCAGTAGTGAGGGTCCAGGGGAGCCTGAACAGGATCATAGGAAGGAGGGGCCAGCTACAGCCCTTACCTTCCTCTACTTGCCTCGGCCACCTGCTGACCCTTCCCGCTATCTCCATTACTTGGCATTGTTGGAGATGCTGAGCCAGTATCTAGGTCCAACATTACTCCTCCATGGAGTCACTCCAGTCACCTGCATTGATCTTTGACTTTCCTCCTCTTCCTTAGGAGGAACTGAAGGAAGAACAATTAGGTCTCCTAGCCCATCTCAACATGTGGTCTCTGAGATTCAAGGAGGAGGTTAATTTGGTTTGCCTCATGGGGCCAAAATCCCAGTAAGGGTATTAAATGACTCATTTTAAGGGGCTTAAATTCTGTCTCCAGTGTGGGAAGGACCCTTCTGCACTGATGAGGCAGCTGTGGTCCCCTTAAATTATGAATGTGTGTGGAAAGAGACTCTGCTTTCCCACTTCAAATCCATTTTGCTTTTACTTCACTGGTGCCTTGTTAGGAGGGGCAGGTTCTCCTCATCTTGGGCTCCTGTTCTTTAGCCTACCTCACTCTGATCCCTTATTTCTGAGTATTATAATCACTAGCCTACCAAGACTTTATATATTTTAAACTTTTTTGCTTGCCATGAATAAAAGACCAACACATTAAAAAAAAAAAAAAGAAAATGATATGCTAAAAATCAGTTTAAGCTTAATGGAAAAAGCAAATCAAAAGCCAAATGAGAAGAAGATAGACTTAAAAAAGTAGAATTGGCCAGCTGGAAAAGGAGATTAAAAAGCTCTCTTAAGAAAATAACTCCTTCAAATGCAGAATGGAACTAAAGGAAGCTGCTGACTTTGCAAGAAATCAGGAACAAATAAAACACTTTCAAGAAAGCCAAAAATTAGGAAAAAATGTGCGTGGTGGAGCCAAGATGGTGGCATGAAGGGAACATCTCCCGGGAACTCCTTCTCCCTGAAACTTCCCATTGGATAAACAAACAACCTTGAAAACAGATCCAGAAGAAATAATTTAAAATTCATTGAATGACCTGAAAGCCAGAATCAAGGGAAGGGTCTAATACTCATTTTTCAAGAAATAATACAGAAAAATTGCCCTGAGATCCTAGAAGCAGAGGGTAAAATAGAAATCAAGAGAATTCACCAGTTGCCTCCTGAAAGAGATCCCAAAGAAAACTTCCAAGAATATGATAGCCAAATTCCAAAACTCCCAAATCAAAAAAGAAAATTCTAAAACTGCCAGAAACAAACAATTCAAATACCAAGGCTCCATAGTTAGGATTACACAGGATCTGGCAGTATCTACATTAAGGGCTTGTAGGGATTGGAATATGATATTCTGGGAAGCAAAAGATCTTGATTTACAACCAAGATCCAAGTACCCAGCAAAACAGAACATCCTCTTTCAGGGGAAAAGATGGACTTTCAGTGAAACAGGGGACTTTTTCCTATGGAAACAACCAGAGCTGAAAAGAAAGCTTGATCTACAAGTATAGTCCTCTGGTAAACCATAGAGGGGTAGATAGGAAGGACTAACTATGCAGAACTTAATGATATTGAACTGTTTGTATTCCTGCATTGGAAGAAGATTTTGATAACTCATATGAACTTCCTCATTTATAAGAGCTGTTAGAAGGAGCATATATAGACACAGGGCACAGGAAGAAGTTGAATATAATGGTATAATATAGTAAAAAGGTGGAGTCAATAGGTGATAAAGGAAAGAACTGGGAGGAAAGCAACTATGAAGAAGCTAAGAAATTTCAAATAAGAGTCAAGAAAAAGCTATTTTTCAATGGAGTGGAAAGGGAGAAGGCAAGGTGAAATAATTAAGCCTCCACTCTCATCAGAAATGGCTCAGAAAAGAAATACATACACACTTAATAGAGTTAGGAAATCTATCTTACCCTAGAGAAAAATAAGAAGAAAGGGACAGGATAAGGGGGAATGGGGAGAAGGAAGGGGAACTAGGTGATAGAAGAGAGGAAGGATTGAGAGAGAGGGTACTCAGAGTCAATACAATTTTGAACAAGGCCAGGAGGAAAGGCAAGAAAGAATAGAATAAATGAGAGTGGGGAGAAATAGAGTTGGGGTACAGTTAGTAATAGCAATTGTTGGCAAAATATTGAAGCAACTTCTTTGGTGGACTTATGATAAAGAGAGAAACTCACCCCAGAGAAAGAGCCATTGAAATCTGAAAACAGAATGAAGCACAATTTTTTCTCTCTCTCTATTTTTGAAATTTCATACCTTCTTGGGGAAGAGGGGTTATGCTTATTCTTATAACACATTCAATGTACATCAATTTCTAGCATGGACACAATGTAGAGACTGTCAGATAGCCTTCTGTGGGGAGGGGGGAAGAGGGAAGGTAGGGTGGGGGAAAATTGTAAATTCAAAAACTTACAAGAAATGATAGGTCCATATTACTATTGTATATAATTGGAAAACAAATGAAATTTTAAAAGGCAAAAACATAAATAAATGAATGAATGAATGAATAAATGAATGAATGAATGAACAAATGAATGAATGAATATACATCTTTTCCCCTAGAAGAGAATGCTCAGCTTTGCCAGATAGTTGATTCCTGGCTGCATTCCAAGCTCCCTTGCTCTTTGGAATATCTCATTCCAGGACTTTTGATCCCTTAATGTTTATGCAGCCAGGTCCTGGGTAATCCTTACTGTGGCACCTTGATATACAAATTGTTTCTTTCTGGTTGCTTGCAGGATTGTCTGTTTTATCTGATAGTTCTGAGATTTGGCCACATTCCTTGGTGTTTTCATTTTAGTACATTTTGTAGGAAATGATTAATGCATTCTTTCAGTAATTATTTTGCCCTCAGGTTCCATGGTATCAGGGCAATTTTCCATCACTAAATCCTGTAATATTAAGTCCAGGCTTTTTTTCTCCTCAGTGTCTTCAGGAAGATCTATAATTTTCAAATGATCCCTTCTTGATCTATTCTCAAGGTCAGTGGTTTTGCTGATGAGGTATTTTATATTTTCTTCTTTTTTCTTTAAAGGTTTTATTTAGTTTTAGTTTTACAATTTTTCCCCTAATCTTATTTCTCTCTCCCCACCCCCCACAGAAGGTAATTTGCCAGTCCTTACATTGTTTCCATGATATACATTGATCCAAATTGAATGTGATGAGAGAGAAATCATATACTTAAGGAAGAAACATAATGTAAAAAAGATAGCAAGCTCAGACAATAATATATCAGGTTTGTTTTTTCTAAATTAAAGGTAATAATCCTTGTTCTGTGTTCAAACTCCTCAGTTCTTTCTCGGGATACAGATGGTATCCGCCACTGCAGACAGCCCCAAATTGTCCCTGATTGTTGTATTTTTTCAATCTTTTGGTTTTGTTTAACAGAATCTTGTTGTCTCATGAACTCATTAGTTTCCACAGATTCCATTTTTCTTTTCAGAGAGGAATTCTCTATTTACCTTTTGCAACTACTTTTCCAATTGGCCAATTCTATTTTTAAATGAGTTTTCCATTTGCCCAAGTGTAATATTGAGTGAATTATATTCTTTTTGCATTTGTACAATTGAGGATCTGAGAGAATTATTCTCATTTTGTATTTGTCCAATTGTATTTTCCTAGGACTTGTTTTCTTCTTGTGAAATGATCGTTTTCTCTTGCAAAGTGTTCAATTCCTCTTGAGGTTCTCTTCCCAGTTTCTCCAATTGATTTTTAAACTCCCTGTTTTCTTCAAAGAAGTCTTTGTAGGCTGGAGAGCAATTCATATTCTCCTCAGAAGTGCTGCTTCTCTCTGAATTACAATCTATTTCCTTCAAAGTATTTCTCCAGGAGTCCCCCTTTTCGCTGACTTTTCTTCATTTTCCTAGGATCTTTTGTTGGGGGAGTGGCTGGCTCTCAAAGGTTTGCTTTTGAAAACCCTAGAGACTTTGTTCACTTGGCTCAGTAAGTCCAAGGGCTGATCAGTAGGGGCTCACTGGTGGCTCTCTCTGGAGTCTTTGAGGCCCTCAGCAGCAGGATCTGATTTGAACTTGAACAATAGGCAGGGCCTTCAGGCAGGGAGTTAATCTCCCTTTCATCTGAGTGAACTCTGTTGCCTATACCTGAGCCTGAGGGGGTGGGGGACATTTACCATTCCTTCTGGGAAGAGGGCTTTACTAAAATTATGGAACTTAGCTGGTTGTTTTCCAGGCATGCTCTGTGACTCACTGTGTTGGAACCCTTCCCTGGACTAGGACTCACCAAAGATTATGCAGCTAAGGTTGATCCTCAGACCAAACACTTACCAAAGCCTCTGTGGCTGAGGACAATCATCTGACTCCCCCCAACCAAACTGTCCCTGCACTGGCCCTCTGGTCTCCAAACCTGGTTCACCCATGATCCCCTGAGACAGACCTTGTTGTTGATGTTCTTCTCCTAGCTTCTTTGCCTAGGTTCTTTTGATCAAATATCTGTTAAGAGGTTTCTTTCATGTTATCTTTGAGGGGGAACCAGGAGCACTTAAAATAGTACCTGTCTTCTCTCTGCCATCTTAGCTGAAAGTACTGAATTACTTTTAATTAATCTTTTTTTTTTACCTCTTTTCCACTTAACCAATTATACTTTTATTTTTTTAGGGATTTGGTAATCTTTTAATTCATATTTTTAAATGTAATCTAAAATCTTTTCCTAAAGGACTGATCCTTTTGGCCCACATACACAAATTCCATACTACCCTAACATGACAAAACATAACTATATAAATTTTTTATCTATTGAACATTTCATTTTCTTAGGTTTCCTCATCAAAACAGATGTAGTTCATAAAGTGGGTGAGAATCAACATTATACTGTGTTTTTCATTCAGTCTGCTAAAAAAAGTCTTTAAACAGGCCACAAAACACTGCAATAAAATAGTTTCTAATAGCAACAAAAACAACAAAACTAACCAACTTATTATATCATTGAAATAAAATGGTATCATTTTCTGATAAAACACACAGCATGACATTTTTGCAACATAAAACAACTTTAAGAATGTCTAAGTAGAAGGTATTTACAAACTTTTAAAATTTTCTAAAATTTATTTTTATTAAAGATATTATTTGAGTTTTACAATTTTCCCCCCCAATCTTGCTCCCCCCCACCCCCATGGAAAGCACTCTGTCAGTCTTTACTTTGTTTCCATGTTGTACTTTGATCCAAATTGGGTGTGATGAGAGAGAAATCATATTCTTAAAGAAGAGAAGTCTCAGAGGTAACAAGATCAGACAATAAGATATGTGTTTTTTTTTTCTAAATTAAAGGGAGTAGGAGTTGTACTTTGTTCAAATTCCACAGCTCCTTATCTGGATACAGATGCCACTCTCCTTTGCAGACAGCCCAATATTGTTCCCAATTGTTGCACTGAGGAAATGAGCAAGTCCGTCAAGGTTGAACATCACTCCCATGTTGCTGTTGGGATGTACAGTGTTTTTCTGGTTCTGCTCATCTCACTCATCATCAGTTCATGAAAATCCCTCCAGGCTTCCCTGAAATACCATCCCTCCTGGTTTCTAATAGAATAATAGTGTTCCATGAAATACATATAACACAGTTTGCTAAGCCATTCCCCAATTGAAGGACATTTACTTGATTTCCAATTCTTTGCCACCACAAACAGGGCTGCTATAAATATTTTTGTGCAAGTAATGTTTTTACCCTTTTTCCTCATCTCTTCAGGGTATAGACCTAGTAGTGTTATTGCTGGGTCAAAGGGTATGCACATTTTTGTTGTCCTTTTGGCATAGTTCCAAATAGCTCTCCAGAAGGGTTCGATGAGCTCACAGCTCCACCAACAGTGTAGTAGTGTCCCAGATTTCCCACAACCCTTCCAACAATGATCATTATCCTTCCTGGTCATATTGCCCAATCTAAAAGGTGTGACATGGTACCTCAGAGAAGCTTTAATTTGCATTTCTCTAATAATTAATGATTTAGAGCATTTTATCATATGGCTATGGATTTCTTTGATCTCCTCATCTGTAAATTGCCTTTGCATATCATTTTACCATTTGTCAATTGGGGAATGGTTTTTTGTTTTAAAAATATGACTCAGTTCTCTGTATATTTTAGAAATAATTCCATTGTCAGAAGCATTAGTTGTAAAGATTGTTTCTCAATTTACTACATTTCTTTTGATCTTGGTTATATCAGGTTTATCTGTGCAAAAGCTTTTTAATTTAATGTAATTGAAATCATCTAACTGCTTTGTGGTGATGTTCTCCAACTCTTCCTTAGTCATAAACTGCTCCCCTTTCCATACATCCTACAGGTAGACTAGTCCTTGATCTTCTAATTTGCTTATATTGTCATTTATGTCTATGTCCTGTAATCATTTGGATCTTATCTTGGTAAAGGGTGTGAGGTGTTGGTCTAAGCTAAGTTTCTTCCATACTAACTTCCAACTATCCCACAATTTTTATCAAAGAGGAAGTTTTTTTCCCAATGGCCAGACTCTTTGGGTTTATCAAACAACAGATTACTATAATCATCTCCTTCTTTTACACCTAATCTATTCCACTGGTCCACCACTCTATTTCTTAGCCAATACCAAACAGTTTTGATGACTGATGCTTTATAATATAATTTTAGATCAGGTAGGGCTAAGCCACCTTATTTTGTACTTTTATTCATTAAGCTCCTGCCAATTCTGGACTTTTTATTTCTCCATATGAATTTACTTACAATTTTTTCTAACTCATTAAAGTAATTTTTTTGAAATTTTGATTAGTAGAGTACCAAACAGATAGTCTAGATATGGTAGAATTGTCATTTTTCTTATATTAGCTCTACCTATCCATGAACAGTTGATATTTGCCAAGTTATTTAAATCTGATTTAATTTGTATGAGAAGTGTTTATAATTGTTTTCAAAAAGATTCTGTGTCTGTGTCAGCAAATTTACTCCCAAGTATTTTATATTTTCTGAGGTTACTTTGAATGGGATTTTTCTTTCTAGCTCTTCCTGCTGTTTCTTGCTAGATGTATATATAGAAAAGTTGAGGATTTATGAGGGTTTATTTTATAACCTGCAACTTTGCTAAAATTGTTAATTATTTCCAGTACTTTTTTGGATAGTTTTTTGGGATTCTCTAGGTAGATCATCATGTCATCTGCAAAGAGTGAGAGCTTTGTCTCTTCCTTCCCAATTCCAATTCCTTCAATTTCTTTTTCTACTCTAATTGCTGATGCTAACATTTCTTATATAATATTGAATAGTAGTGGTGATAATGGGCACCCTTGTTTCACCCCTGATCTTATTGGGAATGCCTCTAGCCTCTCCCCCATTGAATATAATGCTTTTTGATGGTTTCAAATAGATACTGCTAATTATTTTAAGGATCAGTCCATTTATTCCTATACTCTCTAGTGTTTTTAGTAGAAATGGATGCTGTATTTTTTCAAAAGCTTTTTCAGCATCTATTGATATGATCATATGCTATCTGATAGGTTTGTTGTTGATATAATTGAGTATATTAACAATTTTCCTAATATTGAACCAACGCTGCATTCATGGAATAAATCCTACTTGATCATAAGGTATTATCCTAGTGATGACTTGTCGTAATGGATTTGCTAAGATTTTATTTAGGATTTTTGCATCTATGCTCATCTGGGAATAGGTATATAATTGTCTTTCTCTATTTTAACTCCTCCTGGTTTAAGGAACAGTACCATATTGGTTTCATGGAAAGAGTTAGTCAGAGTTACATCTTTCCCTGTTTTTCCAGTGAGTTTATATAGGATTGGAACCACTTGCTTCTTATATGTTTGGTAGAATTCACTTGTGAATCCATCAGGCCCTGGAGATTTTTTTTAGGGAGTTCAATAATTGCTTGTTGAATTTCTTTTTCTGAGATAGGGTTGTTTAGGTATTTAATCTCATCTACATTTAACCTGGGCAACTTATATTTTTGTAAATATTCATCGATTTCACTTAGATTATCAAATTTCTTGGCATAGAGTTGTGCAAAATAATTTTGAATTATTACTTTAATTTCCTCCTCATTGGTGGTGAGTTCACCTTTTTCATTTATGGTTTTCTTATTTCTTTTTTTTAATCAAATTTACCAGAGGTTTATCAATTTTATTGTTTTTTTTATACTACCAACTTTTGGTTTTATTTATTAATTCAATAGCTTTTTTGCTTTCAATTTTTATTATTTTCTCCTTTAATTTTTAGAATTTCTAATTTGCTATTTAATTGGGGATTTTTGATTTCTTCTTTCTCTAATTTTTTTAGTTGCATGTTTAGTTCATTGATTTCCTCTTTCTCTAATTTATTCATGTAAGAATTTATAGCTATAATATATCCCCTGAGAGTTGCTTTGAATGAATCCCATAGGTTTTTGTACGTTTTTTCATTATTATCATTATGTAGGATAAAATGGTTAATACTTTCTATAACTTCTTTTTTGGTCCACTCATTATTTAAAATGAGGTTATTCAGTTTCCAATTTGTTCTGGGTCTGTATCTCCTTGGCCCAATATTGCATATGAATTTTATTGCATTGTGATCTGAGAAAGATGTATTCAATACTTTTGCCTTTCTGAAGTTGATCATTAGGTTTTTATGTCCTAGTACATGGTCAATTTTTGTATAAGTTCCATGTACTGCAGAAAACAAACCATATTCTTTTTTATCCCCATTCAGTTTCCTCCATAAGTCTACCATATGTAATTTTTCTAACAATCTATTTACATCCTTAACTTTTCTTGTTTATTTTATGATTTGATTTATTTAGATCTGATAATGGGAGGTTGAGGTCTCCCACTAACAGAGTTTTGCTGTCTATGTCTTCCTGTAGTTCTTTCAGCTTCTCCTCTAAAAATTTGGGTTCTGTCATACTGGGTTCATATATATTCAATATTGAAATGACTTTATTGTCTATGGTACCCTTTAGGAAGATAAAGTTCCTTTGCTTATCTCTTTTAATGCTATCTATTTTTGCTGCTGCTTTGCCTGAGATAAGGTTTGCTACCCCTGCTTTTTTTTTCCTTCAGCTGAAGCAAAATATATTTTGCTCCAACCTTTTACCTTTACTCTATATGTATCTCTCTGCTTCAAATGAGTTTCTTGTAAGCAGCATGTTGTAGGATTCTATTTTTTAATCCACTCGGCTATTTGCCAGCATTTTAAAGGAGAGTTCATCCCATTCACATTCAAGGTTATGATTACTAATTCTTTATTGCCCTCCTTGCTATCTTCCCTCTTTTTGTATTTTTCCCCTTATCCCCCTTTATCCATATTCTCCAGTATTTTGTTCCTGAATACCACCCCCTTCAGTGTGTATGCCCTCCTATATCGCACCCTCCCCTTTCTTTCCCCTTTCCCTTTTTCCCTTCCCTTCCTTTTATTTCCTCTTTTTCCCCTACTCTACTTCCTTTTCTCTGTCCCCCCTCCCCTTTTCCCCTTTTAATACTTACAAATTTAGATGTTTTATAAGTTAACTGAGTATGTGTAGATTGACTTTAAGCCAAGTCTGATGAGACAAAGATTCAGGTGTTTCTCATCTGCTCCCTTGTTCCCCTCTATTACCATAGGTTCTTTGTAGCTATTAGTGTAATGAGATTTACCCCCATTCAATCCCCTCCCTCCTCCAGTCTCTTTCCTGCCCCCCTTTTTAAGGAGGTAGTGTTTTTTTACATCATTCTAAGTCATAGAAAATTCTGAGTGTTTGTCCCTTCTAGTTCAGTATATTCTATGGAATAGAGTCAAAATTCCTGAAAGTTATTAGAGTCTTTCTCCCAAGTCGGGTTAAAGCCAGTTACATCCCATTAGATAGCAGTCTCATGGATAGGTCATGAATGTCCACCATTTCTGGATAGCTGTATTCTCTCTGTTAGAGTTACAATTCTTATGATTTATGAGAATCTCCCCCCCCCTCCATGCTGAGGTATAGCCAGGATCAACTTACTGGATTGAATTTTTTTTTCCTTTTACCGCCCCCCCTGCCCTTTTTTTAACCTTTTCATGTGTCTCTTGAACCTCCTCTTTGATGTCCAAATATTCTGTTTTGTCTCTGGTCTTTTCATCAGAAATTTTTGGAATTCTTCCAATTCGTTAAATGTCTATCTTTTTACCTGGAAGAGAAGGCTCAACTTTGCAAGAAAATAGATTCTTGGCTGCATTACAAGTTCCCTTGCTCTTCAAAATATCTCATTCCAGGCCCTTTGATCCCTTAATGTTGATGCAACTAGGTCCTGAGAGATCCTTACTGTGGCTCCTTGATACTTAGATTGTTTCTTTCTGGATGCTTGCAGGATTTTCTCTTTTATCTGATAGTTCTGGAGTTTGGCCACAACATTCCTTGGTGTTTTCATTTTAGGATCTTTTATCTGGAGGGGATCGATGAATTCTTTCAATAACTACTTAGCCCTCCGGTTCCATGATATCAGGGCAGTTTTCCATCACTAGATCCTGTAATATTAAGTCCAGGTTTTTTTTCTTTTCAATGTTTACAGGAAGTCCTATAATTTTCAGGTTGCCCCTCCTCAATCCATTCTCGAGGTCACTGGTTTTGTTGATGAGGTATTTTACCTTTGCTTCTATTTTTTCTATTTTTTGATTTTGTTTAACTGATTGTTGCTGTCTCGTGGAGTCATTAGTTTCTGTAGACTCCATTCTTGTTTTGGGGGAGGAGTTTTCTCCATTAACCTTTTGCAACTCCATTCCAATTGGTCATTCTACCTTTGAAAGCTTTCCATTTGATCAATTGAGGTTTTGAGAGAATTAATTTCTTCTAGCATTTGCCCATTTGAGGATCTGAGAGAATTATTCTCATTTTGTATTTGTCCAATTGATGCTGTGAGAGATTTATTCTCATTTTGTAATTGTCCAATTGGTGATCTGAGAGATTTATTCTCCTTTTGTATTTGTCCAACTGTACTTTCTAAGCTTTTGTTTACTTGTTGCAAGGTATTAATTGTCTCTCCCAAATTTTTAAGCTCCTTCCTTATTTCTTCAAGTAAGTCTTTCTGTGCTGGAGACCAGATTGTATTCTCCTCACAGGTTCCAGGTCTCTCTGAGTTAGGGTCTTTCCCTTCCAGGAATTTTTCTGTGGATCCACCTTTCTGCTGACCCTTCTTCATTTTGCTAAGACCTTGAGTTGTGGGGGTACCAGGGCTTGGGTTCACTAAAGGCTTTATTCCCTGAGTGTAGTTTCTCTGGCTGGCCAGTAGGAGGTGTTAGTTGCTTTCTCTGGAGTGTCTGTGACCTTGGCTGAGGCCTTCTCTCTTTGCTTGAAGGGAGGGGTTGGAGCTATTGAGTCCTTTTGCCCTCAATCAATGGTGGGCTTTACCCTGGCCTGAGATCATTCCTCAGCTGGGCTGCTTCTTCTCACACACCTGGGCCTGAGGCACAGAAGTAGTTTGCATTTGTTTGTTTGGGAGGGGGTCTGAGTTGTAATGGGACCAGAGGAGCCAAGGATGGAGTCTGCAGCCCTCCTGCACTAGAACTTTTCCCGCAGCCCAGTCCCTAAGCTCCAGGTGTACAGCACCAACAACAGTGCCTCTGCTCCCCCGCGGACCCAAGTCCTTGTCTTCCAGTCCCACCACAGATCCAGCAGGTCCAGCTCTTGGGCCCTCAGACTCCCAGTTCCAATTCAATTGTTGATCTGGCTGATCTGTGTATGATCCTCCCTCTGAGCCCAGACTTACCCACCCAAATTCGGCCAAAGCTACTGCTGGAGACAAATTCTGAGGTAGATGTTATTTCTCCTGGCTTTTCTTTCTGGGTTTTGTGGGTAGAATTTCTTTTAAGAGGTTTGTTTCATGTGATAGATGGAGAAAACATTAGGAGACTTTCGAACTGTGCCTGTCTTCTCGCCGACACTTGGCCAGAAGCCCCAATTCTACTTTTAAAGGAGTTATTTTCATCAATATGTTCATTTTGACCAGTTCTACTTTTTAAGTAGTTGTTTGCTTTAATTTTTGTACTTCCTTTTCCATGCAATTAACTCTTAGTTAATGATTTTTCCTGCCAAACTTTGAATTATGTTCCCACTTTTTCTTCTACCACCTTTCTAACTTTATTTTTAAAATATATGTTTTTTTTCAAAAAGATTTTTGGGACTTGAGAACAATTTCTATTCCCCTTTGAGACTTCACATATAGTTATTTTGACAATTTCTCCTCTAAATTTATGTTTTGATCATACTTAACTACCTTAGTAACTTTCTATGGTTAGAGTTCTCTTGTATCCCTTACCCATTTTACTCTATTTCAAGCTTTTAAAACTTGAACTCTGTTCCTGTGGTTCAATGCACACAGTCCCAAACATTTTGTCCTGGGAGTTAGGAACATAATCACTGACTTTCCATGCCATAACTTCTTGTGCTTGTGCCTTGTGCACTGTTTTGGGGTCACCCAGCCTAGAAACTTCTGTTGTTCTGGTGTCCTGGAGCTCAGAATTTTACTTCTCTCCTGGGGCTGAAGGCATCAAAGTTAACTTGCTGTGCCTCTAGTCTGTTGTTCCAGTACTGAGACCCTCTGTATTTAATTTCTGCTATGACAAAGGGTCTCCCACTGATTTGCCCACATCCAGGCTATGCTGGGCTGATCTCTGTTTTACCCAAGTGAAATCAACTTTTCCTGAAGTCCTTCTATGTTATGCTTTAAATCTGTTTTTTATGCCATCTTCACTTATTTATTTTTGAATTAATATTTTAAAATCTGTTAAGTATGATTTCACCGTAATTATATCTCTTTTTATATCTCCTAAATCCTAAGATTTTTTTTAGGTTTTTCCAAGGCAAAAGGGGTTAAATGGATTGCCTAAGGCCACACAGCTAGGTAATTATTAAGTGTTGGAGGCTAGATTTGAACTCAGGTAATCCTGAATCCAGGGTTAGTGTTCTATCCACTCTACCACCTAGATGCCCCTGAGTCCTTATAAAATTATAAGAATTTGTACCATTACATATTTTATTCAAAATGGAAATTTTTTATCTTTCTCCTCATACATGCTAGTTAAGGCTTCATATTTACCTACATTACCAATCTCATGTTGTAAATTATTCTGAATATTTTTATTCTTTTGGTCATGGCTCATTTGCTATTAGTCCTCTTTATGACTATCTTAAATATTAAATAACAATGTTTTATGTATATGATTTCTAGATTATTTATCTTAATAACCTTATTTAAAATATATCATAAATCAATAAATATAAAAAATTCAGCTAATCAAAATTATATAACAGAAAGTTATCATCCCATCCAGATTCAATTCTTATGTGACTCCACATCCATTGAATATTTGTCTAGTTTTCCGTCCATGATAGCATGATTGGTAAGTATAAGTATACTTAAATGAAAGTTGAGCTACTTATCATATTGGTAGCACATTATCTATAAATGACCTCTTAATTGTCAAAATGAATTAAGTCTTCTATTTCATCATTCTGTTTACAAATATGATAACTTTCTGTTATATAATTTTTATTAGCTGAATTTTTTAGTATTTTAGTAATTTAATTTCATGTACTGGAATTTCAAAAGGATTTGTATGTCAAAGTTCTAGCTACTGGTATATACGACAGGAATTGAAAAGACAAATTTGAAGAAACACAGGGATTTATCCATTGCCAAAGAAAGGCTGTGTGACTTTACTAATTTAGGGACAAGAGCATACTTCTTACTTCCTAAGAGAGAAGAGGTGAATAGAATTCACTTTCTTTAGCTTATCTAGGTGAAGTGCTTAGATGCCTTGTTTTGAAAAGTTCTATTTAGGAAAATATAATCATAGAAGGGGTAGAGCAATGATGACTGATAAGAAATAATCCAACTGAATTCTCATAGCATTCCTTTTCAAACTACTTTAAAATAATGCCTCAAATCAAGGTTTTAGAGCAGTTGATTCAACAAAAATTGCATTGATAATTTATATAAGCTTAAGAAAAGGAAGTTGGCTGAAGAGATTTGTGATATTAAGCTGAAGGTCACAGCCTAAGTACTTACCAGTGGTAACAGCAGCTATAGCAATATCTTGAGGAGTTTTCATACCAATAACCTGTATAGAGTAGACAGACAGAGATTGCTGGCATGGGGCACATCTGACAGTGACTGACAATGCTATTGCCAAAATCAGTCCTAGGTTGCAGTTCCAGGGCAAAGAGAAACACTGCAGTTCAGTCACAAGGGATCAGAGGTTCTGGTCACAGTTCTAAAAGCAAGAGCAGCACCTGTGATGAGGAGACTAGAGCCACTCCCTGTGTAAAGGTCAGACTGCAGACCAGGAGAGAACTGATTACATATCTCCCCAGAGTAGTGTACTACTTTGGATGCAATAAAAACATTCAGATCTTTAGAATTAGCTCTGTAAATAACACAATGAAAAACCTTGAGGCTAGGGACAGTACTTCCCCATCCCCAGGTGTACAGAGCCCTGGTAGCTAGATTAATATTTATTTCTTGAGATCATTCTATCTCCTCCAAGTAGTTGACTGAGAGGATGGGAGAGCTATTACTTATTTAGTGCCAGCAACACTGGAGTAGTTAAGAGTGCATCTCTTATCATCCAGGGCTTGGAATTTGGCACACCAGCTGCCATGCTTCTTTCCTCTGACTTCCATCTAAAGAGATGCTAAGGGTTCACATCTCATTTCCTTTGACAAAAATGTCAACAGCATTATCTTATGCATGTGTTGTATAGATAAGGAGAGTCACATTAAACAATCTGCTCCATTCACTTTGAATTTACCCAATTCTTTTTTTAATATAGCTACATTACTGTCTTTATACTAGAGATGTCACTGTTGCTTGAAGTCATCAAGAGAAGCAAAAGTGAGTCGCCAGAGCCCATATATTACTTTGTTATACTGTCAAGGATTTTCATTGTCAATCAGATGGAACGGTGCACATTCAGTTAACTCTGGGTAAAATGCATCTTCTGGATTGTCATAACAAATTCTGAACAGAATAATGAGTTTAGCCCCATGCCAATCACTGGGAAGCACATAGAATGGTTCATTCTGCCACCATTTGGTCACCTGTGGGGTAGATTCATTTGTGGCTTGTAAATAAATTAACATAGCAAGTGCCATGAATACTTGAACTCTGAAACAATGAATTTTAGACACTCTTATAAAGTCAGCATGTTTGTGTGTGTGTGTGTGTATGTGTGTGTGTGTGTCTATGAGAGAGAGTGAAAAAAACATGAGAAACAATAACTTGTGTTTCTCACCTTCTTTGCTATGGTAAACAAAAATAATTCATAAGAAGTATATGATTTTTCAAACTAATTGAAAGAAACATAAATTCTCTCTCTCTCACTCTCTCTCTCTCTCTCTCTCTCTCTCTCTCTCTCTCTCTCTCTCTCTCTCTCTCTCTCTCTCTCTCTCTCTCTCTCTGTCTCTCTCTCTCCCCCTCTTGATTTTTAAATGTTTAATTGGAACCATCATGGGAAAGCAAAGAAAGAGGAGGTGCTTTCTAATTTCACTGTCCTTGCCACATCAACATGACACATAAAACATGGACCTAGAAAGTTATATACATTGTAATTTCAAGCATGTCCTTAGCCCTCCTACAATAATCTCTGTTCTCCATCATACACTTCACGAATCAGAGAAACTGAACTACTTACTGTCCTATTAAAAGGAGTTGCCCACTCAGTTGTACGTATTAATGGAACAAATCAATACATGTTCTGTTTCTTCATTGGACTCAACCATGTGGTAAATAATTTCTCTTCTCTTTAATTCATATGAGAGCCTGAGGATAGAGAACTACCTTTTCTGTCATCCTAGTTTCATGGTAGATATAGGCACATAACAAGTAAAGGAGGAGTTCAATTATGAACTCAAGTATACATTTTGCCTTATGCCCTTTTTAATATTATTTCATTCTACTTTATTCAAGACCAATAACAATGCCAAGATGAATGTACTAAATCATGGAAGTGATACAGTGAGCTCCTGAAGTAAGGGACTACTATGTCCTCAACCAATGGCAGGTGTACTCTAAGCCGTGCCCTCCTTTTTATATTGGAGCTGGGTCTTATTAAAAACAAATGCCTCTACTTTTATCATTACAGCACATCCTGGAGAAGATGACCATCAACAGCAATATGAGGCCAAGAGCTATCATATTTTGTTATAAAATATGGACCTGGAAAGAAATGTTTGCAAATTGCAGAGGAAAGGTGAAATGTTAAATATCCATTCAGCAGCCTCCAAACTGGTATAATGCTGTGAATGTTTCAAATATTAGACTCCTGAGAGATTATGGTGACCTACTAAATATTCCTGTTTCTAGTTAATATTTTTCCTTCTAATATATTAGTTTATGGGTCTTAGTAAGAATTTCTTTTGTGAAGTAAAGATGAAGAATTATATTAAAATTGATTTACATTATGCACTGAGTATTTTTAATCCCCTCTTCTTGGAAAGACTCTAGATATGAAATAAACCTTGATTTTTGATGGTTTTCCCCAAATCTATGGATGAAAGTTTAAGAAAAAAGAAAGAGATCCTTCTTTTGGGTGGTTAGATATTACAGGACTGGATGGATTCAGAATCAAGAAAGATGCATTAGTGGAATAGGAAATTGCACAGTGGTCTAGTTCTGTTCCACAGAAACAACAATGATTAATATTCTTGAATATGTATAAAGTATGGGTGGAAGTATTGTGTTATATTTGCTTGTCCAAATGAATCCATGTATTTATTATGTATTTTATTTTTAAACTTTAATGCAAAGGTTTTCAAAATTCATCATTTGCAGATTTATGAGGTCCACATTTTACAACCATCTTCCCTTTTCTCCCAGCTCCCCTTCACATGGCAGTCAGCAATTGGGGAAAGTTGTACTTTTATAATTATGCTGAACATAGTTCCATAATAGAAGGGAAGCAGTTTGGACTAAGGAAGAGATGGAGAATATCATTAAAAACAAACTAGATAATTTTGATTACATTAAATTATAAAGGTTTTGCACAGACAAAACCACTGTAACCAAGATCAAAAGAAATATGATTAACTGGGAACCAATTTTTACTACTAGTATTTCTGACAAAATACCCAATTCTAAAAAATACAGAGAACTCAGTCAAATTTTCAAAAAAAAAACAAAAACAAGCCATTCCCTGATTGGCAAATGGTCAAAGGATGAGCAAAGGCAATTTACAATTTAGGAAATCAAATATTATTTCATAATAGTCATATACAATAAATTGTTCATCTTTTGCCCAGTTAATGGACATAATCTCAATTTTTAATTATTTGCCATTACAAAAATAGCTTTTGTACACATGCCTTTTTTATGATCTCTTTGTTATATCAACCAAGTAGTGGTATTGCTAGATCAAAGGGTATGCAAAATTTTATTGCCTTCTGGGCATAGTTCCAAATTGCTCTCGGTTCACAACTTCGATAATAGTATTTTAGTATCTCAGTTTTGTCATATCTTCTCCATCATTTATCATTTGCTTTCTTTTTTTGTCATCCCCCAATTGGTAAGGTGTTAGGTGGTACCACAAAGTTCTTTAACTTGATTTTCTCTAATCAATAATTACTTTTTATATGACTGTAGATAAAATTGGTTTCTTTATCTTAAAATTGCCTGTTCATATCATTTTTGATCATTTGGAGAATGACTTGTATTCTTATACATTTGACATAATTCTCAAAAGATTTTAGAAATGAGTCTTTTTTCAGAAACCCTAACTAAGAAAATTGTGTCTCAGGTTCCTGTATTCCTTTTAATCTTGGCTGAATTGGTTTTGTTTTTGCAAAAAATTTTGAATTTAGTGTATTGGAAATAATCTATGTGAAAATGTATAATGTTCTCTATCCCTTGCTTGGTCATAATCTCCCCCCAACTCCATAGATCCTACAGATACACTATTTCTTGTTCTACTAAGTGACCTATGATATTACCCTTTATAAATTCCTTACCTATTTATACCTTATCTTGGTAAAGTGTGAGAGGTCTATGTCTAGTGTTTCTATACTATTTTCTAGTTTTCCCAGCAAATTTTTCAAATAATGAGTTCTATTCCCCCAAAGCAAAAGTGTTTGACTAATTCAAACAGTAGATTACTATAGTCCTCTATTACTGCTTCTTTTGTACCTAATCTTTTTCACTGATTCACTTCTCTATTTCTTAGTCAGTACCAGGCAATTTTGATGACTATCCTTGATCATAAAGTTTTAGATCTGCTTTAGCTAAGTCACCTTCCTTTGAAATTTTTTTCATTAATCCCCTTTATATTATTCACTATTTATTGCTCCAGATGAATGTTTCAAATCTTTCTCGCTCTTTAAATGGGTATACCACTAGTATATCATTGGTATATATCACTGAATAACCTACTTAATTTAGAGAGAATTGTCATTTTTATTATATTAGCTCAGTCTACATATAAACAATTGACACTTTTCTTATTGTTTAGAACTGACTTTATTTGTGTGAAAAGTGTTTTTTAATTGTGTTCATATGCTTTCTGACTTTGTCTTGGGAAATACATTCCTGAGTATTTTATGCTTTAAACAGGTACTTTAATAAAATATTTCTTTCCATCTCTTGTTCTTGGACTTTGCTTGTCTTAGAAATTCTGATTATTTATGTGGATTTATTTTATATCCTCCTTCTTTGGAAAATTTATTTCAAATAGGTTTTTTTTTGGTTGATTCTCTAGATTCTTTAAACATATCATAATAATATCTAAAAAGAGTGAAAGTTTTATTTCCTTTCTTTCTATTTTAATTCCTTTGATTTATTTTTCTTATTGCTAAAGCTAACATTTCTAATAAATATGGAATTATAGTGGTGATAATGGGAACCCTAACTTCACCACTGTTCTTATTGGAAATACTGTTAGTGAATTCCCATTATATCTAGTGCTATTGATAGGTGTAGATAAATGTACCTTATCATTTTAAGGAAAATTCCATTTATTCCTATACTCCTAGTGTTTCTAATAGGAATGGATGTTGCATTTTATCAGAGCCTTGTTTATTATCTATTGAGATAATTATATGATTTCTGTTAATTTTTTCATTGCTATGGTTAATTATGCTCATTGTTTTCCTAATAATGAACCATTCCTGTCCAACTGGTATAAATTCTACCTGATCACAGTGTATTATCCAAGTATGAACTTGCTATACTATCTTTTGTTAAAATTTCTTTTAAAATTTTCCATCAAAATTCATTAAATGCATTGGTCTATAATTTTCTTTGTCTGTTTTGGTTCTTCCTGAGTAGATATCAGCACCATTTTGCTGTCAAAAAAGGAATTTTCTATAACTCCTTTTTCACATATTTTTGCAAATAGTTAATATATAATTGGAATTAATTTTTCTTTAAAGCCTTGGTAGAATTCTCTGGAGACGTTTTCTTTGGTAGCTTATTGATGACTTCTTTCATTAATTTTTCTAAAAATCAGACTCAGTATTGCATTTCCTCTTCTGCTAATCTGCACAATTTATTTTCTTGTAAATTTTCATTCATTTCACTTATATTGTCTGATTTGTGAGAACACAGTTGAGCAACATAGCTCTGAATTATTATTTTAATTTCCTGTTCATTAGGGGTGAGTCCATCCTTTTTATTTTTGATATTGGAAATTTGGTCTGCTTCCTTCTTTTTAAAATCATATTAAATAAAGTTTTATCTATGTTGTGGTTTTTTTCACAAAAGCAACCTTGTTTTGTTTATTAGTTCAATAGATTTCTTTCAAATTTATTAATCTCTGCTTTAATTTTCAGAATTTCTATTTTGGTCATTATTGATCAATTTTCATTTGTTTTTTCCCCTATATTCTTTAGTTACATGCCCAATTCATTTATCTACTCTTTCAATATTTTCTTAATGTAAGCATTTAGAGATACAGCATTTCCCTAATAAATGTTTTGGTTGCATTCCATAAATTTTACTATATCTTTTCATTTTCACTCTCTTGATTATGTCTATGATTTGGTGTTTAATCCACTCATTCTGTAAAATTAGGATATTTAGTTTTCAGTAAATTTTTAGTTAATCTTTCCATGACCCTTTTTAAACATAATTTTATTGCATTTTGATCTAAAAAGCATTCATTTAACATTTCTTCCTTTCTTCATTTGTTTGTGAGGTTTTTATCCCCTAATGTCAAATTTTGATTAGCTGCCATATACCACAAAACAGAAAATATATTCCTTTCTAGCACCATTCAATTTTCCCTAGAGTTCTAACATATCAAAATTACATAAAATTTATTCACACTCCTCATTTCCTTTTCTTTATTTTGTGCTTAGATTTATCTAATTCTGAGAGAGGGGAAATTAAAGTCTCCTCTAATATAGCTTTGCTGTCTATGTCTTCCTATAACTTCTTTAGCTTCTCCTCCAACAATTTGGTGTATACATATGCAATATTAACATTTCATCACAGCCTATGATACCTTTTAGAAACATATATTTCCCTTCCTTATCCCTTTTAAATAGATCTTTTTTTATATGTTTTGTCTGAGATCAGGATGGCAAATTCTGCTTTTTTTTACTTCAACTGAAACTTTTTTTTACTTCATTTTTTTTATTTCAGCTGCTCCAGTCCTTTCCCTTTCCCTATGTGTATCTCTCTGTTTCAAATGTGATTCTTGAAAACAATATTTTATAGGGTTTTGGTTTTAAATCCTCTCTGCTATTGGCTTCTGTTTATGAGAGTTAATCCTATTCACATTTACAGTTATAATTACTAATCTGTATTTCTCTCCATCCTATCTTCCATTATTTGTACTTTTCTCTTGCCTTCCCCTTATCCCTCCTCACCAATGTTTTGCTTCTGACTTCTGCCTTTCTCAATTAAACTTGCCTTTTGGCAATCTTTTTCCCTTTCCTTCTTCCTTTTTTCCCTTTTACTTATTTTTAACTTTACTTTTACCTTTATCTTTACTTTCCCCTTCTCTTTTATCAGTCTCTCCTTCCATTTTCTTTCCCCTTTATCTATTCCTTCTTTATTTTAGGGAAGTTTAATTTTCTAAACACAACTGGAAAAGCATATTATTCCCTCTTTGAACCAAATCAGTTGAGAATAAGATTAACTTAATGTTCACACCTTCCGTTATTTCCTTTTACTTTGATAGGTCCTTTGTACCTTTTCATGTGATGTTATTTATCCTCTAATGCCTTTGCCTTCTTCTCCCAGTTTAATTCTTCTTTTCATGTCTTGATTATTTTATAACTGTTTTTGTACCTATAATCTCTGTCAAAATATCTTCATTTTATCTTTCCTGATAAAAGTGCAATTGTCAAGGTTTGATTGATTTATTGATTGATTCAAAAGCATCATTACCTCATAAACACTTCATACCCACAATTTCAGCCCAAGTATACTAACCTCTACTGTCCCATTAGAAATAAAATTATCAAGAGACATAATAATCATCAAATTATAATAAATTGATATCTACACACTGTTTCCAAGTACATCGTTGAACTATTACTATAGATATAATACCCTGACATATCAGCTAAAGCAACATCATTTCATAATAAATTTATAGCCACACCATCTGTCTTATTATGCTTCTTTTAACTATCCTAAGAGAAATACAAATATTAGGAGTAACAAATATTGTCTTCCCACTTAGGGATGCAGAGACTTTAACCTTATACCCCAATATTTTCTTCTTATTTTGTTTTACATTTTTATGCATCTCCTGAGTCTTGTATTTGAAGATGAAATTTTCTGTTCAGTCCTGGTCAGGTATAATTGAAAATCCTCTATTTCATTGGAGACCCATCTTTCCTCTTGAAAGAATTTTCAGAATTTTGCAAGGGAGTTCATTCAATCTTGGTTATAATCAAATTACCCTCCAGAATATCATACTTCATGTCCTCTGATTCTTCAATGTTGAAGCTGCTATTTTTCTGCTTTAGCTGAGAGATTTTAATTTTGACTATATTATCCCTTAGAGGTTTTATTTTGGGATCCCTTCCTAGGAATGCTTATGGATTCTCTCAAGGACTATTTTTATCTTCTTGTTCTAGGATATTAAGGCATTTTTTCCTTAAAAATGTTGTCCATGCTTTTTTTTTTTGATTGTGACTTTCAGGTAGACTAATAATTCAAAATTATCTATCCTGGATCTATTTTCCAGATCAGTTTTTTTTCCAAGTAGTATTTTCCATTTTTTTCATTTTTTGAACCTTTCAATTTTATTTGATGGAATCTTGGTGTCTCATAAAGTGATTTATTTCCATTAATCTAATCTAATTTTTAGAGTTTTATTTTCTTCACTTAGCTTTTGTGGTTACTGTTCTAGTTGGCTAATTATGCTTTTAGATGATTTGTTGTTCTTTCTGGTTAGTTGATATTACTTTTTGATGAAATATATTCCTTTTCCATTTGGTCAAATTTTACTTTTTTGAAGTATTTTTTCTTCAGTCATTTTTTTATAATTTTATTCCACGACACTCATTTTTCTCTGTTTTTCTTCACTTCTTTGTTTTATAAAATTATTTTTGAGCTCTGCTAAGAGGTCTTTTGAGATTTCACACAAATTCATAAAGCTTTTTGAGGTTTCACATGGAGGCATTTTGCTTTTCTTTTTTCAGATGGTGCTTTTATTGGGTCTATTAGAACAGTAGCTACCTATGGTTAGCAAACTGTTTTTTTTTCCCTCATTTTGATATTTTAATTCTGCTTCTGGGCCACAGGTAGTATAGACCTAAGATTTTTTTGTTGTTGTTGAGAGCTCAGAATCCTTGGTTTTCCACTCTGGCATCTTGTGATTTGTTTCCTGCATTAGGCTTGCAAACCCTGTCCTACCTGTTTATTAACCTTCCTGACCTCAATAGTAATTTGAGCCAAGTTTGGAAACTTCACAGCTGACCTTCTGTCACACCATCCTGCTGAGCCAGAATCTGAGCTGTTCTGTGGCTCAGCCTCTGCTGGCTTTGCAATTCCACTTATGCCTTCAACTGTTTATATTTCTCTATTACCTATAAGTCTGATTTTTTCACAAGTTACTCCACAATATTTTGAGTTGAGAACTTGTTTCACTCTGCTTTTCTTTGTGCATTCTGTCACTTTAGTGTCTGTTTAGAGGCTTCATTGAATGTTGCTTGGGAGAAGTTACTGGGGTTTCCTAGCTTCATGTCACTATCTTGGCCTACATGAGTCAGTATAAATGTGGTACACATCAGTCTCTACAGAGTCTCCTCACAAAACTTTTCCCAAGGGGACATTTTGATTCCTGCTGGTAGGTGAGAAGATTGGTGATCAGATACTGTTCACTTTACTATGGTTCTAGAAAAGAGTTACTGGCTAGAATTATAACTATCCACCCTTCTCCCAAATGATTAGTTTAGGAGAAAAAATTTACAGGTTCAAGCTCAGTTTCTAATCACTATACCCCACTATACCCTCCTCACCAAATGCCAGTTCTACAATGAACATATATAACAAATTAGCCCATTTATCCAAGTCATGGATAGTATAAATCTTTGAAGTTATACATTTGAATGGAGTTTTATATATTATATCATTAAATGTCTGTGTGAACTACAGAGTAAATTAGATTTATCAACTTAACTATAGGAGAAGAAGTTCAGCAAGCTAGAGTTAGAGATATGCAAGGCTTCTTCATCACAACTTCTTCCCGAGTCTTTTTCTTCTTTCAAGGATCTAAAGAGTCTCTAGATCAATGTTTCCTCTCAAAGTCATAAATCAAAAGACCAGAATCTCTTCTCTTCTAATCTCTCTTAAACTGCTTTTCATATGGGAATAATCAATCTTCACTAATGAAGAGAGTACAATGCAAATCAACTTTGTGACATAGTTTACAAATTTAATAAGTCTTTTGGGTTTCTCTATAGGACTGTTATTGAAGAGTCATTAGATTAGGGGAGTTGGTCTTTTATCTAAATCTTACCTTTTCTCCACAAACTTTGGGGAAAATCTTCATTATTTGAAGATGGCAGGATCCATGGATGTGGGAAAATAATCAGAAGAAGGCATGCATGAATTGAGCCAGTTGTACCCACTATAAGACTTTATATGTTGACCTCTTTAATCTTATAAAACTGGCTATAACTTTTCGAGTTAGTTAAGTGTGCAAGCCTATATATGCCTCATCAGTTACTTTCAACTCTGGCAGAATTCACCTATTAGAAAACAGTGGCTCAGGCATCTTGGTGGTACAGTGGATAAAGCACCAGCCTTGGAATCAGGAGTACCTGAGTTCAAATCTGGTCTCAGACACTTAATAATTACATAGTTGTGTGGTCTTGGGCAAGCCACTTTACCCCATTTGCCTTGAAAAAATCTAAATAAAAAAAAAACTGGATAGTAAAATTGGTGTGATTTATGTGCATATTTTTGCTTAAAATTCATAACTAAGATCAAAGATAAAGCATATTTTCCTCTCTATAAATTGAAACAACCTAAGCTAAACTAATAAAAACAAACAAAAATTAGACAACGTGAGAGGTTATTTTGAACTGGGTAGCCTTCTCATAAGAATTCAACTTTAATATATATGACTATAGATTCTGAGAGGATAAAGACATTAGGCAGTGAAAGAAATAATCTTTGGATTTTTTTTCTCTTTCCACAGTTGATATGGATGTCATTTGGCCAAATGGGCTTTGAAACTTTCGCAGAGGCATGAGTTTCTTGGCAAAGGGAAAACTGAAAATCTGAAAAAGACTGAATTGTTGAGAAAGTTATGTTCATATGAATTGTGTGAGTATATTCAATACATCCAGTGCCTGACAGTTTAGCATATCCAGCTCTCTTGTGATACTAGAGTCTACAATAGTTTAGCTGAATGGATGATTTTCAACTCAAGCTTTGAAAGAAAGAAAGTTGCCCAAAGATCAATGGAAGGACCATGTCATGGAGATAGATAAATAGATGGATGGATAGAGATAGATATAAGATTAAATACTTATATCTAGATCTCTCCATAGAGAAGGCAACACCATATTACTAGTGAAGAATTATCCTTGAGAAAGAAAAAAATATACTGTAATAATGATGATTGTTTTTATTATATAGTATTTTAAGATTGTATAGAGCTTTATAAGTACTATCTCATTTAGTCCTCACACAGTCCCTGAGAACTCATTTTGCATATATGAATATTAAATCCTTTGTTCTTCCCTAAATAGAGTAAATTTTGCACTAATAAAGTATGGATTAAAAAAGATCTAAAGGAAAGCTTCAGAATTCTAGGTAGATAAAAAATCTATTGGAATGCAGGGAGAACCATATCATATAAGAAAGCAAAGGTATGCTGAAGTTATGGATGAATCAAATAATCAAAAAAGAGATAAGAGATAACATAAAGAACCCTGAATTGAGTATTTAATTCCAAACAACTATTTAGTGAGTGTTTGACCTATGCTGCAAAACTTTGAGGTATAAAACTCAATGAGGGGTAAGTTAATTTTAATAGCTAACATCAATATAGTGCTTTAAGGGTTTTCAGGGTGCTTTCAAAATAATTTATTTAATCTTCAAACTAACCATTTTAGGTAGGGCTTCTTATTTTCCTCTTTTCAAAGATCAGGAAACTGCTCAGACTTACATAACTACTAAATATCTAAGGTTGGATTTGAACTGAGGTCTTTCTGACCTCTGTGCTTTAGCCACTGTGCCATCTAAATGCTACACACAACTTTTGACAAGTTTGTTTTTGGAATGGAAGCCTATTGCTTAGAAGGTTGAGATTCTTGATTTTTCATACTCTGTATCACAAATAAATTTAAATATATTTGAGATTTTTCTCAAGTGACTTAATATTTGAATAAGAAAAGAAAAAGACAGACTGCAATTTTTCTTCCTTTCTTTTCTAACATGATTCGCTTTTCCACCCTTAGTTTGAAAATTCAGGTCACCCCAAGGGCCAAGATCCCTAGAATCATTCCCCTAATAGATTTCTTCTCAAGGTTTAGCAAACCTCTGAATCATTTTACTTAACTATCTTTCATATTAAATGACTAATCTTTTAATATGCCCATAGTCAATAATGAAAGATCTCAGTGAAGATGTGGGAAGTTGGAAAGGAGGGCAGCAATTCTCTAATAATGATTAATATTAAGGTTAATTTTGTTTAAAAACATTCTGAATCAATATTGAGTGTAAAATTGACTACGTCCGGAGTGACTGAGCTCTACATTCATTTCAGATAGAAGATACCTGACCTAGGTAGGATGTGATCCTATTCCATCAAAGGAATTCATATTTTATTTTGAAGGTTGAATTAAAGGAAAATTTTATCTTAATAATTAAGTATAAAACATAATTATAAAATTACAGAGAAATGAAAATATTGCTGGAAATCTCTCTATGAAAACACAGTAGACATATATATATATGTACATATATACATATATATGCATATATATATATATATATATATATATACACATTCTTGCAACAATGACATTATTTCCTTTCATAAGGTGAAAAACATAAAAGAAAAATGAAGGGTCCTGTTATTGTCTTTTTCCAAGCTGGAAGTGACCTTATTTAGCACAGAGCAAAGCTAGTTATTGGCAAGGGGACAAGAAGGGCCTATTTAGAGATATTAAAAGATTTAGAGATCCTAAAAGATCACAGGTGGGAACAGTGAATTCATATTTGAACTCAGATGCTGTTTAATTGTGTGATCCAGGGCAAGTAACTTAATTCTACTTGTCTCAGTTTTCTCATCTATAAAATGAGCTGGAGCAGGAAATGACAAACCACTTCAGTATGTTTACCAATCAAGCCCCAAATGGAGTCACAAAGTATATAATATGACTAAAATGATGGAACAACAAGATCATAGAAGTCTAATTAGCTCATCTTGAATGTATGACAAATGAGACCCGGAGAAGCTTAGTGACTTGACCAAAGTAATATAGGTAGTAAATGGTTGAGTCAGTTTGAACTCAGGTCCTTAGACTCCAGATCTGGAACTCTTGACTTCAATTTGCAATGCAATGTATAATTTTCAGGATTTCTAAATACAATTTTTCTCCACTCTTTCATGGATATTGACTCACTTGACCCTTTCTTTGTTTCACTCTTCCCTTCCCTTTTGCTTCTTTCTATTGCATTTATTCTTGATTTCTTTCTCCTCTTCCATTGTATCCCATTCTTTTACCCCCACCCCTGCCAATTTAAATAAAGTTGTAGGCCAATTTAAATAAAAGATTGTAGACTGAGAAGTAGGTTTCAGGGTCAAAAGAAATTCATGGCAATGGATTCTCTGGAAAATAGTGACAGATTCTTTTCATCTGACTCTACAGTATTTCCCTGCAGAAAAGTTCTGCAGGTATGTGCTGGGGAGATTGAATTTAGGTCAATGATATGCATGCTGCCTCTTTTACCAAAATCTTTCTGTAGAAATAACATGATTTCCTATTATGTCTGTGGATTCCATGAAGGGCACACCTTAAGTGGCTGCAATGGTTCAATCCTGTTTGCTTATACTTTGTAAAAATGGCCATTTGGGGACAGAGATACAAGTATTTTTGTGTTTGGAATAGTATGATATAATATGCAATACCACATTCTGCATAATGCATGTTTGCTCTGTCTCAATTCTGTCTTTTAACATTGGATAATGCTAAATCTCTTTGAGACCGTTGTTTCAAAACAATAGTGAACATAACATGAATTCAAATAAGATCTTAGTTCTGCCTCCTCCTACTCATTCGTCAGGTTTCCTCAATTTATTTGTTTTCATTAAAAAACTATGGGGAAAAATTAGAAATATCTCTGAAGTAAGCAAATGAAGGATAGAAAATTCAGTCAGTACATCCAGATGTGCATTCTACAGCATGCCAAATACATAACTAAATCTTACCAAGTATTCACTCAACAAAATATGAGAAAATAATTAAGTATAGCAGTAGGTTTGATACTAGAAGAAAGTCAAAGTTAATGCTAATTGCTTATATTTATATATTTCTATTTATTTATATAAGATTATAAAGTATTTTCTTCAAAATATCCTGTAAAATCATCCTCTAACTAAATCAGCAGACAATAAGTGGTCTTCCAGTGCTTAGTACAGTACTTGGCACATAATAGGTGCTTGATAAATGTTCATTAACTAATTAATTAATTAATTAATAGATTGTAAAAGTTATTGTGCCTCTTTTTTCTTATTTATCTATTTTCCAATTACATGCAAAGATAGTTTTCAAATTTTATCTTTCTGCAAGTTATAGAGTTCCACTTTTTCCACCATTGCCCCTTTCCTCCCCATGCAAAATTGCATTTAACATATATCTATATTATTTAAGCTGTGAAGCAAGAACTATAACTAAGGGGTAAAATATGAGAAAGATAGAAAAATATGAAGGATGTTTTAAAAATCGAACATATAATGCTTTACATTAAGAATCCATCTGTATGGTGGATGGCATTTTCCTTACTGATCTCTCAGGATTGTCTGAATTGATTACTGAATCATTGGTCATTTCACAATGTTGCTGTTAACATGGGCAATGATCTCCTGGTTCTGCTCATTTCACTCAGCATCATTTTAAGCAAGTCTTTCAAGGCTTTTTTAAAATTAGGTCACTCATGATTTCTTACAGAACAATACTACTCCATAACTTTCATAAACCACAATTTGTTTAGCCGTTCCTTAATAAGTAATCCTAAATTTACATTTTTTTGTCAATACAAAAACAGTTGCTAAAAATATTTTTTGTACTTTTCAGTCCTTTCCCCATTTTCTCTATTATCATCTAATAATATTGTTTGATCAAAGGGTATGCATACTTTCACTGCTCTTTAGTTATAGCTAAAATTGCTCTTCAGATCGATTGACAATTACACAATTCACAATTTCATCTAAAGTGCATTAAATGTTGCAGTTTCCCCACATCCTCTCCAAGATTGATCATTTTACTTTGTTGGCATTTTTGTTGTGCCTCAAAGTTTGAATTTGGATTTATCTAATTAATAATGATTTGGAGCATTTTATATGAATTTAGAATCTTTCATTTTCTCCATCTAAAAATTACTTATTCATGTCCTTTGACCATTTATCAATTGGAGAATGAGTTTGATGTATAATTTTGATTGATATATTTTAGAAATGATATCTTTTTCAGAAATACTTGCTATAAAATTTTTCCATCTTTTTAATTTTCTTCTAATTTTGATTGTATTGATTTTATTTGTGGAGAAACTTTTTAATTTATTGTTGTTTAAATTATCCTTTTTGAAATTTTTAAGGTCTACTATCTCTTCTTTCATCATAAATTCCTTCCTTCTCATTAGCTCTAACAGATAAATTATTCCTTGTTTTCCTAATTGACTGAAGGTATCAACCTTTATGTCTAAATCTTGTACCAATTTTGACCTTATCTTGGTATATGGATTTATGCCTAGTTTTTGCCATACTATTTTCCAGTTTTCCCACCAATTTTTGTCAAATAGTGAGTTCTTATCCTAGAAGTTTGAGTTATTGGATTTATTGAACAGTAAATCAACAAAATCATCTCACATTGTTTCTTTTTGTACCTTATCTATTCCACTGATTCACTTCTCTATTTCTTTTTTATTGATATTTTGCTTTATTTTTATAATTACAGGTTATAAAAATTTTTCAAAATTTATCCACATGCATGTGCATATTTTTAAGTTACATGGTTTCCTTCTGTCCTCCATTTACTCAACCCCCTCCTTTCAATGGAGAAAAGTCAGGTGAATATTGTACATGCACATTTATGGTTAATGTGTTTAAAGATTAGTCATTTTCCGTATGAGGAATTATAAATGTGGAAAAACAAAGAAATCAATGAGATAGGAAAGAAATTCATAGGAGACATTTTTTAAAAGGGAGTGTAGTATTTGTTCAGATTCTGTGGGGTTTTTTTTGTTTGTTTGTTTTGTTTTGTTTTGTTTCGGTTTTCTTCCTCTGGTTGGTGATAGCATTGTTCTTAGGCAGTCTAATAGGGTTGCACTATTTCTGAACTGCTGAGTGTTGCTGTATCTATCAATGTTGATCATCTCACAGTGTTGTTAGGGTGTACAATGTGTTCTTTGTTCTGCTTCCTTCACTCAGCATCAGCTCCTGCAGTTTATTCTAGCCTTCTCTAGAGTCTGAACATTCATGGTTTCTTATAGATCAGTAGTATTCTTTAACATTTATAGACCATAACTTTTTTAGCCATTCTCCAATTGATGGGTATCCCCTCACTTTCCAGTTCTATGCCATTATAAAAAGAGCTGCTGTGAATATTTTAGAGCATATGGGACCTTTCCCATTTTTTATGATTTCATCTGGATATAGGCCTCAGTATAGGAATTGCTGGGTCAAAGGATAACATCGTTTTTATTGCTTTTTGAGTATAGCTCCATATTGCTCTCTAGAATGACTGGTTCAGCTCACAATTATACCAACAATACATTAACATCTCAATTCTCCTATAACCTCTAAAACATTGATCATTTTCCTTTCTTTTTATCTTAGCCAATATGCTGGTGTGAGATGGAACTTCATAGTTGTTTTTATTTGCATTTCCCTTATCATTAATGATTTTGAGAATTTTTTCATATGATTATGCATATCTTTAGTATCTTTATTTGAAAATGTTCTACCCATATCCTTTGACCATTTATCATTAGGGTAATTAGTTGTAACCTTACAAATTTGATGTAGTACTTTATATAATTTAGAAATGAGACATTTATCAAAACCTCTACTATGAAAATATTTTCCCAGTCTTCTGTTTTCCTTCCAATTTTTGCAGCATTGACTTTATTAGTGGAAAACTTTTTTTAGTTTAATACAGTCAAAATCATTCATTTTCTAATTTATAGAGAACTCCATTTCTTTTTTGGTCAGAAATTTCTCCCTTTCCATAGCTCTGACAGAGTATTTCTTGATCCTGCCTATAACAGACAAATTTTGATAACTGCCTTTTATAAAATAGTTTTAGATCTGATATATTGAGGCCACCTTCCATTAACTTTTTTCATTAATTTGATTGATATTCTTGACTTTTGCTGCTCCAGATGAATTTTATTGCTATTTTTTCTAGTTCTGTAAAATGTTTTGGTAGTTTGATTAATATGATACTAAATAAATAATTTATTTTAGTTAGAATTGATATTTTATTAGTTTGACATATGCATGAGCAATTGACATTTTCCCAATTATTTAGGTCAGATTGTATTTTGTGAAAAATGTTTTGCAATTGTGTCCATAAAATTTTTAGATTTGTCTTGGAGGTGTAGAATCCCATTTATTTTATGTTGCCTACAGTTACTTTAAATGGAATTTTTCTTTCTATATCTTGCTGTTGGACTTTGTTCATCATGTATCAAAATGATGATGACATAAGGCATTTACTTTATAATTCTGCATGTTTGCTCAAGTTGAAAATTTTATCAAGAAATTTATTAATTCATTTTCTAAGGTTCTCTAAGTACACTCTCATATTAACTACAAAGAGTAAGACATATTTCCTCACTGTCTATTATACTTCTTTCAATTGTCTTTTTTTCCTTGTTGCTAAAGTTATCATTTCTTTTTTTTGCAAGGCAAACAGTGTTAAGTGGCTTGCCCAAGGCCACACAGCTAGGTAATTATTAAGTGTCTGAGACCGGATTTGAACCCAGGTACTCCTGATTCCAGGGCCAGTGCTTTATCCACTATGCCACCTAGCTGCCCCTAAAGTTATCATTTCTCACACCATTTATAGTAGTGTTGATAATGGTCATTCTTGTTTTAGCACTGTTCTTATTGGAAATGACTCTCACTTATCCCTTTCACATATAATGTTTATTGATAGTTTTAGATAAATTCTAATTGTCATTTTAATAAAAGTGCCATGTATTTCTATTCTCTATATTGTTTTAATAGGAATGGATGCTATACAATTGCACAGGCCTTTTCAGTATATATTAAGAAAGTAAAGTGATTTTGTTAATTTTGTATTGATATGATCAATTATAGTGATTATTTTCCTAAATTTGAACCATCCCTGAACACAGGTCCTACGTGATGATAGCATATCTTGCTATAATCTCCTAGCTCTGATTTTATTTAAAATTTGTGCAACGCTATTATTCATTAGGGTCATTGGTATATGATTGTATAGATTTGACTCTTCATGGTTAAGTATCAGCACAATTTTAGTGTCATGAATGGAATATGGCAGGACTCCTTCTTTATCTATTTTTCAAGTAGTTTATATAGAATTGGAGTTAATATTACTCTTTGAATGTTTGGTAAATTCATTTCTTAGGGAGTTCATTGATGGCATGTTCAATTTCTTTTGCTGAAATGGGTTTTTTTAGGTATTTTATTTCTTCTGTTAATTTGGGCAACTTCTATTTTTGTAAATACTCATCTAGCTCACTTAGATTGTCAACTTTTTTGGCATATAATTGGGCAAAATATTTCCAAATAATTACTTTAATTTCCTCTTCATTGGTAATGATTTAATCCTTTTCATTTTTGATACTTGTAATTTGGTTTTTTTTTATTTTTTAAAGCAGAATAACCTAAGGTTTAATCAGTTTTCTTGATTTTTTTTCATAAAATTAATTCATAATTTTGATAAAATTTTCATAAAATTAATTTCATAAAATTAATTAAATAAGTTTTATTTATTAGTTCAGTAGATTTCTTACTTTCAATGTTATTAATTTCTCCTTTGATTTTTAGATTTTCTAAATTGGTATTCAATTGGGGATTTTTAATTTGTTCTTTTTACTAGCTTTTTAGTTGCATGCCCAATTCATTGATCACTACTTTCAATCTTTCATGTAAGCATTTGAAGATAAAACATTTTCCCTTCAAAGTGCTTTGATTGAAGCCCACAACTTTTGGTATGATGTCTCACTGTCACTGTCATGGATGAAATAATATAATATTTCTATGATTTGTCATTTGATACACATTTTCTTTAACATTAAGTTATTTAGTTTCCAATTAATTTTTAATTTATGTTTCTATGGCCCTTGATTATGTGTAATTTTATTACATTATGATCTGAAAAGAATGTATTTAATATTTCTTTCTTTTTTGTATATGATTGTGAGATTTTTTTATGCCCTGATACATGGTCAATTTTTTTTATATTATCAAGTACTTTTTAAAAAAGAGGTGTATTCTTTTCTATCCCCAATCTATTTTCTCCATAGGTCCATCAGATCTAAGTTTTCTAAAATTCTATTCACTTCTTTTATTTCCTTTTTGTTTATTTTATGGCTAGATTTAGCTAATTCTGAGAAAGAGGGTTGAGATTTCCCACTAATATGTTTTGATTGATATTTTATTTTTCCAAATATTTTATTAAAGTTTTCTCAATGTTCTTCCATATGTACATGTATATTTTTAAGTTACAACATTTCTTTCCACCCTCCTATCCCAACCCCACCTCCCCTCATCAGCAATCAGGTTAACATTGTACATATACATATTTGATAAACATGTTTATAGATTAGTTATTTTTGGTATGAAGAATTAGGATTAAGGGAAAGAGATGCACAAGAGATAATTTTTATAAAGATTCTAAAGGGTTTTTTGTTCATTTTTTGGTTTGGTTTTTCTTTCTCTGGATGGGAATAGCATTGACCACAACTCATCTAATACAATTGTCTTAGTTCTTTGAACTGCTGATAGAAGCTGGTTCCTTCAAAGTTGATCATCTCACAAGGTTTTTGTTAATGTGTACATTGTTTTCTTGGTTCTTCTCCCTTCACTCTGCATCAGATTCTATGTCATTCTATGTTTCTTTAGGGTACAAACAGTTATGTTTCTTATTGAAGAATAATATTCCATAGTATTCATGTACCATAATTTGTTTAGACATTCCCAATTGATGAACATCCATTCATTTTCCAATATTTTTGACACTGAAAAAAGAACTGCTATGAATATTTGGAACATTTGGGTCAGAATTTGAATTACTTGTTCAATGTATGAACAGTCTTATTGCTCCTTGGGCTCAGTTCCATATTGCTCTCCAGAAAGGTTGGATCTGTTCACAACTCCACCAGCAATGCATTATTTTACCAAGCCTCCCACAACCTCTCCAACATTGATCATTTTCCCTTTTCCTCATCTTATTCAATTTGATGAAGATGATACCTCATAGTTGTTTTAATTGACATTTCTCTATTTATAATAATTTGGAGCATGTTTTCATTAATATGGTTTTGCCACCCATGTTTTCCTTTAGCTCCTTTGGCTTCTCCTCAAGAATTTGTATTCTATACTGCTTGGAGAATACTTGTTTAATATTTATATTACTTCATTGTAAATGCTACCTTTTATGATATTGTAGTTTCTTTCCTTATGCCTTTTAATTTGATGTATTTTTGCTTTTGTTTGGTTTAAATTTTGCAACCTCAGCTTTTTTTTTTACTTCAGCTGAGGCATAATATATTGTGCTCCAGGCTTTTGACATTACTATGTAGATATCTTTTTATTTCAAATGTGTTTCTTGTAAACAACATATTAGCTATTGGTTTAAACTCCATTGTGTTACATGCTTCTGTTTTAGGGGACAATTCAAAATATTCACTTTCTTTTTTTTTAAATGTACTGTTTCTTTATTAAAAACTAGCTTAAATAATTCTGTCAACTCCAAAAGCTAAAGACCAGTTCTAGACATTGGAACTAAAACTTTTTACACAATTACGCAAAAATTACCATGTATCAAGTCTTCAAAGAAACTAACATCATTCCTACTTGGTTCAGTATGTTAAAAAAAATTAACAGTTCATCTTCCAATTCCATCCTGCAGACAGGCATCACAATTTTGCAAGAAGCATGGTGGATGGAGGTCGAAGGTTTTGGGTAGCAAAGTCTGTCTTCTATCTGCCTTTTTTCATCTTGGCTGTCTTCTCTTTGTGTTTTTTCACATGCTTGAGGATTTTGTTTTTTCTTTTTTCTCTCTGGGCCTCCTTAACCATGTTTTTATTTTCTTTCCTTTCTGTCTATTTCAGTATCAGTGGCATGCTTCATGGAATGGGGCTGATCTCCATGCCCTTCAGAGTCAGGGTCCTCAGAACTATTAACATCTGTAACAGAATCCACCTCTTCTTTGATTTTCTTTTCCAAGAGTGCAGGGACCTTCTGAACTTCTGACAAGTCTTCCTTCAGTCCTGTCACAATCTGGTACAAAATATTATCCTGCTGTACATTCAAGGCCATGTCTTCCTCCTTCATCTTCATCATTACATCCACATCCCTCTCATAATTTTTAACTTCATTCAAGTTTCTAGGAATATAAGCTTGTTTAAATACTTCTTCATCCACATGATCTTGATTGGATCTTTGTTCCTCCGTCCATTGAGCTGCTATTTCCATAGCCTTTGAGAGATAATCATCCATGTTTTCTTTTGTGATAGAAGGATCTGTGATAAATTCAAAGAGTTCCCATAGAGTCATCACAGCAACACCATGTTTAAAAAAAATCATTGACATTGGCACAGTCCTTCCTCAGGAATTCCAATGCATGTGGGTGATCATGTTCCACAGATTGGAAAACATCAGTGATGTACACTTCTCCATTATGGTACAGCATGTTAAATTCACTGAGATCTACATGGAAAAGTCTGGCAAAATGATACATTCTTTTCATGTACTCAATAACTTGGAGATATAATTCGCAGGCCTTTGATTCCAACAACTGCGCATTTTTCAAAAGTGGAGCAGGCATGTTGTCTTTACCAATGAAGCTCATGACAAGGACATGATGTTTTACCATGATAGGTTCTGTACAAGGTATCTTTGCTGTGTTTACCCTTATTAAATTTCTCATTTCGTTTTCTGCCCAAGTTTGCACCATTTGTCAGGGGTTTCCTTTACAATAGCCATGACAAAACCTGAATTCCCCACTTACATACTTATCCCTATACTTGAACACCAAAATTGAAGTTTTATAAATCTTGATTGCTCTGTTCTCTCCATCTGTTGTGCTGGCATGATACATATTAGCTTCTTTTCCTGTGCTGATGCAACCATTTATCTGTGATATGATTCCTCTACTTAACATCTTGAACAAAGTTATTTGAGTTCTTGAATCCAATACCTGTTTCACACTTGCTCTATCTGCCTTATCTTTGACCCGATACATATCTGCCTCCTTTTGTCTAGTCTTTTCAGTGACTTTATTTATAACATAATCAGAAAGATTAAGTTTGTCTAGATTAATTTTATTCTCATACTTTCTTAAGGCCTTATCTGCTAGAGTTGAAATTTTTGCTGCATTGAAGTGGATGGTCTGTCGGTTAGCCTGGGAGTTATTTCCTCCAGTTGAAGAAGATCCCTTGGTAATTTTCCCAATTCCATCAACCCAGTCCCAATCATCATCCTCATCTTCCTCCTCCTCTTCTTCTTCTGAATCTTCATAATCATCTTCCTGATTTTCTCCAACAATTCCATTCGCAGTCTGGTGAGAATGCTGAGCTGCACCTTGCTCCTCCTCTTTGCCTGTTCCCACACTGGTCATGCTTCCACAGTCGGAGGAGTCAGTGTCATGGAACTGTCCCGGGACCCTTCAGCTCATCAGATGCTCCTGGTAGCTCATGGAGGCCACAGGGCGGGTTTGGCTCCCTATTCACTTTCACAGTTAGCATAATGGACTTTTTATTTCCTTCCAACTTTTCTTCCCCCATGTATACTTTTCTCTCTCCTTTACACTTCTTTTTCCTTATCAGTGTTTCTCTTTTCACTGGTAAATCCCTTAATTTCTGGTTCTTTTCTCAATGCACTTCCCTTTACTTCCCCCTTTCTCCTTTTATTATCTCTCTCTTTTAAAAAATTTTACTTTTCGCAGCCTTTTTATCACCCCTTTCTTTCCTGTTCTTTCTTTTATCCCTCCAGTTACCCTATAGGGTAGGATAAATTTCTAAACCTAATTGAAAGTATGTTATTTTCACACTGAGTCAAACCTATTGAAAATAAAGTTTGTTCAGTGCTCAATAACGTCCTTCTTTCCCTCTTCTCTTTTAAATCCTTTCTATCTCTTCATGCTCCACTATTTATCCTCTTATGCCCTACCTTCTTCTCCTAGAAAAATCCCTCTTTTTCTGTCTAATTGTTCTTTACCCATTTCCTCCATCAAAGCTCCTATCTGCTTTACTGAAAGAAGTACAATTCTCAAGAATTATAAGCAACCTTACATTATATACACACATACTATCTTTTTAAGTACAAACCTTCCAACAGTCCCAATATGAGTACAACTCACAAGAGTTAAAAGTCTGATTACATCACAGTCAATTTCTACCAACCTCTGTCTAAGTACATACCTTTCAAGTATCTGAAGAGAAGTACATTTCTCAAGAGTTATACATTTTTTCTTCTTGTGCAGGTGATGTAGACAATTTAGTTTTATTTGCTAACATTTTCCTCTTTTCATTTACCTTTTTATTAAATCTCTTGTGTCATATGATTGAAGATGAAATTTTCAGTTCTAATCTTTTTATCAAGTAAATTTGAAAGTCCTCTGTCTTGTTAAAAATCAACATTTTCCCCCTGAAAGAATATGCTGAATTTTACAAGGTAGTTGATTCTTGGTTGTAATCACAGCTTCTTTGCCTTCCCTCCCCCTGACACCCCAGAATATGATATTTCAGGTCCTCCAATCCTTTGATATTGAAGCTGATAAATTTTGAAAAATCTATACTATGGCTTCCTGGTATTTAATTTGCTTCTTTTTGACCATTTGACATATGTTCCAATTTCTGAAATTTGACTACAATATCCCTAAGAGTTTTTATTTTGGCATCTTTTGCATGGTTTAAGCAATGAATTCTTTCAAGAACTATTTTATCTTCTTGTTCTAGGATATTTGGACAGGTTTCTATGATGATTTTCTCCAGGATTTTGTCCAGACTCTTTTTCTAATGATGTCTTTCAGGAACACTAAATATTTGGGGTGGCTAGCTGGCGTAGTAGATAAAGCACTGGCCCTGGAGTCAGGAGTACCTGGGTTCAAATCCGGTTGCAGACACTTAATAATTACCTAGCTGTGTGGCCTTGGGCAAGCCACTTAACCCCATTTGCCTTTACAAAGAAAAAAACAACCTAAAAAAAGAACACTAAAAATTTGTAAATAATCTCTTCTGGATCCATTTTCAAGGGTGGACATTTATTTTCTTCTATTCTTTTGGTCTTTTGGTTTTGTTTCATGGGATCTTAGTGTCTCACATTCATTCATTTCCATTTGCCACTTCTAGGTTTTTAGAGTTTTCTTCAAATAACTGTTTCAATTAACTTCAATAAATTGTTAGTTTATTTTTCTATTGGTTTATTTTGCTTTTAGATTAGTTGTTTTCCTTCTCCAGTTGGTCAATATTATTTTCCAATTGATCAAATTTACTTTTAAAACTATTGTTTTCCTCAGTGAATTCAGTTAATTCTTCTGCATGACTCATTTCTTTTCTCTGTTTTTCTTTTTTATTATTTGTTTTTGGTTCTTAAAAATCTTTTTTTGAGTTCTTATAACAGATATTTTTGTAATCAAGACCAATTAATAACCCCTTTGTAGCTTCACATGTAGCTATTTATCACTGATTTCCTTTTCAGAAATGGCATTTTTATCATCCCTATTAGAAGAGTAGCTGTCAAAGGTTAATAGCTTTTGGTTGTTGCTATTGTTTTTTATTCCCACCTATACTGGCCTCCATGGTGCAATCCACTCCTAATGTTCCTCCAAGATATCTCACTGAAAAGATCTTTTGCTGGGGTTTTTAGGAAGTGAGGGGTGAAAGAGAGAGAGAGGGTGGGGGTTATGTGACTTTAGGATCTTAATAGAGTCTTCAAAGTCTTTGGGGGGGGGGGGGGATAGGAGCTCCTAGTTTTGCTCTACTCTCTTGGATCCATAACAGAAATCCCAAGTTTGTATATCTCTTTTTTGGTTTTTTTTTGTTTTTTTTTGCAAGGCAAATAGGGTTAAGTGGCTTGCCCAAGGCCACACAGCTAGATAATTATTAAGTTTCTGAGACCAGAGTTGAACCTAGGGACTCCTGAATCCAGGGCCTGTGCTTTATCCACTGCACCCCCTAGCCACCCTGTTTATATATCTTTTAACAAAGAAAGGTACCACAGGAAATAGAGTACTAGACTTGTAGTTAGGAAGACTTGAGTTCAAATTCTCCTTCAAATACTTACTGGCTATGTAAAACATGGCAAAACTCTTAACTCTTACTTGCCTAAGTTTACCCATCAGAAAATTGGAGAAGATAAAAATAGTCACTATACCCTAGAGTTACTATGATAAAATGAGATAACATTTGCTAAAAAAATGCTTAACCTAGTGTCCAGAATATAGGAGTTAAGTACTTACATAAGATAACATATAAAAATTTTGTGTGTGATAAATGTCAATATAAATACCAGTTATCAACTAGATCAAAAGTGAAAATACCAATATCTAATTGTCTTTTAAGAAAAATCTGCCTAAATTTGGGTTTGTCACCATGTCCTTTTTGACAAAATAACTCACAAAGGCCTATTTTAATAAGGCACAGAACAGTTTTGATATTTAGTGAAGTAGGAAATAGATTCACTGATGAAATTCCATAATTTTTGGAGTGTTAATACTTTCACAACAATGGTTTAAGATACACAATATAGATATTATCTCAATTTTTAATGAAGAAATTTAAGTTTAGGGAAATAAATTTTTGCATTCTTTTTACTTCTCATTAGTCCCTGCCTTCACATAATTTAATTTAACTTATAAGGTGTTTTACTTTAACTATTGAAATGAATGTTCATTTATTTAACTTAAATTTGCCTTTTAGGGGGTCAAAGAAGAGTCCAACATTAAGAAAACCTCAAAATGTTTGAACATATACATAATCCACTCTATATCTTATTTCCAAGGATTTTTTATAAAATCTTCCTTTCCTTAAATTGATCCTAAATGGCAATGCTTTGCATAGCCTCAAATTCTGGGCATACTCTTCTAATCAATTCTTAATCAATATGGTACACAGAATCATGAAGATTTACACACTCCTGAATATTTGAACAAAAATAATCAACCAGAATAGAATACAACAAATGCTTTCCTTACTCTGAATACTAAATTTCTTTATATTTTCATTAAGATTGTGGCTACATACAAAGAGCATTTTGCTCAAAGTAAAGTTTTTAAAGAGCATTATATCTAGTCCCTCTTCTCATGAATACAAACCATCATTCGTATATTTCAGTAGTTTTTTTGCATATATTTGGTCAGAATCAAAATAGCCAGTTGCAGTTCCTCACCATCAATTACTGAACAGAACAAATAGGTCCAGTGGAAGGATAAAAGCATGAAAATTGAGAGGCAGCCAAGATGGTAGCCTGAGGAGAGAGGATTTCCCAGGAGCTCTGTTCCAAAATTTTCCACAAACCTTAAGAAAATCACTCTAACTATATTTTTGAGAGATAGAACCCATAAAAATTCCCAGTGAGTCAATTCTTCTGGCCTAGGTAATCTGAAAGAAGATCAAGGGGAGGTTCTTTCCAAGGGGTTGGGGAGGGTGACAGCAGAGCATCCAGGATCACCAAGCCAGAGGGAAGGAGCTCCAGCCTTCCAGGAACAGTCCAGGGCTCCTGCATGATTGGGAGGGGAAGTAGAAGTAGTTTCCAAACTTCCCAATCCAGGGAACACCAAGCACAATTTAGAAGATTAACAGAGAAACCTCTGCCAGATTGAGTGAGGAGCCCAGACCAGCAGAAAACAGAAGCAGGCCCATGGAGGTGCCCAACAGAGAGCTGCTGGCAGTTGCTTCCAGCATGTTCAGGCCAAGCATGGTTAGTGGATGGAAGATTGTCAAGGTGTCTCCTCTGTCCCTGGAACAGGACTCTGGTTCTTTGTCCTACATTCAAGCCCTAGTTACAGTCTGGAGGCCCCCAATGCTATTTAGCAGGCACTCTCCTCATAGTTCCAGGGCAGAGGGAAAATTTGTGGTCATCCACTGGCCAGAGTACAGGCAGGAGTGCAGTCAGAGCCTCTCATAAGACCTTGATGTAACTGAGGTACTTGCAGGGATGGTGTAAAAACACTCCTTAGGAAGCACCTTGGGAATCACCACAAAACCAGCATGCAACCTGGGGAAATGTGTAAACAGAAAAAAAAATGAATCTGACCATAGACAAGTATTTTGTTCCATGGACAATTAAAACACACACTCAGAAGAAGACAAAGTCCAAGCTTCTGTATCTAAAGCCTCCAAGAAAAATAGGAATTGGTCTCAGGCTATGACAGAGATCAAAAAAATGAAAATCAAGTAAGGGAGGTAAAGTAAAAATTGGGAAGGAAAATGAGAGCAATGCAGTAAAAACATGGAAACTAAGTCAGCAGCTTGGTTAGGGAAGTACAAAAATGCTGAAGAAAACAAAATATTAAAAATGAGTTTAAGTCAAATGGAAAAGTTAATGAGGAGAATAATACCATAAAAACAGAATTATCCAGATGGAAAAAGGAGATATAAAAGGTCTCTGAAGAAAACAACTTCTTCAAATGTAGAATTGAGCTAAAGGAAGCTGATGACTTAGCCAAGAATCAAGAAGCAATAAAACAAAACCAAAAGAATGAAAAACTACAAGAAAGCATGAAATATCTCATTGGAAAAGCAACTGACCTGGAAAACAGATCCAGGAGAGAGACAATTTAAAAATTATTTGACTACTTAAAAGTCATGCAGGAAAAATCCTTGACTTCATTTTAATAGAATTTCTGCAGGAAAATTGCCCTGATATCCTGGAAACAGAGGGTAACATAGAAATTGAGAGAAATTATCAATCTCAGATCCAAAAAATAATTCCCATAAATATTATAGCTAAATTCAAGAACTCTCAAGTCAAAGAGAAAATATTACAAACAGCCAGAAAAGAAATAATTCAAATATCGTGGAGCTACAATCCGGATTATATAGGACCTAGCAGCATCATCATTAAGGACTTGTAGGAATTTGAATATAACATTTGGAAGAGAAAAAAGCTTGGAATGGAACCAAGAATCAAATACACACAAAACTGAACAATCCTCTTCCAGGGGAAAGGTGTAAATTCAATGAAACAAGGAATTTCAAACTTTCCTGTTGAAATGACCAGAGTTGAACAGAATGTTTGATCTTCAAGTAGAGGACTAAGGTGAACCAAAGAAAGGGTGCATGAGAAGGGCAAATTATGAGGGACTTAATGATGATGAACTGCATGTATTCCTGCATAGAAAAATGATACTGATAATATTCATATGAACATTCACATCTAATAGAACAGGTATATAATATAATATATTACAGTCAGCAATTGCAACTGTGGGACAAAAAAAGGAAATAGCTTTTCTGATGGACTTATGATAAAGAATGTGATCCATCCCAGAGACAGAGCTGATGGTATCAGAACACAGTGTGAAACATTTTTCCCCCCTTTTTTCACTTTATTTCTCATGAGGTTTTTCATTTTTGCGAGCAGAGAGGGGATTATGTTTTCTCTGATAACAAGTATATTTTGGTTACGTGTAAATAAATAAAAATGTAAATTAAAAAAAAGAAAGAAAGCATGAAAATTCCACAGCATTTGCTGACATCTGAATGTCCTACTGCCTAGGTCTAACCTTTTCAAAATGTCTATATCCCCAAGGAGCAGACTATCTGTAACAACTATTTTGGGGATTTGTACCATAACAATGCCTATGACCAGAAGCAAAGTATATTCCAGACTTGGGGAGGTCCTAGGGTTTTTTCTTTCACCACTTTTATGACTTAGGTAGACAAAAGAAATTACTATGCCACAAAGCCTGAAGATTTGCACCACCTGGAATGTCCATGATCTTCCGTAATATGGCATATGCTAGATTAGTGTGTAATAGATCCCTTTTCCTTTACCACTAACTGAATGGGTCCTTGCTTCAATTTTGGCTAGTTATGAATTTGCTTCTTAAATTAATGCTAAGAAATTCTAAAGGAGAAGCAGTTTTCATGTTGATGTAGCTAAAGTAGGAGTTCTTACCTTTATTTGGGGAAAGGAGGGTATCGTGGATCCTTTTGGCTGTGTGGAGAAACCCCTTTTTTATAATTATATTTTTAAAGTAAGTGAAAATTTTTTAAAAAATCATTTTTTCCTATATAAGTTCAAAAATTTACTGAAATTTATCCATGGATGTCTTGGGAGTTCATAGACTCCAAGTTAAGAATCGTTGCCCATTTCTTGTGAGGCAGGAGGAGAAAGGTTGCAAAGTTCACTGATGACTAATTTTATTAATGGCTATGTCACAAGAGGGAAAGTGATCAATGTTGTAGAGGATTGGGACATTAACGCATTGTGGGTAGAGTTGTGAACTAATCCAACCATTCTGGAAAGCAATATTGAATTATACCCAAAGAGCAATAAAACTAATCATAACCTTTGACACAGCAATACCAAAACTATGCTTCTATCCAGAAGAAATCGTAAAAAATTGGAAAAGTTCCACATATTCCAGAATATTCATAACAGTCCTTTTGGTAGTGGCAAAGAATTGGAGGGGATGGCCATCAATTGGGGAATGAATGAATAAGTTATGGTATGTGAATGTTATAGAGTACTATTGTTCTATAAGAAACCATGAATAGTCAAACTCTAGAAAAGTATGGAACAAATTACAGATACTGATACTGAATGAAGGGAATAGAACCAAGAGAATATTGTGTACATTAGCAACATTGTGAGTTGATCAAACTTGATGGGTGCAGCTCCTCTAATGAATACTTTATAACATTCTCTCTTATGTATCTCTTTGCCTTAATCCTAATTCCGCATACCAAAAACAGCTAATCTGTAAACATATTTATCAAAATATGTATGTGCAATGCTAACCTGAATGTTTACCCCTGAGGGGAGGGGAGTGGCAAGGGAGGGTGGAAGGAAATTTTGTAACTTAGAAATATATACATGTGAATATGGATGAAAATAAATTTTAAAAATATTTTAAATGTAATTGAAAAATAAAATTAAAATACCAATTGGGAAAAAAAATTAAGAAATAAAAACAATGACCATGTCACGTAGAGTTATAAAATAAAGTTGAAATTATGAAATTCTTTTTTTTTTGAATGATTTTATTTTGCAATTTTTCTCCTAATCTTGCTTCCCTCCCCCCACCCCACCCCCACAGAAGGCAGTCTCTTAGTCTTTACATTGTTTCTCTGGTATGCATTGATCTAGCTTCAATGTTATGAGAGAGAAATAATATCATTAAGGAAGAAACATAAAGTATAAAGGATAGCAAAATTACATAATGAGATAATATATTTTTAAAATTAAAGGTAATAGTCTTTGGTCTTTGTTCAAACTCCACAATTCTTTCTGTGGATGTGGATGGCATTCTCTATTGCAGATACCACAAAAGTGTGCCTGAGTGCTGTGCATCTCTAGGCTGATATTCCAGCAGAAAATTCCATTTCTAAAGTAAAAACTTTTTTTATCCTTACAATAGTATTCAAGGTAGAGAAGCAAAAATTTGGAGCATCAATGGACTTGCTTAATCATCACTTCACCTAGATAGCTGTCTTGGTATTTAGAACACCTAGGTATATATTCTCATCTTGATATGGGAGAATTGATGGGTACAACTGCATTATTATCCATTTTAGTGTATATGTAGATCAATGAACTGACAAACCTTGCACAGAATGGGAAAATAACAAATCTTTTAATATGCATGTGACAGTGACTGGTTAATTTGAAACATTTTAAAATCCAAATAAAAATTGAGATTTGTATTAGAGAAACTCATACAAATGTATTAAATTCAGAAATGGTTAAGTGAACTAGAGAGAGATGATAGAGATATATAAATATAGACACAGCTACAGAGATAGGAATAAATGTAGATATAGTTGTTGGCATGAGCACAGATATATAGAAATAGATATAGTAATAAAGAATGATATGGTGCTATATGATATAGCACTAGCTATAGATATGAATATGAACTTGGATGTAGAGTCAGAAATAGGAATAGATACAGAGCTAGAGATAGAGATAAATGTGTTATTTTCTCTCTAGGATAATATCTTTTTTTAAAGCTAATTGATGATAATTTGTTAAATTGAAGTATTGGATTTATCACTGACAAAAATTAGAGTGCAAATGGTATGAATATCCATATGTATATGCATGCATGTATGCATGTGCTTATACACACATGCATGCATCCACACATATATGTATATGTGCATTCATACGTGAGTACATATTGTTTGTGTGTGTGTATGTGTGTGTGTGTGTGTGGCTGTAGGAAGTGATTCTAACCTCACTCTCAGAGAATTAAGTTTGTAACCCTGAGTGGAAAAGGAGTTGAAGAAGTAGTATTAGCAGTTGCTCTTTGGGCATCTTTGGCCATCTACAAGTTTGAGTATTAAGCCCTAAATGGGACTAATAGATGTATGAATAATAAATGAATATATTTGCAAATAGGGAAGTTTATCATTAACTTATCTGGTTCATTTTACAGAAGAGGAACTGGGTCAAACAGGGCTAAATGACTTGCCCAGGGTCACATAGATTGTAAATATCTGGGGCTGGATTTGAATGCATAAAGTTGAATCTTTCTGTTTCCAAGCTCATTGCTCCATCCATTGCACCATACAACTACTTTCTGGTTGCATTCATAATTTGGATAGAATGCATAAATTTTAATGACTCACAGTTTGCGTTACTTATTCACAGATTGTACAGTATGAAAAAGTAAGTGTGTCCCGTTCACAGTATACAAGTGTTTATACTTATTTGTTCTTTTTAGAGGTATAAAGGAGTACCTAAATCAATTTGGTGAAAATATAGGACAGTTGAACAAATTATCATCATCTACATGCCCAGTGAACTTTAAATAACAAGATATCATTATCATTATTATTATTATTATTATTATTATTATTATTATCATCATCATCATCATCAATAATAACAGTAAGCATTTATGTAGCACCACCTGTTATGGGCTAGGCATTATGTTAAGTAGCTCAATTGGTGCTCATGATAACTTTGAGAAGTAGGTATTAAAATCCCCATCCTATAGTTGAGGAAATTGACACAATTAGAGGTTACGTGACTTACCCAAGATCAGATAGCTATTAAATGACTAGGTGGAATTTGAATGCATATCATTGCTTAGAGTGCATTAAGGAAATTAATTTGTCACTTGAGAAGAGAGTCATCTATCTAAAATGGTTATGCCTTTTTAACAAGAATTGTTCTTCACTTCTTTCCTTGTACCTCTTCAAAGATTTTTCCAGGTAAAGTTGAGGAGGAAAGATCTCTCTTCTTCCATCATGAGCAATGATATCCATAAACAGAGCAATAAGGTACCAGACAGTGAATTTATTTCTTGAGCTGAACTGTCACACATTTTAACTCTACTGCAGAAAGTGCAACTCAAATGAGCTGACCACCTTTACTGAATGCTAAAATGAATGCTAAAAGACTATGGAGAACTCACAAAATGCAATTACTCTCAAAAAAAAGGACAAAATAAGTGCTACAAAAGTACTCTCACAGTGTCCCTGAAGACTTTTGGAATTGACTGAGATGTGGAACACATTGGCACAGGACTGTCCAGTTTGACATACTGTATCAAATAAAGCTCTGTACCCTATGAATAAGCAGAATTGTAGTAGTTCAAAAGAAATGTTTGATGCACAAATTTATAAGATATATCCATTTCAAATATTCATATGGAATATGTGTGCCCACCTTATGGTGGAGATTTCTAAGTTCATATTCATCTGATTACAATTGGACATGTAACTTATTCTAGAATAGTAACATCATTTTGGTCTTCTTCAAGAATAAAGAACAAGAACACATACATATACATGCACATATGCATGCATGCATGCTTACAGTTCAGGTTTATAACAAATTACAGTTTCTTAAATGTGACTTTTATTTATATTGAAAAAATGTTTGCTCATGAGTTACAAATATTAAAAATCTAAAAAATAAAAATGGTTAAATTAAACAACAAAATTATTGTACTTAATGTATTGATTTCTAATATAAAACAGGAACTTCATCAATAGTATAGTGCTAACATTCACTGCTGTATTTGATAGGAACTTGCTGTAGTCACTTGTGTGTAATATTCATTTGAGCACTATGAAAAAATGCTGTAGTTGGATTCGGGAAGATTGGCATTTAATATGTGATACTTATCATCTATGTGACCATGGCTAGTTATTTAAGTTATTCAGGAATAAATTTTCAAATTGTACATGTAAAATGTGTATTATATTCCCCAAAGTATTTTTTTCACTGGACTCATGAAAAAATGATGCATATATTGAACTTTGCAAAACTTTAAGCCTTATATAAAGCATGGCATTCCCCCAATATAACTCTGAATTATTATATTTCTTATTCTAATAATATATAATTGCATTTATAAACCATAATTTTTTGGCCATTGGGTACTTTTTTATTTCTATCATTTTATCGTAAAAATTATGCAGTTATCTCAAAATTTTTGCATATACAAATACTTTTCTACACTCAGAAATCTTGGAAGGTTGTATCAGTGAAAGTTTTGCATTAAAGTTTTAAAAAATTAGCAGATTTTTTCATAGTTTCAATTTTTCTGAATATTTGAATTAATATGTCTCTGCCATCAGGGTACAAATTTTACAAATTTTAGAACCATTTTTGAGAGGTAAAATGAATGGATCTTTACATAATGAGTGGATCTATTCACAGTTTCACCAATAGTTTTCCCCTCAGTAATTCCTCTTTTGTTATCTTTATTAAATTGATTTGTGTGAAATAGAACCCGAAAAGTTGATTTACTTTGCATTTCTCAAACTATTAGTGATCTGAAGCATTTTTATATAGTTGCTGTTAGATTATATTTCTTTAAAATCTCCCGGTTGAAGAGCTTGGTGTATGCATTAATAATAACATTGTATGAGATTAACTATTGTAGATTTAAGTTCTTTTTTCACAAGACAAGGATCAAAGACAAATCCAAAAGGTTTGTAATAGAGATTACCATCCACACCCTAAGAAGATTAATAGTCTGAATGCAGGGCAAATTTTTCTATTTTCCTTTTTTATGCTGTTTTCTTTTTCCATGGGTTTTCCCTTTTAATCTGATTTTTATTTCAAAATATGACTAATATCGATATGTTTAGCATGAATGTTTATGTGTAACATATAATAGATTACATGCTGTCTTGGGGAGGGGGAAAGAAGAGAGGAAGAGGAATATATTTGGAACCCAGAACTATTTGTATCATTTAGTAAATTTAATACATTAGAGCACTGAATAAATTCATAAATAATAAAAACCTCTAGTTAGACTCTTTGACATATATTATATGTACATATATATGGAAATGTTCTTCTTCATATATTAATCAGTTCCATCTCTATTTTGGTTGAGATGTTTAATCTGTGAAACTTGTAATAAAGATACCAATTTCTCTTCTAATTCTAATGCTTTGGTTTTATTTTTATAAAATTTAAAATTATATTTATAGGAAAAATTTGCCATTTTTCTTTTGTTATGCTAAGTTTATCTTATTGATGATAAATTCATAGATTGAAAAGTAATTTATTCCTTACTCCTTTCATTTTGTGTCTGGTTTTATTTCTAAACCAAGTATCCATTGAGCATTTATCTTGGGGTCATCAAGGTGGTGCATTGGATAGAACACAAGCCCTAGAGTCAGGAGTACCTGAGTTCAAATATGTATTCACTCACTTAACAATTACTTAGCTGTGTGACCTTTGGAAAGCCACTTAAACCTGTTGCCTAAAAAAAATTATTGAGAGAGAGAGAGAGAGAGAGAGAGAGAGAGAGAGAGAGAGAGAGAGTTTATCTTGGTAAATGATAACCTTCATTTAATTATTTTTTGCAAACATTTTCCAATTTTGCAATAGAATGTAATATTGAATAGTAATGCCTTACACTCGGAAGTGACTTTGCAAATAAGGAACACTCTGAGACTAAATTAATTTGTCTCTTAATTTTATGCTTATTACCCTGTTCCATTGATCAACATTTCCATTTTAATCAATATGAAATCATTTTGATGATTGCTTCATTGTCGTATGGTTTTAGATACTCTCCATACTCTTGAGAATAATTTATATAATACTGGCATTAATTGTTCTTGGGATTGTTAAAAATTTACTCATAATTGGATTTCATTTGTCCTTTGATAGTTCTTTTCTGGATTTTTCAATATTTTCTCCTGAAATTCTATTTCATAAATTATCTATTTCTTATTCAATGAATGTGTATTTCATATTTTTACATTTTTTTATGATTTTAAATGAACATTTTGACATATAATCGATGCTATTGTTGTTTTTGATGTCCATTAGTTTCAGTGTGTCTGAGTCTGCATTACTCTGAGATTTTCTTCTGAAAGATACTGGAGTAGTTTGCCATTTTGTGCTCTAGCTCATTTTATAGATAAAGAAACTGAAGGAAGCAGGGTCAATCACTGTCTAAAATGGGACTTTAATTCAGGTTTTCCTCATTCCAGTTTCAGGACTCCATCCATCATGCCCAAAATGAGAACATGATTTTTAATAATTTCATTTTCATTCATCATTTATTAGGAATTCTTTTTAGCTTTCATATTGATAGCTTATATTGATAATCTTAAAAAGGTTAACTAATGTTCAATTTGTTTTCAAGATTGGTTCTTAATTTTTTTCATTCAACATGTTTTGTTTATATTTCTTTGGTTTTCAGAATTTCAATTTTTGCCTTTGCCTGGGATATTCTATTATATATGTATTTTTCCTATTTTCAATCTTTATGCTCAATTCACTTTTTTCATCTTCTCTTTTTATTTGTTATTGAGAGATTTGAAATTTCTCTGATGAGTTTTTTCAATTAAGCTAAAATAAATTACTATATAGTTTCTTTGTCCTCAGTTTCTCTAATAAGCTCACCATATATTTGCATTATTTCTTCCTGATCAACCAATTCTTTAGGATTGAACAATTTACTCTTCACTTAAACTTGAATTCTTTTATTAAAGGCCTTTTGTTGATTTTAAGTTTTGCTTCATTGTGGTCAATAGGTTATGTCTGTTTTCTGCTCCTGTTTAAGGTATGATTATTCCCTGGCACATGAACAATTTTTAATGGTTGCATGAACAGCTTAAAAATATTTCTATTCAATTTGTTTCCATTTAGTAATTAACAAATTATCCTTTCTAAATTTTTTTGGAACTTCTTTGCATGTTCCTAATTTCTTTCTTTTTTATACTTATGCTAGTTTTTTGAGCTCAAAAGGGATTATATTGAATATCTTATTGTTATACTTTTAAATGTCTATTTCTTTATGAATTTGATAAAATTTCTCTTCAAGTGCTTATACCATTAGCTACATATATATAAAAATAACTATTGTTTTGTTATATATGATGATTTCAAGTAAAAATTACTGTTAATCTTTTGTTATCAGTATCTACTTTTGCTTTATTTGATATTATTATCATTCCTGCTTTCTAATTTGCCTAAAGAATAATCAATTTTCCTACAGTTTCTCAAGTTAACTTTATATTAATATTCATGCTAGAATTGTGTTTCTTGTAAGTAATATTTGTTGGATTCTACTTTATAATGCATTATGTCATTCTTGTTTATTTTATAGATTTGTTCATTCAAATTCATGGATATGATTATTAATTGTATATTTCCTTCTATTACAACAGGATGTAGAATTATATTTTTTCTTCTTTCCTTCTTGCCAATACTTATTTTCAAAGAAGTGTGTGGAGAAAGCACAGGTATCTAACAAACATTAATATTTTGCAATTGAAGTTATATTTTCCTATTGCTTTGTCTTTCTCTTTAGAAAGCCTCAACTCAAATCTCTTCTCTTTTAACTTTCTCTCTCTCTCTCATTAAGCACAATTTTTGATTAGCCATCCAAAATGAAAGTTTAGTTTCTTAATAGTATTCCTTACCTCAATCTGCTCTCGCACTCTTTTCTTATAGTCACAGAGCTCTTTCTTGATTCTCAACCTGATTATTATTAATGTACCTCTTTAGTAAATGGGATTGTGTCAGTGAGTGTGTGAATGAATAGTCAACACTGCTTTAGATGGTTCAGTGAAGTTCATAAGATTACCTCCTTCCCATCTCTTCCTGTGTTTGTTTGGTCGTAGGCACTCCATTTATTTTCTTCCCTTTTCTACCTCATTTTCATTTTCTTGCAAGTAACAAACAAAAACAAAGCCAACTACAATAATAACCAGAAGCAAATAATATCCTACCTTCAGTGGGCCTGGAAAACACAGAATTCTGAATGGACATTTGTTTCTTTTCTTACTTCCTATCACTAGCCCTATCAATTTGGAATTCAAGTAACTCATGTCACTTAGTTGCTTCTAATTGTTCAAATTACTTAACGTTTTCATTTTCTCTTGATTATAATGCTTTTATTTCAAAGTTTCTATTAAGCTCTTTTTTACTAGAAATTTCAGGGGCCAGCTAGGTGGCACAGTGGATAGAGTACTGGCCCTGGAGTCAGGAGTACCTGAATTGAAATCCAGCCTCAGATACTTAATAATTGCCTAGCTGTGTGGCCTTGGACAAGCCACTTAACACCATTTGCATTGCAAAAACCTAAAAAAAATAAATTTTGAATAATAGAACATTCTACTCTTATTGGTTTATTTTTCATCTCCACGGTCCCTTCCACTTTAGAATTCTATTCAGTGTTGCAGGGAAATAGTCTTGATAAGAGTTTATCTTTCAATTTTTGGATTAAAACATTCTAACATTTTCTCACATTTTTGGTAACTGCTACTGAATCAATGAATATTTATTGTTACAAAGTTTATTTTGTAACTTAGTATGACTCTTTTCTACTTGACAACTTTCTTTCTGACCATTTTCAGTATCATTTCTGTAAGACTTCAATTTGGAGTTTATTCTACAATATGAGTAGTGAATTCTTCCTATACTATCTTATTTTCTAGTTTTCCTACAGCCAGGAAGTTTTATGATTTATTGAAATATTCTTTTTAAGTATTTTTGGTCCTGATTTTCAGGGAATTTAATGAATCTTGAATTATTTTTCTTTGATATCAGGTATATTGTCGCTCTTTTTATAATATATTTTATTTCTTGTCTTCTATAAATATAGCAGTCTCTTTGCTCCCTTCTAATTTTGACTCCTTCAATTACATGGTTAAGTTTTTCTATTGATTCAAGATTATTTATTCTTCTAATCCTTTTATATGACTTGGAATTTCATTTTTAAAATCTCTAATTTTATTTCTTTGTTACTTTGAAAATCCTTCTAACAAAGTGATTTCTTTTTCTTTCTAAGACTCATCTTTATCTCTTCAGCATCTTTTGATCATTTCTTGTTTCTTGTCTTCTGTATTTTCATATGTCCACCCTACAGTCTTACTTTGGGACTTTATGACAGGCCTAGATTATGTTCTAATCTGCACTCTTGGCTTTAGCTTTCATTCCTTATTTCCCAATTTCCCTGATTTTCTAAACTCCTTCTTCTGATTTACAATCCCTCTTCCATTTCTGCCTTCAGAGATATTACCATTTTAATTGACCTTGCTCAGAGTCCTCTGGTCTTCTCAGCTATCTGGGACTACCTTCTTTGATTGTTGTTATATTCCATCCCCTCTGAAGAATCCCTGTTCATTGAAATAGTATGGACTTTTGAATTATTTGCTCAAATTTATTTTGTCTTACCTCGAGAGATTACTCTTTGATTGTTTACATCTTTTGCTTGTTTTTTTTTATTCAGGTTTTTTCTGAATTAAGAACCTTCCTTTATGCCTCTTTGAATTTCTTGAATTTATGATATGAAGATGTCCTTATATCTCTGTTAGTTAAAAAATATGTAATTTAGTTAGGTTTTTCTTTAACCTTTCATATTTCTCAAGTTTTTAGCAAAAGTTTTGATCAAGTACTTTGTACTTTTCTTGTCGAATAGTTGGAGTGATACAGATAAGAGTATTTCACAATTTGATGGATTCAGAAATATTTAAGTAAATAATCAAAGAACAAATATTAATGGTTCAATGTCAGTTTTGCAGAAGTTCTCTAATCAATTATCCTATGGATCTATGTGTTATTTGTCCTATACTATTTTGTATCCTAATCAGTTATTTGAATAAATGACATATGTTATGCACAATATATTTTAATGTGCCCAAATCTGGGAAGAAATTTAGTAGATTTAATCACAAATTCAGGTTATTTTTATCTGAAGAATCTTCTCTAGGAGAACTTCCTGAGAAACAGAATTACTTTTTATTTTACTGTTGTATTTACCTCAACTTCTTCTCCCAAATAATTCACCTGACTAATTCCTTCTGACTATTCCCTTTCCTCCATATTGTTTATCATATAGGGACTAGACTAATTTTGATTGTCCTTGTACCTATCACATTCTCCAACGCATCCATGGCCATCTTAGGCTACAAACACATGTCACATAACTCTTACATTGGTGTGTTCAGAGAAATTCTACCTTACCCTGCCACACCTTTCTTCCCCAACAAGATGTCAGTCTTTTGTGAGACATGCCTCCCTGTTCTTGCAGAATATAACACTGCCAAAAGATTGGACTTTAATAAATTACTTTGAACATCTTAATCATTTGTGTTCCTCAGCAGACATCTGTCCAACATGGATTTTAAATATATATATATATATATATATATATATATATTCATGTGTGTGATTTTATATATATATATATACATATATGTGTACATACATATTTGTGTGTGCAATAAACACATATGTATTGGCATTTGAAGAGATAGAGTTAAAATGGTGGAATAAAAGAAAGTACTTAAGTCTGGTTCCCCCACTATTTTTTCTCCACAATCATATAAAAGAAAATACACCAGACTGAATTCTAATTTTGAAAGTCAAAGAAGGCTTGGGGAGACAAAGAAGTCTGTGGATAGTGCAGACATGTCTGGCTAGATAAGGCAGTATGGAGCATTGCAGCTCCTGGGGGGACTGAAAGAAAACTCATCAGAGAATTAGGACAGGATGCACCAAGGCAGAAAAATATCCCAGGGGATCCCTGTATCACGTTACTGGATGCAGGAATGGGTGCCATCTGGCAGCTCATTGCCAACTTTCAAGCCAGAGATCTAAAGCAGAGAGGAGTAGACCTGAGTGTGATTCCTAGCTGTTTTCACAATAATTAACATGTTCCAAATCTTGTGGCTTTGCTATCAGGATTAGAGTGGGGATCCTTTACCCCAGTTTAACCCAGGACCGGATGACTAGTCCAACATGAACCCAGAACTTTGATCACTGAATTTACAGAATCTCCCAGCTGACTCACAGCACTTGAGTCCATAGCAATTTACTGAAACTTACAAGCAATGATAAGCCATTAGACTCAAACTTAGGTCAAGACATTGCAGAGCTCAGGTGATGAGGCACATGTCACAGCCTTGTGGGGGAAGGAAAAAGAGAGAAAGGAGACAGGAATAATAATGTATTATTATGTACTAGTCACTGTGGTAAACTGCTGTCCTCATATTTCAATTATACATCTCAATCACTCAAAATATACTAACTTCCCAGATTTTCAATCTTCTGAAATTTATAACCTACTCCTTCATTCCACTTCTGCTATACATAGATACAATATATTAAAGCTATTTATTTGTTTTTAACACTCATTTTAAAAAGATTGAGCTCCAAATTCTTTCCCTCCCTGACTTATTGAGAAGGAAAATATTATGATATCAATTATACATCTGAAATCATAAAATAATTTCTATATTATGCATAATTGTGGAAAAAAGCAAGAAAGTTAAAAATTAACCTACAATTTGCAGTCAGTGTTCTTTGATTTTTCTCTCTGGATGTGGATAGCAATTTTCATCATGAACTTTTTGGAAATTTCTTGGATCATTGTATTGATCATAGTAGTGAAGTCTTTCACAATTGATCATCATTATTACTTTACTATATACAATGGTCTCCTGATTCAGCTAACTTCACTCTGCAATTCATAAAACAGTGATGATCTTTTCCATCTTCTTACCATAATACAAATATTTTTTTACTTTTATGTTCATAAAGTCAGAAATTCCCTATAGTTTTATCATTCTCTTTTCCCTTTTCCTAAAAATATTTAACCCTCTTTTCCCTTTGTTCTTTAATCTACATTCCCTCCATCCTTTTGATTTCTTTTCAGTTCCCCCAAACCTTTACAAATGGTAAAATATTTTCCTTATGAATTTACACTCATTTAGAAACTAGTTTAACACTATTTTAGCTTTTACTCTTGAATTTCTTGTTCCCTTGTTCTATTATTGATTGGCAATGACACATCATTATTCCTATCACCTATTTCCTTTACCTCTATAAACTGTTACTGAACAGAGCTAGAGAAATTAATGTAAACCATACTGATTGGATCTACTTTAAAATTATGTTATATACCTTAAAGGCACTCTTGCTTTACTACTGTATTTGTTGAGAAAGTTTTCTGAAGAATTGCATGTAATACTAGCTTTGAGCATTTAACGACTATACAACCTGTCCCTGACCTTTTCTGTCTTCTTATGGTTTCTTCTTTTCCACTCCCTCTTCAATCTGTTGTAATTCATATGTTTGGTCATCTTTATCTATGACAGTTTATCTCTTTATTCTGAATTTTTAAAATGAGTGTCTTTCATGTCTGGAATACTATAGTTTCTTTTCTATACCTTGTCTATGGCTTATGTCAATACTTTCTACAGGAGGTCTTTTCTTGGTATGGCCTGCTTTGTGCCTTCCTTCATCAATTACCTTATATCTGCTCTGCATATATCTTGTATGTACATAGTTATTTAAATTTTATTTCTCATATTAGACTTTAAATTCCTTGAGGGTAAACACTATGTTTTTATCTTTCTTCATATACCAAGTACTTAGCATTGTGCCTGGCAAGCAAATTCATGTTTTCTTTGACTTTAGAGGTGGCTAGGTGGCAAGACAAGGCTGCATGGCACAGTGTATAAAGCACCAGCCCTGGAGTCAGGAGTATCTGAGTTCAAATCTGATCTCAGACACTTAATAATTACCTAGCTATGTGAGCTTGGACAAGTCACTTAACCCCATTGCTTTGCCAAAAAAAACCCTAAAATAATCTTGACAACCTAGTGAATGAGGTTGAATCTAATAAGATAAAGTTCAGTAGGATTAAGTATTAATCTTTAAGCTTCTATAATTATAACAATGTCACTTTCTCAGTAGAAGTAGAAGAGTCATGATTAAATAGAAGTTATTCTGGAGAAGATCTATATATTTTAATTACCTACAAGCTCCACCTGAGTAAGCAATATGTTATGGAGAACCAAAAAATAATAATTTATTCTGGATTTCTCTAAGAGAGGCATGTACAGGTGATAGTCCCACCACATTCCACCCCAAGAACAACTCTTCTGGAAAGTTGTGTTCAGATATGATCACCCAAGTTTAAGAAGAATATTGATAATCCAATTTCCAGACCTTGAGTCCATGTCATATTAAAGTCTTAAAAAATGTGATACATTTAGTCTGAAGGCAAAAAAAAATCATAGAGACCATGATGATTTTTTCAAGCCTATGGATAACTGTTCCAATGAATTAGACTTATTTCATCTGGACCCAGATGAGGAAAAACAGAATACTGAGTTGAGTATGTGTCCTTTCTGATCTTCCTCACTCAGTAATCCATATTCATATAGGACAATGATTACAGATTCAAGGATTTCTGTGGTTCTATACAGCTTAAATTATTATCATTTGTATTTATTTAAGGCAATGGACTAAGAGTGACTTGCCCAACGTCACACAACTAAGGAGTGATAAAATGTCTGAGGCCAGATTTTTATTCAGGTGAATACAGTGATAGTGCTCTATCCAATGTGCCATCTAACTGCCCCTACAGCTTAAATTGTAACACAATTTTTCATCACTACTTTAATATTAAGTCACCTTAAGAAAATATATTTGCTATACTTTCTTCAAAATAAAGGCATTTATTAAAATGGAATATTATGCCTCTCAATAGTTCAGAGAGCTAGGACAATTATACTAGACTAGCTATGGACAATGTTATCCCTTATCCCCATCCAGAGGAAGAAAATCAGAACAAATAAACACAATACACACACACACACACAAACACACAAACTACCCTTCAGAATCTGATAAACACTTTATAAAATTATCTCTTATGTATCTTTTTCTTAATCTTAATTACACATACCAAAAATTTCTAATCTTTAAACCTGTTTATCAAAAATATGCATGTGCAATGCTAACCTGACTGTTCCCCACTGAGGGGAATTCAAATGGAATCAATTCAGTTTTTTGACATGGTGCTGGTATACTATCTATGTATACAGGCATAGAACAATGAGGTCAGCACAATGACTCTTTAGTCCTTCATTTTGTTAGACAGTCTAATATCTCTTTTGTCCAATACTTTGTTTTGGAGCCAACTGCACTAACTCTGAAAATGCATAGATCAACTTCATCATCTTGTAAAGTATATTCCCAAGGTAAATGAACTTATCCACAGAATTGAAAATTTCTTCAGTTTTTGTAAATGCTGGTTCCACATAGAGATGGTATAATACTCACTGTTGGAGAACCTGCATTTTCTTATGTTAGTCAAAATTAGCTTTAGTAGCAGAGATTAAATCCATACATTTTGCATCTCAATAATAGAGGTTGTATTGACTGTACAACTAGTTATCCATGAACAAAAAGTCACACAATAATTCTCCTTCTGCTTTAGTCTCAAGTTGTAGCATTTCAACTTAAATAATATACTATCAGTTTGGTAGCTGAGCTTGATGTTATTTTCATCTTCATTGAAGGTGGCTGACAACAGTACTGAAAAAAATCATGCTAAAAAAACATGACAGGGAGTAGTACATCACTTTGCTTCACTCCACTGGTGACTGGAATGTATTAGAGAATCATCCATTATCCAGAGCCCATGTTAGCATTTCATCATGAAACTGACACAATCATGATGAACCTCTACAGGTGACAAAAACCCAATATGCATATTGAACTATGAATAATACATATCCACACACCTACAAATGGAATATATATGTATGTGTCTGTACATATATATATATATATATATATATATATACATACACATAAACATATATATATATATACATATACATGCATTTTTGAAGGTGAAACTTGTGATAAGTTGGCCATAAAACAGTTGTGTCCCTTTCTGCAGTTTTGTTTTCTTTTCTGTGCATTTCAAATTGTTTTTATTGATGCTCTTTGAAAGCAAACATATTTTCATTGCCCACTAACCTACCATTTTATTTTTTTTTGCAATAGAATCTCTCATTCTGCCAAATCTATGTTATTCAGCAAAATATAAATACCTTGTCTAAGTCAAAGAATGCTTAGTTCAGTGTCTCTCTAAAATGAGGGAGAGGCAATATATTTTATCAACAGTCATTTGAAGACTCTTGATTAGGGACAGAGTTCTCCAAACAACTTGATGAGCTCACAGGTAATTAAATTTTTATTTGAAATTTTGTAGCTCTTAGAGAAATAAACTGTATTTCAAGATATTTTGTAGATGCCTGAAGAGGTTAACAGAAAAATATTTTATGCAGAATCAGTCAGTTACCAGGTCTGCCCCACCATATTTATTGTTTGGTGTAAGGGGAAGAATTTATGTATAAATGTATGACAGAGAGCAAGATAAAATGGACAATTTTGATTGTATCTTATTTAAAAAGGGTTTTTTTGGAAACTAAAATCTAATCTAATCTATTTAAAATTAGAAAGGAATCAGATTTATCAGAATATTTTTCAGGAAATTTCTGAAATAAATATCTTATAGCCAAGCTATAGGAAAAAAAATTTATAATTGATTTGAAATTAAAAACTAAGAGTAATTCCTTGATAGATAAATTGTTAAATGATATGAATGGAACGTTTTTCATGGAAGAAATCAAACTAATAATCATATGAAAAAATATTCCATATCACTAATAGTTAGAGAAATTCAAATTAAAGCAATTTTACAGCTTATCTGAAACCCTTCAGACTGACAAAGATGAGAAAAAAGAAAATGATAAGTGTTGTTTCTGTAGAAACAGTGCGAAAGCAAACACACCTAGGGCAGCATTAATTGAACATTAATTAATTAAACATTCTGGAAAGCAGTCTCCAAACTTTATATATCCTTTTATGCAACTAATCCCTCAATAAATCCATAGTAAGTCGATAACTATTTATTAAGTATACTAGTATTTATTAAGCATACTACTATATTCCATATGCTTTACTAAGTGCCAGAGATAATAAAGACAAAAGAGGGTCTCAGTTCTTAGTAATCTCATAGTATGAACAGAGAAAAAATTTGCAAATAAATGTATAAACAAGTAGAATAAATAGGAAATATTCAACAGAATAAAGTAACTAAAGGTTTCTTAAAGATTTCATTAACTAACACTTGAAAGAAACCAGGGAAGTCAGGAGGTGAATATGAGATAGAAGTGCATTCCAGAGTATGGGGGACAACTAGTGAAACTTCTGCTGAGATGAAAGAAAAAGGCAAAGGGTGTTTATTTTTCTTAAATATTGATAGCATTTTTTCCTAGTAGCCAAAATTTTCAAGCAAAATGGTAGTTCTATTGGGCAATGACTTAGCAGATTATGATATATGAAAGAAATGGAATGTTGCCATTAAAAAATGAGCAGTTTCAGAGGAAAGTGGGAATATCTTCATGATCATTTTATATACAGTATCATGGAGAAAAACAACTTTCAAAGACTTTAAAATTCTAATCAATCAATTGATAAACTAGTAATCCAGAAGACAGAAAGTGGAATTTACCAATCACTTCCAATTAGGGAAATCAGCAGCAAAAATGGAGAGAGAAGTATACATATTCAGGAAAAATCAATGTGGGAATTTCTTTTCTCTTTTCTGTCCTATGCATATCGATAATTAGGGATTTTTTTCCTCTTTTCTTTTTTTTCTTTCTTTCCTGCCTTCTTTTTTCCTCTTTTTTTCTTCTTTCTTTACTTTCTTCTTTTTTTCTCAGTTGCTACTCATAAAATATCAGATTATAAATTCACATAAAATAAATACAAACATTTATTTTTAATAAATATGGTGTTCATGAATCCACATAGTTTTTTTAATGCAAAGGTCCTTGACCTTACATTTCTGGTATTTAATGCCTCATCTTTACAAAAAGCATTTGGAATGCATGACTTTAAGGGCTCCTTCTGACTCTAGATCTATGAACTAGATCCTATATTGACTTTTAACTAACATCACAAATAATATAGAGCATCAGCTTTTTTTTTGAAAATAATATTGAGCATGCAGTCCACTAAAACTCCCAGTCAGATATGTTTAATCAATAGAAAATCTCACAGATTTAAGTATTAAAAATCAGACGTGAACACAGGTCTTTAGATTCCACAACTATTATTCTTTACATTGTCTTAAAAAACATCATATGGCATAAATTATTCCAAATGATGGATGAAATATTCTTGTAAACATATTTGGTGGAAAGGCTAGAGATATTGAATACATTTGTACGTAAAAATTTTCCATATTTTGTTATCTGCACCATTAAGGAGTTTCATTTTAATGGGGGTCCAAAAATATGTTTTGAGAACAAAAATAGTAAAAGTTGGAGACAATGATGGGCCAAGTATTAACTGAAATTCCACCTAGTCAATGTCAAGGGACAAAGAAATAATTGTATGTAGGATATCATTACTTCTTTCGCAGCTTTCTATATATTTAGCACAAAAAGTAATTTACAGGAATCCAGTTGAAGATTCAAATTATAAAGAGTTTCTCCAAAAATACTGAATTATTAGCAGCAATGTCAATTCATTGGACTTATAGATATTTCCCTCAACAAATCAAAAGTATCTGACTGGGAAGATCAAATACTATTTTACCTTCAGATAAAACAATGTCCCTAAATTTTACAAAATTATCACAAAAATTGTTGTTGATGGTGGTAGTGGTTGTGTTTCTCCCACAAATAAACTGCTGCCATATGTACCTAAAAGAAAGCTAAAATTAAGCAATTTTCACTTTAAAATTTTACTATTTGTTTTGTATTCATATCCCTGAATGTTTCTTTATGTGCATGTATGTATTCTTTTTGTGTTGATTTGTTTTGCTTGTCCCCTCCATATTCATGGAACATACATAAGCATGCACACACACACACACACACACACACACATACACACACTCACACACAAAAACACATAAATACACTTCTCACTTTATAAAAACAGTAGCCCCGCAGTAGCATACTTCACCTTGGCAAACATAGATTCTTTCTAAAATTATACCAAGTGAGTTTTTCTTTTCTTAAAGATGTAACTTCCCACCTCGTCAATTTCAAGTTAGAAATATCTCTGAAACTTGAGAACCGAACACCCAGCACTTAAATAATTTTTTAAGGAAAAAAATTCTGCTTTTTTCACTTCATGAAGCTCTGACATATCATCTGCCAGCTCCAACGGGACATATTTCTGTGTTTCTTTGAGAAGCCTAATTACACTGCCACTACTCGAACTGCACCTTTTGCATGGAGGCTATGGGTTTTCCCTAAGGTCCAGAGTGAGCCCTGCTTGCTTTGTTTGATGTTTTGGCCAAGAATGGGCAGTGACACTGGCCCCAGACTTACTCATGATGTGCCAGACAGGAAAGAAAAAACATAAACCCTTGGCATGATGTTGGCTTTGTCTAAAATACAAAAGGAAAAGGCTGGGGTATAGTATTCATGTTTTTCGAGCCAGGTGGGAGATAGCTGCAGCTGAGCATGAAGTTTCTTCTTGTTTTTAGCGTCTAAGCCACTTTGGTGGCATTGAATGCCCTGTGGGCCACTGATTGCAATCCATTTTGGCACAACAATCTATAACAGAAACACATATTGTATTATGGAACTCAGTTACAGCCAATAATCAATATTATGATAGAAAACATTTTGAAATGCTAATGTTACTTTTATTAGACATTCAATTTTGCACTAGAAAAAATATAATAAAAGTCAAAATGCATAGTCAATTGTTTTTCATAATTTGAACTTTGGACCAGTTCATAGGTTGGAGAAACTTTATTGGGTACTATGAGATGGATCATTGGTATCTTAGAGAACACAGACAGTTAGATAATGAGAACCCTCTCTAAGAAAACACATATGGAAAACCTGGGGAACCCTAGTAGCCTACCTGAAGGAATTTTTTTTAACAATAAATATAGTACATGTTTTATGAAGGCTTTTAAAATCGATAAAATGAATGAACCTTTGTAAGCCATACAGTGTGGTTACTACACTTCAATTGCTCTCATTTATCTAAGGGGATGATCATCAACATTTAATTGTTTGAAACAATGAGGAAGATAAGTTCATTCTTTTTTTTTTTAGGTTTTTTTGCAAGGCAAATGGGTTAAGTGGCTTGCTCAAGGCCACACAGCTAGGTAATTATTAAGAGTCTGAGACCATAATTGAACCCAGGTACTCCTGACTCCAGGGTCTGTGCTTTATCCACGGCACCACCTAGCCACCCTATAAGTTCATTCTTTCATAGACTTTTGTTAATGACCACTAATAATAATTTTTCAAACAAAGCTTTAGGTTCATAATCCTAAATTCCAATCATCAATGTCTTTTTTTAAGAAGTGAATGCAAAGCTGTTTATTGAAGGAAACTGCAGTGGGTTGGATCCAAGCAAACTCTAGCAGAGGGTAGTGGGGGAGAGTAAGTCTATTTATTTTTTTTTCATTTATATTCACATGTATAATTTTTAAGTTACAAAAGTTCCTTTTGTCCTCCCTTCCCACTCTCCTCCCCTCAGTGATATAGTCAGATTAGCATTGTACATATATATTTTTGATAAATATTATTTTTCATATGAGGAACTAGGATGGAAAGAGATACATGAGGTAATTTATATAAAGATGATTTTTTATAAATTATTATAAAGAGAATTTTATATATAAGTTTTTTATAATTTTTCATCAGATTCTGAAGGATTAGGTGTTTTTTTTTGGGGGGGAGGGTTGGGTGTGTTTTATTTTGGGTTTTTTTTTTCTTCCTCTGCACAAGTTTAGCATTGTCCATAACTGGTCTAATACAGTTGTCCTAGCTCTCCTGCTGAGAGGAGTTATTTCCATTAATTGAACATCTCACAATGTTATTGTTGTTAATGAGGACATTGTCCTCTTTCTTCTACTCCCTTCACTGAGCATCAGATTCCTTAAGATATTCCATATTTCTCTAGAGTCCAACCATTTATGGTTTCTTATAGAACAATAATATTCCAGAGTATTCATGTACCATGACTTATTTAGCCATTCCCCAATTGAAGGGCATCCCCTCAATTTCCAATTCTTTGGCACTACAAAAAGAGCTATTATGAATAATTTGAAACATGTAGGACTTTTCCCCTTTTCATCTAGAATTGTTGAGTCAAAGGGTATGAATAGTTTTATGCCTCTTTGGGAAGAGTTCCATATTGTTCTCCAGAAAGGTTGGCTCCATTCACAATTCCACCAGCAATACATTAATGTCCCAACCCTCCCACAACCTCTCCAACTTTGGTCATTTTCCATTTTCTAACCTTAGCCAATGTGGTATGTGTGAGGTGATACATCATTGTTGTTTTAATTTATATTTCTCTAATCAATAATGATTTGCAACAGTTTATCATATGCTTGTATATTGCTTTAATTTCTTCATTTGAAAACTGTCAATTCATATCCTTTGACCATTTATCAGTTGGGGAACAATTATCAATGTCTTAATTTTTACCTTTCTATGATCAGAGAGGACATAATTCAGCCTTAATGAATGTCTTCGTTTTACATTTGTAGCTCTTAAGTGACTTCTTCCTTTTATTGGCAATCTGGATTCCTACTCTCCCAGATAAAAGGTGGTATGTGTTCTTTATCAAAGATTTCAAAAATATAGAATCTTGACATTGGAAGGACACTCTGCTCCCTGAAATATCTAATGTATTTCTAATAATGTTCCTCACAGCCATGCCAAGCAAATCCATTCTCAGAAACTCATAACTGCTGAATGTCCCTTAAATTTTCACACATTTTGAAGCTTTAGAATTTTATTTTATCTTAATTCTATACTTTGGATCATGTAGAACAATTCTAATTGTGTAAGAAGTCTCGTCCAAATTTGGACTTCCTTGCAGCTGCTTTTCTTTTTTTTTTCCTTCACTATGTCATTTCGCTATCACCCTGGACCTATGGACTCTGCTTCCATAATGATGCATTTAACCTGTCCTCTGCTTACCCTACCTACAGGTTTGTCATAGTCTGAAAATTATTGGTGAGCTGCAGGATGAGGCAAGTAAAATGTGTGGGTGTTTCTCCAAGTCCTTGATTAGTTTTGTCTTTGTCACTAGGAGACACTTGACACCCATGAAAGAAGTTATAAATTTAGTATATTGTCATACCCTTAGGCTATAATCAGTCAATTGGAGTATGTCATTCTCTGGCTCTTCATAGTAAGGAGAGGACTGAATTCTCTGAGAAATCAAACCTAGAATTATCTTGCTCAAGTAATTTCATCCAAAATTCCAGTTTTCTCTTCTTATAGTTACTTTCAGTGAATAACTATCCATGTAGATAATAATATATCATTAATACTTTAATTAATAATTTCATTAATGTAGTTAACCTTTTCAGTAGTTCAGATTCCAACACATCCATGAATTTTTTAGTTTAAGCTGTTGTTGTTCATGGTCCCTCATATATTCTGAGAGACTTTCTTTAGATTTGGGGATTCGTTAAATACTCTGATGCATATGACAAGTCCAGTTCTTTATCTAATTATATAAATCTTTTGTTTCTCCTTTCCCTTTAACATTTTTTAGCCATTTCATTTTCACTATCTCTCCAATGCCCTTTTATGTGATTCATAACTTATATTCTTTAGACAATAGCATTTCATAACATTCAGCAATACAGAAAATGTGATTGAATTTTTCTCTATTAGAAAGTGTTTTTTTATCCTCCTACCTCCCTCATTTACTATAAAAAAAAGAAAAATAACAGAAAAACAAACCTCTTATGACAAATGGGCATACACAAAGAAATCTCTTATTTTTCATGTTAAAAATGTTTCCCAAATTAAAATAGAATATGATTGAGATTAAAACAATTTCTAATACACTCCTCATAACAAAAATGTGTCTCATTCTATGTATTTAGTACATCTCAGTCAGGATGTGGTAGCAGATTTACACTTCACTTCTCTGGAATCATGATCAATAAAATACCAAACTTTTGAAATTATTTGGCTTTGTATGGACTGCTTCACATACTCTGTATTCATCTCAAAAATTTGTTGACTGTTGTTTAACACCAGAACTCTGAAAAAAAAAAACCCATACAGATAACATGGTTTTATGTTTAATTTGCATTGTTCCTGTTTTTTCATGAAGTCCTTTAGTATAAATAACCAAATAATAAACTAAGTTCAAGTTTGTAACCTTTTAACTTATTTTCGTCTTTTCACTGAACATTTACAAAGTGGTTCCAATAACAGGATTAACTTGTATTGGAACTCTATTTTAAAGCTGCATTTTCCCTATACTTTTCTAACCCCTTTAATCACAATTTCCTATTCCTAGTTAAATTTCTACTATTTAAGCTCTCTTTAAGGTACTTTGTAATCCTTATACAATCACTGAGATATAAGATTCAGAAATTTTGAGTTTATCCAAAATTCATGTTCGTTTATTTTTTAAATTTTTATTTAATATTTTATTTTCCTCAGTTATTTGTTAAAACAATTCTTTTTTTATTTTTACTTTTGATATACTATTAAGTTCCAAAATTTCTCCTTTCCTCTCTCCCCTCCATACCTCTCATTGAGAAGACAAGCAATTCAATATATATTTTGCCTGTGTATCCATGCATAACAATTATGTGATATTCATATTATGAAAGAAAATATAGAAAAAACCTCAATAAAATAAAATATAAAACAAATATCCTTTGGTCTTTATTCAGACACCATCACTTCTTTCTCTGGGGATGCCTAACATTTTTCATTTTAAGTCTTTCAGAGGTGTCTTGGATCATTACATTCTTGAATATAACTAAGTCACTCATAATTAATGTTCTTTCGAATTTGCTGGTACTTTGTACATAACACATCATACTTTGCATCATGTCATGTAAGTACTTACAGTTTTTTTCTAAGACCAACAGTCTTCTCAAAATTTATTTTAGTAGAATTATATTACATCATAATCACAGACCACAATTTATTTATCCATTTCCCCAATGAAGGGCATCTCCTCAAATTTCAGACCTTTGCCACTGAAAAAGATCTGCTATAAGCTTTTCATACATTGATGTCTTTTTCATTTTGGGGGATTCATTATTTTTTAATCTCCTTTGTAATACAGAACTAAGACTGATACTGATAGATCAAAAGATATGCAAGCTTTTATTGTCCTTTGGTTTTAGTTGCAAATTGCTCTAGAGAATGGTTAAATCAGTTCACAGCTCTACCAACAATGTATCTATGTTTCATTTTTCACAATTTACCTCCAATTTGTCATTTTCCCTTTCTGTTGTTTTAGGCAATCTAATAGGGATAAGGAATTAACTCAGAATTGTTTTAATTTGCATTTCTCCAATCAGTAGTGAGTCAGAGCATTTATTCATAAGGTTATATAGTTAGCCTTGATAACTTCATTTGAAAACAATTCATTTCTTTTGATCATTTATTAAATGGGGAATGGCTCTTATTTTTAAAAATTTGACTCAGTTCTCTACACACTTGAAAAATAAGTCCTTTGTCAGATAAACATATTTCAATTTTTTTCATTGTTACTACTGCTACCTAGATTTTTCCCTCCATCCTACTCCCATATTTTTTTTCCATTCTCTCTCTCTCCTTCCACTCTGTCATTTCTAAAAAGTGTTTAGTTTCAAACTATTCCCTCTCCCAATCTGCCCTGCCTCTATCAAACTACCTCCCTTCTCTTATCCCCTTCTCTTTTTATTTTCCTGTTCAGATTTCTATCCACAATTGAGTGTGTATTTATTGCATCTTTGAGACAGTTTGGATGAGAATAGGGTTCACTCATTACCCTCACCTTCCTTCTCTTTCTCTGCACTATGAAAGGTTTTTTCTTGCCTTTATGTGAGATAATTTACCCTATTCTACTTTTCTCTTACCTTTTCTCCTAATATCCTCCTCTCTAATCCTAAATTTTATTTTTTAGATATTGTCATTTCATATTTAACTTACTCTTATGCCCTCTCTCCATGTGTACTCCTTCCCTAGGAATGAGAATGTTCTTATTAATCACTGTAAGGGACTGTTATGTGTGGGAGTACTGTAAACTTTCATCACCTGGTGTCCTCAAGCACCAGAGCACTATTTTACTGGTTGATTGAAGAGTGCCATGAGAGTGGGAGTGAACCACGGATTGGGGAGTATATTTCAGCACTTCTATTTCATTTAATAAATGGAATACTTGGAGATCTAGAAGAACTTTCCATCCTTATTTCCTGCCTCTTCAATGTTCCCCTGGGAAAGGATAAGCTGGCTGTCAGAAACCTAATACTTACTGAGCAGCTAATTTAACAGGAACTTAACAAACCACCAGTATCATTTTCCATGTAAGAATGTAAATATTTTAACATTATTAAGCCCCTTATGATTTCCCTTTCCTGTTCATCTGGTTATCCTTCTCTTGAGCCTTATATTCAGCACTAATCTTTTCATCAGGAAAAACTGAGAGTCTCCTATATCACAGAATGTTCCCTAAAAGAGTACATTGAGGTTTGATGGGTAAATTCTTCTCCTGCCTTCCAGAATCTCATATTTAAGGCCTCTTTTCCATTAATGTAGAACTTTTTAAATCTTGTGTTATCCTGAATGTGATTCCATGATACATGAAATATTTCTTTCTGGCTATTTGCAATATTTTCTCATTGACCAAGGAGCTCTGGAATTTAGCTATAATATTCCTGAGAATTTACATTTGGGATCTCTTTCAGGATGTAATTCTTTCAAATTTCTACTTTACTCTCATTTTCTCAAGTTTCAGGCCAATTTTCCCTGATAATTTCTTGAACAAAGATGCATAGGCTTTCTCTCTCTCTCTCTCTCTCTCTCTCTCTCTCTCTCTCTCTCTCTCTCTTTCTCTCTCTCTCTCTCTCGACTTGCAGATGGTCCAATAGATTTTATACTATCTCTCTGAATCTGTTTTTAGGAGAGTTGTTCCAGGATACATGAAAATATATCCACTGATAAATTTCATATTGTCTTTTATTCTTTTGATTTTGTTTTATTGTTTCTTGATTTCTCATATAGTCATTTTCTCAATTCTAATTTTCTTGTCTGTGCTATCTATTTAAACCTACTATATGAATTTTACAAATTAATAAAATTTGATGTCATGGTCACAGAAAAACATAAGAGAGGATTAATAATATATCATAAGAAATTTCTATTTCAAAAAAGCCTATATAATAAATATTACAAATTATGTTCAAAATTGTACAACTTTTCCCTAATTCTTTATGGGTTTTCTTCAATTCTATTTTGTACAACTTTTTCTTTTCCACCACTCCTAAGATAGCTACAATTAAGCATGTGTATATATATATATATATATATATATATATACACATATATATATATATATCATCAACATATACTATATTAACATATATCACTATATATATACTAACACACATATATATAAATCATATTATACACAAACACACTTATAAATATATATATATATACCTAGATATTAAGATATATATATATATATGTATATAGTCTGAAATATAGATTTGATTTATGTGCAACTTTCATTTTATTGATTTTTCTTGAAATCAATTACCTCTCTTCATTCATCTACTATACTTCTATCACTACTTTGTCCTATTTCTTAATGAACTACCATTCAAAGAACTCCTCTCTTATACATCCTTGTAAATTCCATTGCTATAACCCTATTAATCTATAAACCTTTTATGTAACCTCTTATCCTCTTCTCTTATCTTCTAACTCATTACCTTCCATAGCCCTCCTCTAATTTCTTTCTGAATTTAGAAGGCTTTTATATCTTTTAATTCTAATTTTTAAGGAATTATTTTTTCAGTGAGCTTTTGTGCCTCCTTTTCCTTTTGACAAAATCTACTTCTTTAAGGAATTTTTTTCTGTAGTGGATATTTGTGCTATTTTTTAATTTTGGGAGAAAGAATGTGAAGAGGTCATATTCTAGGTGAATTCTTGCACCCTTTAGGGTAGGTTATCTAGTGTCAGGTACCATTCAAGAGATAACATGTCCACATTTTTCCCAAATCCTCATCATGTGGCTGGGCAGAATCATCTTTAGTAACTGAGAGGGGGAGAGTGGAATAATTACAATTTGGACATTGTCACCACAGCAGAAACTTAGCCTATATTGATCATTGCCCAAATATGACTGACTTCTGATTCTGCAATGAGTAGATGAAAGGAAAAAAATAATCTAACTATTAGAATTTTCTAGTTATAAGTTATAACTATTTTCCTTTCTTAGACCGAATTGGAAATTTAAATTTGTTAAGATCTAATGACTAACGTATTTTCTTGATATTCATATGATCCAGAAATCCTCCTTCAAATTTTAATGGAAAATAATCCTCACTTCTGGAAGGGCTCTTTATGAATTATTTGTAAAATGACATCAAATACACTAAAATAAATTTATTAGAAGCACTCAAATATAATCAATAAATAAACTGATTTTCAAATGTGAATTATGATTTCACATATGATTACACATTGCTTTAGCTGGCCAAAGAGAAAGGATCTAAAAAAATTACCTATTATTTCTATCTGTAATGACACCAACACAAGGATATCTACAATATTATTAGAAATCTCCAAAGAAAAGGGCACATTCAGTATTTCAAAATTCTTATGCATGTTTTGAGAAAATAGTTTGCCTTAAGAAAGATCTACTAGTTTCAATTTAAACCCCTTTGTTCTGGTGTTACTGGCACTAGCATAAAACTTGATATTTCCTGCATTCTGAAAAAAATCACATTGTATACAGAATGGCCAATATTTTTACTGTCCTTATCCAAGAACTAGCAAGTTGAAGATTCAGAGAAGATAAATAAAATTATGATAAAGTGTCTGATTATATTGATACAAGAAACTACCACATAAGGAAACTGCCTTTACATTTTGGACTCTTTAATATAAACATTTTATATATTTTTCAATTATATACAATGGTAGCTTCTACAATTCATTTTTCTGCAAGGATTTGGATTTTACAGTTTCCTCCTCCCCACCATTCCTTCTCCCCTTGCCCCAATACAAGGCAATATGTTAGTCTTTATATTTGTTTCCATGATATATTTATATCAAAATTGAATGTGTTGAGAGAAAAGACTTATTATTAAAAAGAAAGAAAATATTAGAGCAAAATTATGTAAAACATAAGATGACTTTTTTAAAAATTGAAGAAAACAACCTTTAGTCCATGTTTAAATCCCACAGTTCTTTCTCTGGATACATATGGTATTCTCGATCACAGATCCCATAAAATGATTCCTGATTATTGCACTGATGGAGTGATCAAGTACATCAAGTTTGATCATCTCAGCATGATATTGTAAGGATGTATAATATTCTTGCTCTGCTCATCTCATTCAGCATCAGTTCATGGGAGTCTTTCTTGGCTTCACTGAAATTCCATTCCTCCTGATTTCTGATAGAAGAATAGTATTCTATCACATACATATATAACAATTTGCTTAGCCATTTTCCAATTAATGGGAATCTCCTCAATTTCCAATTGTTATTGCACTTTGGGCATAATTCCAAATTGTTTTCCAGAAAGGTTGCATCAGTTCCCGCCAACAATGCATTAGTATACAAGATTTCTCATATTCCTTCCAAAAGATTGATCATAATAGTCATAATGGTCAATCTGATAGGTGTGAAGTGGCACCTCAGAGATGCTTTAATTTGCATTTCTATAATCAATAATGATTTAGAGCAATTTTTCATATGATTATAGATAGCTTTGATTTTCTTGTCAGAAAATTGTCTTTGCATATTCTTTCACCATTTGTCAATTGGGGAATGGCTTGATTTTTGTTTTATTTTGTTTTTTATAAATCTGACTCAGTTCTCTTAATATTTTAGTAATGTGTTCTTGTCAGAAACACTAGTTGTAAAAATTGTTTCCATATTTGCTATATTTTTAAAATTTTGGTTAAAGTAGTTTTAGTTGTACAAAATCTTTTAAATTTTATGTATTCAAAGTTATCCATTTTGTTTTTTATAATATTCTTTATCTCTTTCTTTGTCATAAACTGCTCACCTTTCCAAAGATCTGACAACTAGACTATTCCTTGTTCTCCTAATTTCCTTATGATATCATCTTTTATGTTTAAATCCTGGAGCCATTTGATCTTATCTTGATATAGTGTGTGTGAGATGTTGGTCTCATCCTAATTTCTGCCATATTATCTTCCAATTTTCCCAGCAGTTTTTCTCAGAGTGATTTCTCATCCAAGATTCAATAAACAACAGATTATTGTAATCATTTCCTGCTGTCTCTTTTGCACTTAATCTATTTCACTCATCCATCACATTTTTTTTCTTAGCCAGTACCAGACAGTTTTGATGACTGATGTTTTTTAATATAATTTTAGATCTGGTAAGGCTAAGCTGCCTTCTTTTACATTTTTTCATTAACTCACTTGATATTCTTGATTTTTTTTTCTCCATATAAATTTAGTTAAAATTTTTTTCTTAGCTCACTAAAATAATTTTGGGGGAAATTTGATTGATATGGTACTAAATAAGTAGCTTAATTTAAGTAGAATTGTCATTTTTATTATATTAGTTTAGCCTGTCCATGAGCAGTTGATATTTGACCAGTTGTATAGATCTGATTTTATTTCTCTGAAAAGTATTTTACACTTGTTTTCATAGAGTTTCTGAATCTGCCTTGGCAGGTAGACTCCCAAGTGCATTATGTTGCCTGATGTTATTGTAAATGGAAGTTCTCTTTCTAACTCTAGCTGCTGTATTTTCTTGGTAATATGTAGAAATGTTGAGTAATAAAGTGGGTTGTTTTATATCCTGTGACTTTGCTAAAGTTAATGATTGTTACAGTAGTTTTATAGATGATTTTTAAGGATTTTCTAGTTATAGCATCATGTCATCTGCAAAAAGTGAGTTTTGTTTCTTGCTTCTCAATTCTAATTCCTTCTACTGCTTTCTTCTCTTATTGCTGAAGCTAATATTTCTAATTCAAAATTGGACAATAGTATTGATAACGTTTATCCTTGTTTCACCCCTGAACTTATTGGAAAAACTTCTAGCTTATCCTCATAATTTATAATGCTTGTTGATGATTTCAGCCAGATACTGCTTATCATTTTTAAAGAACAATCTAATCATTCCTAGGTTCTATAGTGTTTTAGTAGGAATGGGTGCTGTATTTCTTTTGTCAATGGCTTTTTCAGCATCTGTTGAGATTATCATATGATTTTTGATTAGGTTTATTTTTGATATAGTCAATTATGCTGGAAGTTTTTCTAATATCGAACCAACCGAACATTCCTGGATTAAATCCTGCTTGGCCATATTGTATTATCCTAATGATAGCTTGCTGTAATTGCTTTGCTAAGATTTTATTTAAGATTTTTTGAATCCATATTCATTAGAGAAATTTATGTATAATTGTCTTTCTCTTTGTTGACTCTTCCTTGTTTAGATATCAACACCAAATTGGTGACATAGAAGGAATTAAGAAAAGTTCCACATTCATCTATTTTTCCAAATAGTTTATATAGAATTAGAACCAATTGTCCCTTGAACGTTGATAGAATTCATTTGTTAATCCATCTGACCCTGGAGATTTTTTCTTAAGGACTTCATTGTTGGTTTATTGATTTTCTTTTCTTTCTAAGATAAGTTTATTTATGTATTTAATGTCTTCATTTTACCTGGACAACTTATATTTTTGTAAACATTCATCCATATCAATTAGATTATAATATTTATTGGCATACAGTTGGGGAAAATATTTCTGAATTATTGCTTTAATTTCCTCCTCATTGGTGGTGAATTCATCTTTTTCATTTTTACACTAATAATTTGGTTTTCTTCTTTCTTTTTTTAATCAAATTAACCAAAGTTTTTTTTTTATATTTTATTGACTTTTTTCTTAGAACCAACTTTTGGTTTTATTTGTTAACTAGTTTTGTTGTTTTTGATTTTATTAATTTCTCTTGAATTTCTATAATTTCAAATTTCATGTTTAATTGGGGTTTTTAATTTGCTCTTTCTCTAACATTTTTAGTTGAATGCTCAGATCATTGATTTCCTTTTTCTCTATTTTATTCATGTAAGCATTTAGAGATCAGATGCATCACCTAATGACTGCTTTGGCTCTATTCTACAAGTTTTTGGTTTTCTGGTTTATTATTGTCATTGTCTTGAATGAAGTCATTAATTCTATAATTTTCTATTTGATCCACTCATTCTTTAAAATGAGGTTATTTAGTTTCTAGTTACTTCTGGGTTTCCTCTCTCCATGGCTCTTTATTCATGATTGGAAAAGGATGAATTCAATATTTCTTGCTTTCTGCATTTGATTTTGGTTTTTTAAAGCTGTGGTACATGGTCAATTTTTGTTTAAGTGCCATGTACTTCAGGGAAAAAAAGGATATATTTCTTTCTGTCCCCATTCAATTTTCTCCAGCAAAATATTATGACTAAGTTTTCTAACATTCTATTTTCCTCCTTAACTACTGTTTCATTTATTTTATGTTTATATTTATTTAGATATGAGAGAAGGAGGTTGAGGTCTCCTAACTTTTGCTATCTATGCCTTCTTGTAATTCATTCAGCTTCTCCACTAAGAATTTAGATGCTATACTTCTTGCTGATACATATTTAGTGTTGAAATTACTTCACTGTCTATGATCCTTTTTTGGAGGATATAGTTTCCTTCCTTATCTCTTTAATAGAAATTTGTTTTTGTAGGAGGTTTATCTGTGAAAAGGACTGTTATCCCTGCCTTTTTCACTTCAATTGAAGCATAATAGAGTCTGCTCCACCTTTTAACCTCTCTGATTGAAATTTGTTTCTTGTAAGCTGAATATTATGATTTTTATTTTTAAGTCATTCTGCAATCTGATTGCATTTTGTGGAAGAGTTCATCCCATTCACTTTTTTTAGGTTTTTGCAAGTCAATGGGGTTAAGTGGCTTGCCCAAGGCCACATGGCTAGGTAATTATTAAGTGTCTGAGACTATATTTGAACCCAGGTACTCCTGACTCCAGGGCTGGTGCTTTATCCACTGCGCCACCTAGCCAGCCCTCCATTCACTTTCAAAATGATAATTAATAACTCTTTATTGCCCTCCATGCTAACTTCCCTTCATTTGTACTTTTCCCCTTTTTCACCTTATTCCTACTCCCCAATATTTTACTTCTGAGTTCTACCTCCTTCAGTATGTTTGCCTCCTTAGTCTATCCAGCTGCCCACCCCTTTCTTTTCCCATTCCCTTTGCCCCTTCTTCCTTCCTTTCCTTCTATCAGTTCATCTTTTTCTCCCCACACTCCCTTTCCCCACTTAATGCTTGAAAAGTAAAATAAGTTTCTGAACTCATCTGAGTATATTCATGTTAATCCCTCTTTGAGCCAAATCTGATGAGAGTAAGATTCAAATGGTTCTCACCTCCTCCCTTCTTCCCCTCTATTGCAATAGGTCCTTTTCACCTCTTCATGGGATGCAATTTACTCCATTAAATCTCCTCCTTCCTCCCATTTTTAAATCATTCCATCAGAATCACAAAAAATTCATAAGTGTCCATTACTTCTGGCTAAGTATATTCCCTCTAATAGAGTTACAATTCTCAAGAGTTATGAGAATCTTTCTCCCAGGTGGGCATATAACCAGCTTCATCTTATTGGATTACAGTATTTTCTTTTCCCCTGTTTACCTTTTCATGTATTTCTTGAGTCTCCTGTTTGAAGACCAAAATTTCTATTTAGCTCTGGTCTTTTCATTAAGAAAAATTGAAAATCTCCTATTTCACTCAATGTCTATCTTTTCCCCTGAAAATAGAGGCTCAGTTTCTCTGGATAGTGAATCCTTGGTTGTGTTTTACATTTTCTTCTATTATTTCATTTTTTTTATTTGAACAGATTCTTGGTATCTCTATGAAGTCATTAGTTTCAGCAGGTTCCAATTTATTTTAGAGAAAATTTTTCTTCATTCATCTTTTACATCTCCTTTTCCAATTGGTCAATTCTATTTCTGAAGGAGTTTTCCATATGCACAAATGAAGTTTTGAGAGGATTATTTTCTTTTTTCTCTTGTGCAATTTTCTTTCTAAAGAATTTGTTTTCTTTTTGTAAGTGTTAATTTTCTCTTGCCTTTATTTTCTACATTTTTCTACTTGATTTTTTTTGCAAGGCCAATGGGGTTAAGTGGCTTGCCCAAGGCCACACAGCTAGGTAATTATTAAGTGTGTGAGACTGGATTTGAACCCAGGTACTCTTGACTCCAGGGCCTGTGCTTTATCCACTGCACCAGCTAGCCGCCTCTCTACTTGAATTTTAAACTCCTTTCTTATCTTTTCTATGAAGTCTTTCTGTATTGGAAACTAATTCATAGTCTCCTCTGAAACTCTAGTCCTCTCTCAGTTAGGATCCTTATTTTCAAGATAACATTCAATTGGTCCTGCATTGTGCAGACCTTTCTTCATTTTTGATCCTTTCCCTAGGGTCTTGTACTGGTGGAGGGACTGGATCACAGACCTTTGATACTGAGATGCCTAGAAGCCTTGCCCACCTCAGGATGATATTCAGTGGATCAACCGGTAGGGAATGCTACAGGCTTTCTCTGGACTGTCTGTAATGTTGATCAGCGACCCATTCCCTAGGCCTGGGGAGGGGGGAAGTTAGAGGATCTGGGTTGTCCTGGAACAATTTGGGCTGGGCCCTTAGGTTGATTTGCTTAATTTGCAATCAGAGTTGATTGAGATCTGCCACCCACACCTGAAACTTGGGGAAAGTTGCAAACATGGAGGGGGAGAAAGGGGGTGCTGTTTACTTTGGAAAGTCACCAATGGAATGGGGGGGGGAATTCAACTGGACACACAGAGACTACACTGTAAACATGGGTGTACTCAAGCCAGGTCTTCCAGATCAGTCAGGCTGACTGGATAGATGTCTGGCTGCTTTTCTGGAGCTCTCCTGCCCCCATATACACAGTGAACACTACTGATGCTGTTCTCAGATGAGTCCACCAACTCACTCCACTGTCCTTGTGCTGGCTCTCTGCTCTCTTTCCCCAGCTCTTCCATGCTCTCCTGTGACAGACCTTGTTGGTAGATGTTCTTCTCAGTTCTTCTCTGTTTTTCTAACATCTGTTAAGAGACTTGATTCATGTTAGTTCTGAGGGAAAGCCAGAAGAACTTAAACAATACCTACTTTCTCTCTACAATCTTGTTCATAAGTCTCTTCAATTTGAACTCTTGATAGTTACTCAAAACAGTAATAGTTTAGAAGATTTTCACAGGATCACATTGCTATGTTTCTTAGGCTCTTTGACCAACTCTTTATCTACTAAAATACATTGTATTTCTTAGGTAACATATAAGGAAAATATTCTAACAAAATTAGAGCCAATTCAAAATGAAAATAAGTGCTTAGGAGGTGATGAATACTTTTTAGTGAAGGTTTTCAAAATCATTCCTTTGAATTTGTCAAATATACCTGAAAGAAATCAACCTCCAAATAAAGAATTCAAAAATACTAAATCATCTTAGATAGAATTATTCTTTGGAATATGACCATTATGAATATTATTATATTTCATGTATTTATTTATTGTATATCATCTTACTACAAATAGATATCTAAACAGTTCAACCAATGAATTGTTCCCCATATGGACCTTTACTCTCAAACTGTTACTCATGGTGACCCAGACAAATCATACTGATTTTCTGGGTGGTAATTTCCTCAAAATTAATATATGTAGTCATAAAGTTGAGAAGAAGGGAAATATGAGTGGAAGAGAGATTTTTAGTTTAGACATGTTTTTGAACTGTATGAAGGATATTCATTTTGAGCTATCTTATGAATCATGTGAGATGTTAGGACTGGATAAATAGTTTTGATAATAAACATACATCAAGATTATATCTGAATCCAGGTGAGTTATTAGGATTTTTAAGTGAAATATTATAAAAGGAGAAGAAAAGAGGAAATTTAGTATTTTTGGAAGACACCCACTTTTACTGGGTCTGACCTAGAGAAAGACCCAGTAAAGAAGAATGAGAAAAATTGGGCAAATACTTTAGAATCAAATTGGGACAGAAAAATATTATTATGAAAATATAGAGAAAGTATAATATCCAAAAAAGTTATGTGAAGATCAAAGGCAAAAAAGAAGTCAAAAACATTATATTTGTCAATAAAAACAATATTGATAACCTTAGATAGGCAGTTTTATTTAAAGTCTTAAATCATAGAAGATATGATTCAACCAGAATCTCAAAGGGATTTTCTGATTTGGGGAAAATAAGCATAGGAAATTGTTAGAAAGGGAAAAAAAAGCCATATGAGTCACCTAGCACAAGCCCATTATATGACAATCATACATATTTTGTTTGGAAATTGGTTTAACAAAAATTGATTTCTGTTAGAATTCAGTTTACCTAGCACGACTTACTCTGGAGCATTCCTTTACTTCCTTTAGTCTCAGTTAAATCTTCTGTGCTCCTCAGATCCCATGATCTCCTAAGTCTGAGCCTATCCAGAACTGAGTCTAATCAAGGAGGTGGATAGTTTGTCCCCAAAGACATCATTTTCACTTTTACCCCTTGCTCTCACTCCAGAGTATAACTCCAAGACATATGAATAAAGTTTAGGTATATTTCATGCCTCTACAAATATGGGTAAGTGGATACTCTAACAAAAGAACTTAGTGCAGAATATAAATATAGAACTTTTTTATTTCAATCAATTCATAAAATATGTACGATAAAAAAATTCAAAAGTGGTGTCTATGAAAAAATATAAAAACATAAATCACTAGATATTCCATTAGATTCTCCACAAAATTTAAAGATATTGTTGAATCACTTGAATAAACAATTACCATCACTTCAAATCTGCATCATCTGAGCACATCCCAATAGTATTTTAGAGAGTTGGTAAATTTAAAAATTTCTGACCCCCTGTGAATTTAAAACCTTCAACATTAGGCTAACTCTCTAGAGGATGTTCTCCTTTTCAAGGATAACTTTAAAGGACATCCATCTCTGAAAGGCTAGTATCTGACTCTCAAACTCAGGAAATTTTAAAACTTGACCACTCTCAAGATCAGGATAGCCCCCTATGACACTTCTATAGCTCCATGTACTTATTATTAGGATTTCTTATCATTGACCTAATGCACTGAAAAATACCCAAAACATCAGAAGAGAATTATGATCTTTAGTTTCCTCACAGGCTACTTGCCATTTTCTAATGCTTTGATTTTTATAGACAATGTAAAAGCAAGATGTTGGCCTAAATGAGCTCTGAAAACCTTCAATGTATATGTCAGAAGTATGTGGAATGTTTGAGTTTCAGTATTCAAATATCTGTAGTTATAATGGGTGGTACACTGAACACATCAGAATTGAAGTTAGGAAGAATCTTCCTTGTGAGCTCAAATATGGCTTCAGATAATTGCTGTGGGACCCTGGGCATATTAAGTGGTTTGACTCAGCTTTTTCATTTGTAAAATGAGCTGGCAAAGGAAAGAACTTTTTGCCAAGAAAATTCCAAATGAGGTCATGGAAATATGGGTAAGACTGAAAAGACTGAGCAACAGATTTGTCTTTTCTTCATAGGATCATAGTTTTAGAGCTCAGAGGTACTTTATAGACAATTGTGTCCAACCCTCTCATTTTACAGTTAAGTTCTCTGTGCAAAGGTTGAGAAAAATCCAATGATTTGCCCAAGGTCATACATTTCATGTCTATAATATGATTTGAACCCTGGTCCCCCTGACTTCAAGTTTAGTGTCCTATCCACTACATACCATGCTGCTAGGGAAGGACTAAACCTGCACTCAGAAAGATATTGCTACTTTAGGGTAAAGAACAATTTGCCACTCTACAATTCCAAGACAATTACTACTAAATTTGCTTGCATATGCTCATTAGTTGTGTGTCTTCTTTGCTGCAAAAAAAGTAAAATGGTTGCTAAGAGAATAACAAATGGAAGGTTGTATTCAAATACTTGGACTACTGAATTCATGCTATTCTATATCCTAGAGTCATTTTTTGGCTTGACCTTAAATATCTAAATTTTCAATTGAAGTTGCAATTTCTGATTTCAGAAGAATTTCAGCTAGGTTTTCATCACGCTAACATAATCAGCTAATGAATCAAGCAAAAAACAAATTGATGAAGTGCCTTCTGTCTTCCAGCCAGTACACTAGATTTTTGGAATACAAAATCAAAAATGAGATGCACTCAGCCCTCTAGAGCTTTGAGTCAATCATTGGAGATGACATGTAAATATATAATCATGCAGAGAATAAACATTTTCTGGATAAAATTAAAGACAATGCAGTTAACACAGTGTCATTTTGGAGCAGAGATCCTGGAAATCAGAGAGCTCAGGAAACATATTTGGTAGAAGATATACTTGAGCTTAGTCCTGAGGGAAGTGAGAGATTCTAGAGTCCTATTACATGCATAGGGAAAAACCAGTGCAAGGGCACAGAGACAAGAGTTGGAGTGTTTTAGTTATAAAAAGGGAAGGGATCAATTTGACTGCACTGTATGTTGTGGGAAAAAGACTAAATATATAATAAGACTAGAAAGATAGTTTACATGAAATATTAACATTTAATAGCTTCGATAATTTAAATAGCTCCCATTTATATAATGTTTTGAGATTTATGAAGGGATTTTCTCATAATAAACATGTGAAGTAGCAAATATTGACACTTAACAGTCAGTTGTTCTAAGACTCTCAGTTGACTGATAGAGGAATCCAAGGACAGACCCCACTGAAAACATCTATTTTTTAAAAAGGGAAAGGCCTAGAGATGATTTCTGAGGTCTCTTTAAAATCTCATGTTTTAAAGTCCCTTTTATTTGAAATCTATGCTCTAAGAACTATTTCCTAAAAACAATAGGTGACATTTATATGGTACTTTATACACATGATGTTATGCTCACAAAACTCCATGAGATTATCATTCCTATTTTATTGCTGGAGAAACTGAATTTCAAAGAGGTTGAAAAACTTGCCTATTATCACATATTGAATACCAAATGCATGGTTAGAATTGACAGACCTCACTTACACTCCATCATAATACACTTATGATCTATGTAGAACTATTCTAAGTTCTAATGTTCTCTGCATCTATGATTCTAATGATATGAAGCAATAATCCAAACTCCCTTATAATGACAGCCATAAGGAATGTTCCCTCTTGACTTCCAACTTATAGCAGCCTAACAATACAAAAGGAATTTACATGGCTTCCTTTTCCCAATTTAACCACAACATAGTAACTATTTCCATGAGGACACTGCCATAATTGACACTGACTCCCACTCTCCAATCCTGCTGAACTAAATTGGAAAAAAAAAGTTACTGCATAGTAAACATCTATCTGAATTTGGGTATATCCATATATATATGTACTCTGACTGTATATTTATGGGGAGGGAAATGTATACACCTACCTACATTTTACATTTCTGTATTTCAAAGAGGCAGCTTGCTATCCAGGCAGGATTGCCCATTTTCTCCTCTAGTCGGCTCATACTAATAAAACATCAACCCAGAACCATGGGACCTTGGGAGAGTCAAGGCCAGGATTTCACTCCTTCACTTCGATGTCTGTCAAGCCAGCCTCCTTCTCTGAAAAGAATGAGCTGGAGCCATCTTTCAGGAGTTTTCTTCCCCTGACAGAAATCAGCAGGGTTAGAATAAACTGCATAAGTTATCAGCTCCTCAGGAAAGAACATGAAAAAAGGCCCTTCTATCACTTAATGAAAAATTGCCTCTTTTTTGGACAGAACTTCATAGGCTTGCAATCAAGCCGCGGCCCCCTCCCCTCCCTTCCTTCTTTGACGTGCCATACAGGCAAATCAAGTCGGCATCTATTAATAATATTTTCCCCTGCTCCTTTCATTTCTCTGCATGTCCTACCACTGTCAGGCCCCGTGATGGAGCAGCGCCTTTATCTCGTCCGAGTCTGGTCTGTCAGGGTGATAAACAATTCTAACAAGAATCAGAATAAAGATCTTCCCAGTAGACTCTGCAGAGAGATAGAGGCTTTTCTCATTTTCTCGATGGAAAAAAAAAATTTAATCTAGCAGCTCCGGCTTTTTTCAAGCGTCACATTCAAAGAGATGCAAATTTGTCAGAGCTGAGACCCCGGCTGACTCTGAGCGCTGCATGAATGTCAAAGGGGGGAGTTGGAGTCTTTGACATTGCTGCCTTTTTGGGGGACTAACTGCTGAAGTAAAAAAAAAAGGCAGAAGAAGAAGAAGGAACTGCTTTGTAGTGTGTGTTTCAACAATTTTCATAAGTTTCCTTCTGAAATAAAATAGTGCCATTGGGAAGCAAAAGAGAGGAAGGAAGGGACAGTCAGAGAGTTGGGAGAGGTGGGGGTGAGGGAACCCCAGGAAGAGAAACATCATCAAACCTTCGATCTGGATTTAAACCTGGAACCTACTGTTTAGGCATGACTATTGGCATGCTGGTCTTTCAAGAATTCAGATGTCTTCTCCCCTCTTCTTTTTCCTCCTTCTTCATCTAAATAAGCCTGATTTTTACCAGCATTCCTGCTGCCCTTGCATAGTTGACCTTGTGTGAATTGCAAGGAGCCAGTGCTAAAAGAAATGATGTAGAAAAGCAAATTTAGGGAAAATTGTTAAGTTGGGGGGGGGGGAGAACGGGAAAAGGGAGATGATCCAGAAGACCTTTCTAGGCTAGTTTCTCTTCCCACAAAACACAATGGACATTCCTTTCTTTTTCTGGGAAGGAATTCTATTCTCAGACTTTCCTTACTGTCAATAAGTTGGGAAAAAGCAATTCACTGACTTTGTCAACATCCACAGATACATATGCTACCGTGAGAAAAAAAGGCTAGAAATACAATCAAAAGATTAGAATTCAAATCTCAGCTTTACTTTATTTCATGACATTGGTTTCTAATTTAAATTGAATTGGCCTCAGTTTCCTGATCTATAGAATGAAGGGACTAGGGTTGATTATCTCTAGGGGTCATTACCAACTCTAAACCTATGATCCTATCAATCAATAAAAATTTATTAAGCACCAGGGTTTGTGCTAAGAACAGGGTCTACAGAAAGAGGCAAAAGACAGTCCTTGCCCTCAAGAAGTATACAGTCAAATGAAGGAAACAACATCTAAACAAATATATTAAAAAAACAAGGTATTTACAGCATAAGTAGGAAATAATTAAAAAGGGAAGGCAGTAGAATTAGGAAGAATTTGGTAGAAAGTAGACTTCTAGTTGGGACATACAATAATCCAGAGCAGCAAGTAGTTGTAGCAGAAGCAGTTTATTGCAAGCATGAGGGATAGCCAGAGAGAATGCTGAGGACATGAGAAAGGAATGTCTTTTCCACAGTGTTACTGGATCAAAAAAGTAGGAATGTAGATAATAAAATATTAAAAAACAGGAAAGATAAGGAGTCAAGTCTTGAAGACTTTGATACTAAACAAAGCAACAGGACAAAATGATAGTAGATGTTTAATTCAAGGAATGACTTTTTTATTTCTGAATTTATCCAAATATATGAAATCCTAATGTAAGTTTTTGACCAAAAGTCTATCATTATTAACTATCTAGTCCCTTAACATTAGCTATCATCATAGGTATAACTAGTTCAGATTTTCCTTTTTTCCTTCCACTTTAATTCTAATGAATTTTTGCATGGGATTTATTCTCAAAGAAGGCAATGAGCCAAAATGCTCATTTGGATTTAGAGGATTTGGGTTTGAGTCTCTGCTCTAAGCCTGACAATGCACTCCACAGTAGGTCACTTTCTTTTTGCAGAACTTCAATTTTATCATGTATAAAATGGAGGTAATAATATGTAGCCCTTCTTACTTCACATGGCAGCTGTACTAAAGCACTTTAAAACAGCAATATGCAAAGGAGTTTCTGCACAAACAAAATTAATTCTTCCTTAATAAGAAGTCAAATGGGGAAAAACCTTTTTTTCATAATTTTCAGGTAAGAATTAAATATCCAAGATTTATCAAAATGATGAGATGAAAAGCCATTTTCTAATAGATAAGTGCTGAAATAATATGAACACACAGTTCACATAACAATGGCAAACTATTAACAACTCTATAAAGGAATATTTCAATCATCAGAAAAAAAACAAAATTAAAATAGCTTGAGATTCACCCAGCATCCATCAAACTGGAACAGAGGAGGAAAAATAGGAAAAGTGATTCTTGAAGTTCTAGAAAATAGGCATACTAAATCATTGTGAATCTGTGTATTAATTCAATTATTCTGTAAAGTATTTCATATTTTCCAAAGTGACTAAAATATCCATACCTGTTTGCCTGGCAATTACATGCTAGACGTCAATAAAAAGAAAGCTGCTATAAGATGCCAAAATGTAACAAAACTTCTTCATGGGGTAAAAAAAGTAGGTATCCATCAATTAATTCATTGATAAACATGAATGTAATACAATGCTTCCGTGACTTTTAAATTGTTACAAAATGTAAATGTAAAACAATCACAAAATAATATAAAAATTTTTGTTGCAGGGAAGCTAGATGGCAAAGTGGATAGAGCACAGGATCTAAATTCAGGAGGACCTGAATTTAACTTAGGCCTCAGACATTTGACATTAACTATGTGACCTTCAGTCATCTAACCCCATAGCCCCATTAAAAATATTGTTGCAAATTACAATGAGGAAATATGCATTTACAAAGAGGAAATATGCAAAGAAAAATCTTTTTTGTCCTATTTTGAATGTTTGGAGGATTCATGGTAGGAGAATGTTGTATACAGTATCAATTTTTTTAATGTATTGATCAGTTTTTCTGATCTCTCTGTCTCTGTCTCTCTCTGTCTCTCTCTGTCTCTCTCTGTCTCTCTCTGTCTCTCTGTCTCTCTGTCTCTCTCTCTGTCTCTCTCTCTCTCTCTCTCTCTCTCTCTCTCTCTCTCTCCCTCTCTCCCTCTCTCTCTCCATCCCTCCCCATTCTTTAAATTTTTGTGATGTGTGATGACTCTCTAGAATGGAAGAGGGGATACTGTACAGATAGGAATTACATTGCAGATTATGTGTAATAGCATTTTTCAATAAAATACATTTTTAAAAGTACAATGGATATGGTACTTATTAATTAAGGGAGGGTAACTTGAATAATGTTATATAAAGGTTTAATTAATCTTCCTCTTCCTTTTTTAAAATCAAAGAATCCTTGATATGTTCCTATAATGTGCAGATATTAGGTACTTAGTGTTCCCTGCACATTTAATCATATTCTACTTGTATCACTAAATTTACTTTAGCAAGAATTTAATAGTGCCATTTATGTACAGAACATTCTCTTGGACACTGGAATGTAATTTTGAAAAACAATATAGACAAATCCCTCAAGGAGTTCACAATATAAAAGGATACATGGATAGAATGCATAGCTAGTACAAAATTTAAGTATGATATAGCATAGATTATATTGTAGGTTTAAAAAGTTTTCTAGGGGGGAAATAAGGAAAAAAGAGGTTTCTAAATATAGTTTCAGGTACTTGTGTTCATGTCCTACTGTAGTTTCTCTCAATCCCACCTGCCTAAAACCTCTCTTTGCAAGCTCCTTATAAATCTGTTTTCAAATGAATATACTCAAAATATATCAATTAACTTAAATAAGAGTAATCTTAGTCTACTCTAAATTTACTCCATTTTCCTAAGTAGCTAGTTGAAGAATCTCTCAGCACACCCAAGTACATGGTTTCTATGAAATTATCTTATGTCAGCATACTGACCATTAGTCTCGGACTTCTTACCTGGCACAATTCTGTAATACCATTTCCCATCCCTGAATATTCTACTCTGTTATTTGAATGTCTTTTTATTGTCCTTCTGAACTGAACTCATTGATTCAATAAAAGCTTGTGTTACCACTGATCTCTTGCCAGAAAGGTGATGAATTTAAAAGGCAGCGGGAGACATATTTCTGGGAATTACCAATGTGGTAAATTTGGTTTTCGGGACTGTTTATGATGAACGATTTATTTTTCATTTCTTTTTTCTGTTTGTTGTTGTTCTTGCTGTAACTGCTGTCGTTCATTGGGAATAGGAACATATTATAAGAGTGAATAAAATTAAACAAATTTATGGTAAAAATTGCTGTCAAATTTCCATCAAAAGTGAGTGACCCTCATGGCAGCTTGAACTTTGGTACTCCAACTAGATATTCCTTTGAGAACTGATTTACTAAGTCACTTACTTTAGTTTCCTCCAAAGGAAAGTTTTGTGTAATACTGCATATTACATTAATTTTAAAAATAAATGTTTATTGACATATTTTTCTTTGTATCACATCTCCAAATTCTTTAGTTATTCCACAATTTATAAATACCTACTTTTATCTAATCCCAACTGGGCTTTTATTGCAGAAAGGTGATTCTTTCACAATCTCCTTTTTTTCCTCGGTAATTTTGCTATTCCATGGAAACAGAGGTTGTTATAAAACTTTTCCCCCTGGAAACCTCATATAGCATTTCTGTCCATTAAAATCTGAAATTCATATCTCAATTTCTAAAACTGAACACACTATTATTTCCACTCAAACCTATCCCATTCATCAATTTCTTTATTCTTCTCAAAGTCACTACTTTCCTTGCAACCAATCAAATTTTCCAACATGGCAACATCATTGATTCTTCACTCTCATTCATTCCACATATCCAATCAGTTGCTAAATCTTTTCATTTGCACCTTTGCAACACCTCCATTATCTGTTCCTTCCTTCTGTTTTCAATAGTTAGCCCCCCAAGTTCAATTACAAATGTCACTACCCTGCACTCCCGAAAAAGCCTTATAATTTGTCTTCTTACCTTGTCTATCTCCTCTCAAATCTATCTTCTCTGCAGTTGTTTAAAAGATTTTCATAAAACACACAATTGGTCCCATCACCAACCCCACTTCAACACACAGTTTAAGATTTTGGGAACAGATATAAAAGTTATCAGTCTAACAATTAAAGCTATTGACAAGAAGATCATTTCCATCTTTTCAGTTTTGCTACATATTATCCTCTGAAACCTTGTATTCTACAATGTGACCTATTTGTTATTCTCCACTTGTAAAATCCAATATGTTCTATAGCCCCTCCTTATGCTTCTGTTCCTTCCACAGTTACAGTATTTTTGTACCATACTTCCACATACAATGATGCTTGGATTCCTTCAGATCTCTACTCAAGGGGAGACAGAGTGAAAATGGCAGAGAAATGACAATGACCCTCCTGAGTTCTCCCCCAAATACCTTCCAGCATCTTTTTAAAATGGCACAAACTAGCAATTAAGCAGAAAAAAACCCACAAAATGATGAAATAATTTTCCTTGCAAAGACATCTTAGAAGATTGGAAGGAATGGTCTTTCACACCTGAATGTGAGTAGAATACAGTTCAGGGCAGACCCTGTCAACACAGATCCAGTCCCACCAAACCAAGGGTAGGGCTTGCGAGCCAGTGTATCAGCAACAGTAACATCTGTATTCAGAAACTTCATCCCATACCTGGTAAGGGGATCAAATAATTGATCATATGAAAATTACAGGGATCTCTTTTTTGGCACAGGGGACTGTTGCTTTTCTCATCTTCAGATCTAGGTATCAATCCTAGTTAGTACACCCAGGCTGCTAAGGAGGACCAGCACACCAGAATATTCAGAAAGAAATGATACAGTGACCTTTGTCACAGGAGAAAAGCAAATGCACCTCTCCTTAGATCATATCAGTATGGAAGAACTGATAGCTTACAAGTCCTTGCAATATCTCTGAAAACTGTTGTACAAAACCCAAAACATTGTGAAAGTGTACCCTCCATGTTGGAAGCAGAGTCCTACTTTTACAAAATGTTAAAAGTCAAGAAATAGACTAGAAAAAGTGAGTAAACTGCAGAAAAAATCTGTCCAGAGAAAATTACTATGGTGATAATAAATATCAAAACATACACTCAGAAGATGACAAGAAAGTCATTGCTCCAATATCCAAAATCTCAAAGAAAGATTGTTTCTAGTGCAAGAGTTCATAAAGAATACTGGAAACAAGTAAGAGAGGTAGACAAAAAAAATTGGAAGAGAAATGAGAGTGATGTAAGAAAATCAAGAAAAATGAATCAACAACTTGCTAAAGGAGACACCTAAAATACTGAAGAATATAGTACCTTAAGAAAACAACAGGCATTATTTTGGGGTGGCTAGGTTGCACAGTGGATAGAGCACCAGCCCTGGAGTCAGGAGTACCTGAGTTCAAATCTGGCTTCAGACACTTAATGATTACCTAGCTGTGTGGGCAAGCCACTTAACCCCAATTGCCTTGCAAAATCCTAAAAAAAATAAAAATAAAAATAAAAATAACAGACTAAGCAAATGGTAAAAGTAGTCCAAAAAGTCAATGAAGAGAAGAATGTCTTGAAAGGAGAAAAAATGAACAAATGGAAATAGAGACATAGAAAAAGAAGAAAATATTCCTTAAAATTAGAATTAGACAAGTTATATACCTTATATACCAATGTGGTAAGAAATCAAGAAACAATAAAACTAAGTCAAGAATAAAAGAAAGCATGAAATAACTGATTGAAAAATAACCTAGCTGGGAAATAGATCCCAGAAAGATCATGTAAGTATTACTGGACTAGATGAAAGCTATGATCAAAACACAAGTGCTTAGACATCATCATTTTATCAATAATCAAATTAAAAAGGAAATCCACCCTAACATTCAAGAACCAGAGAGTAAAATAGAAATTAAAAGAATCCATCAAACACCTCCTAAAAGAGATCTTAAATTGAGAACAACAAGGAATGTTCTAGCTGAATTGCAGAGTGATAATATTGCAGGAAATTGGAAAGAAGTATTGTGGAACCAAAATCAGCAAAATAAAAGATAAAGAAACTTCTATATGAAAGTGTCAGAGGACTTGCATTATGATATTCCAGAGCACAAAGGAGTTTATGATAAAAGCCAAAGATTGCCTACCCATCAGGAAACATAGACATTTACCAAAAGAGAGTACTTTCAAATATCATTAATGAAAGGAACATAGCTGAATAGAAATATTTCAAATATAAGACATAAGAGAAGGATTAAAAAGGAAAATAGGAAAGGAAAATTGTAAGGAACTTAATAAGGAAAACTGTTTATATCTTAGAATGGAGGATGATATTTATAACTCAAAAACATTTTCTTATTTTAGACAAGTTAGAGTATATTTGCATATGTGTGTATCTGTTTATACGCACACATGCAAATGCTCATAATATATACATACATATATATGCATAAATATATATGCATGTGTGTATGTGGATATTGATATATAGGTTATCAAAATATATTTTAACATTATTTCAATATACATATGCATGTATATATATACATATAAAGACAGAGGGTACTTGAGTTTAGATATAAATGTAGATATGGATGGAAGTCACAGGTGTGAATTGAAAATGAAAGGATGATATTTTGGAAAAACAAAATTAAGGTGTGAGAAAGAGGAATGCATGAGAGAAACAAAAAGGAAGGAGTAGAATAGTGTAGATGTCAAAAAGGAGGCAAGAAAAAACTGTATTACTATACAGGAAAATAGGAAGGGAAGGAAATAAAAGAAGGGTATTTGTGTGTGTGTGTGTCTGTGTGTGTCTATGTGTGTTTGTGTTGTTTGTGTGATAGAAGGGAGGGTAGATTGGTGGAGGCAGAATTCAGAAGCAAAATATTTTTGAGAAGGATCAAGGTGAAAGGAGAAAGAATAGATAAATGGGAAGGACAATACATTATCAATCATAACAGTGAAAAAAATTGAAGCAACTTTCTTTTATAAAAGTTTCATTTTAAAAAAATAGAGACAGAATGGCATCTAATTTATTAAAAAAGCGATTCCCCAATTGAAAAAAGTGATATAAAGGAATTAAAGCTATCTATAGCCATATGAGAAGGTGCTCCGAAATGTTATTGAATACAGGAATGCAAATTGAAATAATTCTGTAGTGTTATTGCACAGATATTGCATTGGTTAATAGGAAGGAATGTGGGGAAAATGAGACAATGCATTGTTGATGGAATTTTTAACTGATTCAACAATTCTGCAGAGCAACTAATGGAGTGCCAAAAGGACCTATTATATCCTTCTTGCCCTTTTACTAGATATGTAACCAAAAATAAAACTTAAAAGGGGAAAGGACCTATATGAGTGTAAATATTTATAATAGTCCTTTTCTCGTGGCAAGAAGATGGAAATGTGAAGGATGTCCATTAATTGGAAAATGTCTGAACAAATTATACTATTTGATTTTGATAGAATACTTTTGAACTGAAAGAAATGCTACCAGAAAAACTTGGAAAGACCTACATTAGGTAATATGAAGTGAAATGTACAGTATTCAAAGTAACAGCCATATTATAAGATATTCAGCTGTGAATCACTTAGGTATTCTCCACAACATAAGAAAGCTATGAAGGACTTATGAAAGATTCTGCCCTCTTCTAGAAAAATGACCTACAGTGACTAAATACAGATTGAAGCATATTTTGTTTTATTTAATTTTTCTTTAGCTTTTATTTTTGGTCTTCTTTTTTTCCTTTCACAATATGACTAATATGGAGCTATGTTTTTCAGTAATACACATACCTCAAATAGCTTTCCTTCTCAATAAAGTGGAGGGAGGAAGGGAGAGGATTTGCAATTGAAAGTTCTAAAAATGTATGTTTAAAATTATTTTATATGTAATTGGGGAAAAAAATTAAAGACTAAATTTAAAAATACTGCTCAAGTAAGACTTTCTATAACAGTAGTATCAAACTCATGGTAGCTGGCCTAGAAAACCTCTCACACCAGAGATAAATTTAAATGTAATTGTGAAATATTTAAAATATATGATATAATGTAGATGATATTAATTTGTAGTTTTTTAAGTCAATATGTGACCTGCATAGTTCCTTTCTATTCTTCTAACTGCTAGTGCCTTAACCTCAAACGTAACTTTATAGCTAATATAGATAGATATATTAAAACATATATTTACCTACAGATACACATAAAAGTATTTATATATAGTACATACACATGTACACATATTCTTTAATATTTCTGCCTTATTCTTTATTAAAAAGTAATTTTCTTTAGGGTAAGCACTGCTTTTGCTTTTTTCTTTTTATCCCCACTACTTAGCAGCAATCAGGATATTTTAAGAGCTTAATACATAATTGATTACTGATTGTTCAACTAACTTGCTTCCAATATTTTTAGAAATAATTAATCTTAAGTTTTCAAAATGCATGCTGATTTTCAGCTTATTGTAACAAATGGGTTATGATGTTGGTCAAAACTTAATTTTTATGAAAATGTTTTACAGATTGCCCTACAATTCTTTTTTAAAAAAAAAGGATTTCTTCTCCACATAATTTATGTTTGAGGGGGGAGGAAGTGTTATTAGATGCTTACTTAATAAATATACATAAACATGCATACATATAGTAAACTCCTATGTGTGTTGGATATAATTATTATTAGTTATGTGAATTATGTAAGAAACCAATAATCAACTTCTATATACCAGTCTTTGTGTGCTAGTTTCAAGCAATATAAAGAAAAAAATGAAAAAGTCTCTTTCCTCATCATCTTATATACTATCATAAGACATAAACGTATTCATTGATATAGGGATATACAAAAGAGATTCCAGGTGACTATTATTTATATTTTATGATTTGATGATATTCACGTTTTATAGTTTTAGTGAATCGATATCAATTGATGTTTATTTAATTTTCACTTCAGATTTTTTTAATGATCAAATGAGTTAAGATATTCTGGTCAGATTTCATTTGCAAAAACATGCATAGAAATTTTGTTTTCTTTTATTTTCAATTAGATACTCATTGATTGAAAACATGCTAGAGAAATTGTCAAAAATAGATAAAATGTAATGATCCTTGTAGAAGACATAACTATGATGAGCAAAAAAAGAGCTAAAGGAAGACATTACCTTTGGAAGATGAGGTAATCAGAACCACAGAAGGACTAACCAATAAAAAGGAAAAATAACATAACAATAACAAAATGATCAAGTCTGAAATCACAAAATTATAATGATCAAGAGTGTGTCCAAAGACAGATATGAGAATGTTCTTTAGTCTGCTCTTACATAGATGGAAGGCAAATGAAACATTTCATTTAATATCCTTTAATATGCTTTTTATTTGTATTATAAGGGATAAATGTCTGGTTAGAGGAAAAAGAAATGCTACATTATGAAATTTAGGTAACTTTAAATAATAAAATTTTATTTTTAAAATAATTTTAATAATTAATATTTGATTCACTTTCTGTTTCTATCCCTTGATATACAAAGGAAGTCTCTTGCACATCTCTGAATCTGTTTTGTAAGCTTTAATCTTAGTACAATATTTCTTAAAGTATATTCTCTTAGTTTGTAAACAAAGTGAAAATATTTATGAAGAAAAACTTCATAGCTCTCAGTTATTATATTACTACCAGTTATGATAGTAATGATCAACAAATATTTATTACATTCTTTGTAGCATAACTCTCAAAGTCAAACATAGTCAAAATATTAGTTTGCATTGAATTGCTTAAGATGGTCCATTACCCTATCTTAGTAGGCTCCCAGTGATTTTTTTGACCTTAACAGACAACAGCAAATCAAAAAAGCAATATCTCTTTGAACAAATGATTCACTGCCAAAGCAATTTCTCAAGATTTATTAGATATTATTGTTATTGTTGTTGATTACATGGCAAAATTCATTTAAAAGGAACTTCACTTTCAGAAGATGATTTGATCACTAAATTTTTTGGTTCCTTTATGGTTACTAAATGTTTCACTATTTTTATAACATACCATCATAGAATCATTTATTTCTATATTGCATGTCATGTACTTAATAGCATCAGAATAACATCATACAACAAAACTATTGCATGTTATATTACTATTGGATAGAGTGAGTGGACCTTATCTAAGGGATGTCCAATCACAAAAAAAAATTAGTTTATTTATCTTCTTCCTCACCTCTTGGATATTCATATTCTATTCTAACATTGGCTACAATATTTCAAACTAGAACCACTGTATCAAAATATCAATTACATTCAAATGAGGCAATGGAACAAGACAAAGATTTTGGGGGGCATAAAATTTCCCTCCTGTATTTGTTCCTTTCTTTACAAAGGCAACAATTTCAAAAATTGTCAGTTTAATAGGAAAGTGCCTCAGTGCTATTTGGAGAACCTATTATCCTCCTTGAATTCTGCATTTTTCCATGACATGCATCAGGCATCCATATCTGAAGCCACAGTATAGTATAGTATATAACATGCTGGAAAAAATTTTGGAAAGGGAATCAGAGATTAAATCTTTCTTGATAACTAATTAATAAATTTTACACCAATCATTCCTATTTTTTGGCCTTAGTTTGCTCATCTAAAAAGATGAGCCTAAATGATAGTCTTTGAGCTAGTGAATCATTAGTACTTTCATTCAGAAGACGTCAATTTGGACTATTTTGCTGCTTTTGAACGTTATGGTGGATTACATATTTATAATGTGGTAGTGTGCATATATATGTATATATTTATATACATATATAATTTATAGATTATATATAGATGTAATACAGCATATATATACATATATACATACTATGGTAGATAATATGTACATATATAATCCACCATAACTTCCAAAAGCAACAGAGTAACTTAAATAAGTATCTACTTATATATGGTAGATTTTATGTGTGTGTGTGTGTGTGTGTGTGTGTGTGTGTATAATATAGTGAATTTTTTGTTTACTTCCTCATTAAGTAGGCAACAAGTTAGGGAAAAAGAAAATCTGAAACCCTAGATTTAAGAAGATAAGTGGAAAAATTATAGCTCAAAAACATTTAATCTGCATTTTTTTCCCTTCATCACTTTTTCAAGTTTAGACAATCAACAAAATAATTAAATGAAACCTTAATTTGTGGCAGCTTCTGAGACTCAATGTACAAATAGTCATGCTGAAATTCTCTTAAAACCCTTATGTGTGGACTCCATCATGTCATGTACTCAAAATGTCTTAAGACAACTCATTCCACTTGTAGATAGGGCTAATTGTTAGTTAGATTTTCCTTGTATTGAGTGAAATCTGCCTCCCTTTAACCAAGTTCTTCCATCTGTGATCAGCCAGAGCAAATTTAAATCACTTTTTCATAATATAGTCTTTTAAATATTTAAGGAAAGCAAATACAGCTTCCCTTAATTTTCTCTTCTCCAGGCAAAAATCCTCAGTTTTTCCAACAGATTATCAAAGTTCATGCTTGCAAGACACCTCACAGTACAGGTCCCATTTTTCTGCCTAACTTCCAAATCATCAGTGTTTAGAAACACTCTGAAATTCAGGACATGCTCAGAAGAGCACCTGGAATTGATTCTTTATGATATTCAGCAAACTAGTGTATTTATGACAAGAAAGATGTTTCAAGAGGTGATCCAGAGTTAAGTATTTATTCCCAAATACACAACTGAAAATAGAAATGGAAAATATTGCAAAGCTGACAGTATATGCAACTTTAAACACTGCTGTTATAATTGCTACACATAAAACTGATTTCAGGAACAATTTTTTACTAACAATATGGTCCTTGTTATGTACAAGATTTTAATTAAGTAGGGAGACAAAGTATAATAGCAACATATTAAAGGTAGATATACTAGAAATGGGACATCTGATAGGGAGGTTGACTTGTTTATAGTTTGCCTGTCAATATAATTGTCATTTTAGAGCTCTGTTTATTTTTAAATACAGACTTTATTTTGCACCAGGGAGAAGAAATATTCCTTTTCATCAAGATCTGGATATATGATTTACATGGAAAGTTCTAAATATAACAAAAAATTAAAATCCTCATTAAAATCTGCTCAAAATTATTTAAAATTACTTCATAGGAATATCATGTAATCCTTGTATTCTTGAACTTTAGAGCTGGAATAACATTTGAAATCAAAAAATCATAATTTATCAGAGCCAGGATGACCATTGCAACCATAAATAATGGGACTGGAATGAAGCTAATAATTATAAAATCTTGAAAGTTAGAGAAGGAAACCTAGAAACAGAGAACCAGAGTAGGAGATATAGAATATAAAAATGAAGTTCTGCCAGGGGAATCGACTTTTGTCACAGTTAACAAATGCTAATTCATGGACAGGTACTGCACTAAACATTGGGAAGTTACTATAGAACACAAAACGCTTCTTTTAGAAGTTGTTGTATATTGAAGCACATGAAGGAAGCCAGGAAATATGAGAGATATAAATGAATTAGGACAAAATTACAGGCTTAGGAAATGGTCAGAGAAAATGCTTAGAGTCAGAAGACACAGCATCTTGTATGAGGAATAATTTGTTTTTATTTTTCATTTTGGTTTTTGAAATTCAGTGGGATTAAGTGACTTGCCCAAAGTCATACAGCTAATTAAGTGTCTGACACTGGATTTGAACTCAGATCCTCCTGACTCCAAGGGCTGTGTTCTATCCACTGTGGCACCTAGCTGCCCCATACATAAGGACTAACTCGTATAAAAGTGAATGACTCTAAAAATGCTGAAAGTACTGGATTTTTTATAATTCAAATTGGTTATCAGAGAGAAAAATGGACATTCCATTAAATTTTTTTAAAAATCATAATTTAGAAGAGGAGGAAGAAAGTCCTTCTGAAGAGCAATTGTAGAGACAAATGTTTTATAGTCTGAGTCCTAAATAGGACCTCAAGAAAAAGTTCCTTTGGATTTCTGCAAAATAATCTATTCTACTGTTTTGTTAATTCAGATATCATAACTTATATTTTGAAAATGAAGATGAGATCCAGATATAGTTACATGTTTGTCCAAAATCATCCAGCTGTTGTTAAGTAGAGAGAATACCAAAACCTAGATATTTATGTTTCTTGATGTATTTCTCTTAGCCTCTATGCTTCTCTATGCTGCCTCTAATGAAAATTTTCTTATGAGGTTAGTTATAATTCTCTTCAAGGGAACAATTTAGGTGGCCCTACAGTCAGTGCCATCATTTACACCTCTTCCTTTGATCCTTGATTCAAGAGTCAAAGAGCAACTTCCCTATTAAAGTTATTTTTAGTGAATTAGCTCTCTGACTAGTGGTATTCTGGAATCTGATTGTTTGGATATATAATAATCACCTAAGGTCTAAAAACTTGAATTAAGTGACCTCTGAGATCTTTTCCAATACAGAGATTCTATAAATCCAATTTTGTGAAGACTTGAAGAGAAAGAAAACCTTCTTTAAACCAATAACTAAACTGTAAATTCTGTCTTCATAGAGAACATGGTCTTCCCTAAATTCTTTCAGTTAGCATAATCTGAAAGGTAGGGAAAATTCTTTTTCAACAGCAGGTGACTAGACAACAATATCTATGGGCTTCATAGGAGCATCATCATTTCTCCCACTGTGAGATTTCTGATAGGTCTAATGTAAAAGCAAAGAACATCTGACTTGCAAAGTTAGTTTTCCATTATTTATGCAGATTCATTATATTATAGATATAAAGCTATATGTGATGCAAGGAGAAATACCAAGGCATTTAGATAGACTACTTTGTAGCAAAGCAGTAAGGCTGTAAGGAGCTAGCATTACTTTTTGTTTTTAAATGTAGATTTGGGTCCAGGTTCTCCATGTGTTTGTTCTCAAAGGAAAATTATGTGCCAAACTATTATGCTAAATATCTGGGTACAGACAACAAGCAGGTCTTAACTTTGGGTATCTTCTGATGTTTAAAATGTTGAATTATTTTATTTTATTATCTTTTTTAAAAATATTTGCTAAAAAAACGATAACTTTCTGGAAGGCATAAAGGAAATTCAGAAAGACAGCTAATGTGGTAAATATATATGACTTTTTAAAATATTTGACTTTTTCATAGTAATTCAGAGTTAGACTATATCTCAAAAGTCATTTAATCAAACCATTAAGTTGAAAGCTATTCTACCTGTATAATCTGCCAGCTATCATCACCAATAGCTTTCCATAGATTTGAGTAAGAGAATCTACCACCTCAGAAGGAATTGTGCCATTTTTAAATCTATTCAATATTAACTATTACGATTTTTTTTGGTATGTTTTGGCTTGATTTTCCTAAACTAAAAGGAAATCTGACACTCTACAACTTACATATTTTATGCCTGTTCTGTTCTTTTGGAAAGTAGAAGAGAAACCTCATGAAGACTAAGACTATTATATTTTTGTCTCTGAACCACATTTCCCACATAGTAGATTCTTTACACTTGAATACAGAATTGAATTTAATTGGGGTATCAAGAAAAGAGATTTTAGTATTTTCTGACTAAGATTCCTTTAAATTCTTTAAAGTTGCTGTTTTAACTACCAATGCTTCACCTGAATGTTTCTCTTCTATAGACTAAACATCATCACTTCTAACTTTCTTGTGAGTATAAATTTTCCTATTTCTATTTTTAATTATAAAATAACAAAATCTCAGAATTGGAAGAGGTTTTTATAGTTCAACTCATTCAACAAATTCCTAATCAGAAATCTTCTGTGTAGGATCTATGATTAGAATTCAGTAAGGAGCATTCTAAGACCCCAATGAATGTGTTGTGAGAGAAGAATCAGTTCCAAAAGGAAGAAAGAAAACATTAGAGATAGCAAAATTATGTAATGCGTAAGATTACTTTAAAAATTGAAGGTAATAAGTTTTTTCTCTTTGTTTAAACTCCACAGCTCCTTCTCTGGATACAGATGATATCCTCCTTCACAGATCTACTAAATTCATCCCTGATTATTGCACAGATGGGGTAAGCAAGTCCATTAAGCTTGATCATCACCCCTCATTCTTGTTAAAGTGTGCAAAGTTCTTCTGGTTCTGCTCATCTCTCTTAGCATCAATTCTTGAAGCTATACAAGTTATTCTGAAATCCAATCCCTCCTGATTTCTTATGGAACAATTTGTGTAACCATTCCCCAATTGTTGGACATCCCTTCAATTTCCAATTCTTTGCCACTGCAAACAGAGCTTCTATGAATATTTTTATAAATGTGGGGTAAACCCTTTCTCTTGATCTGTTCAGAATACAGACCTAGTAGTGATATCGCTGAGCAAAGGGTATAAACAGTTTTGTTGCCCTTTGAGAAATTTAAAATTGCTTTCCAGGAAGATTGGACCACTTCACAGCTCCAACAATGCCTTAATATCCAAAATTTCTCACATCCTCTCCAAAATTGATAACTGTCCTTTCTGGAACGGACAGATGTGGAATTATTATCAGCAGACCATCTCACTAATTCATCGGATCCTGATTGTTTCATCCATTTCATTAATTTTCTTATCAGGCTTTTTTTCCTTAAAACTGGGCTAAATCAATATTTCTCTAATTTTATTCTGAGCTGGAATGGTAAGAATATTACCTCATCTCCCTCTCCCTCTACTTCTACTATTTAAAAATCTAATCATATTTTAAGTTCAGGGCAGATGTCGCCTATTCCAAGATGCCACAACCAAAGCTGCTCTTTCCCTCAAATGAACTCTAATCACAACTTCGGTTCTCTATTTTATGAACTTTTTATACAGAGACTTGTATTATATATTTTTGATGTCCATATCATCACACATTTTTCATTATAAATGAAAACTTTTCTTGTTATTATTTTTAATGGTTCAAATTCACTGTCCCATTACAAACTGAAAGTTCTTTTATCCCAGCATCCTTCCAGGTGTTATCTTTTTCATTTTATAAATGAAGACTCTGGACCTTATTGTTAAAAGTATACTTCTGTAATTTGACCCTTCAGGCCAAGATAGCAGAAGGAAGCCAGGCACTGTGCTAAGGTCTCCCGGCTTTCCCTTATAATTAATATGATTCAAGCCTCTTAACAGAATTTAGTTCTACAATACCCAGAAAAAGAAGCTAGGACAAGAGCATCTATTAATGGGAGGTGTCTAGGGGAAGCATGGTTGAGGAGGGAGCATAGAGACAGCTCAGGGATTGGAGTGAGGCTCAGGGACTAACTTGAGAAAAGTCACACAAGTTTTGACTCTGTGAGGGGGTGAACAGAAGAGCTCCAGTGTGGTGGCTAGACATTGATCCAGTCAACTCCACTGGTCTGGAAGACCAGGGCTGTGAGCTCTGTATTTTCAGGGGATTCTCCCTGTATCCAGTTGAGTCCCCCCATCTCTGTGGGAGAAAGTGACTTCTCAGAACAAACACAGTAAGAACCCCTCCAACCCTACTCCCCCAGGTTCAGGAGTGGGCAGCAAATATAACTATCTAGTCTGAGGGCCCAGCACACATTGTTCAAGGATAAGTCAGACCTTACTGCTCCCCCCACCCCTGCCGCTCCAGGCCTAAGGAGAAGGCCACAAATAAATGTCACAGACAATCCAGAGAATGCCTCTAGCATCCCCTACTGGCTGACCAGCTTGGAATTACTAAATACAGTGAGCTAAACCTTTAGGGATTTCATCTCCAAAGGTCTCTGAAAAAGCCACTCCCCCAACACAAACTAAATAATTTTGATTACATTAAATTAAAAACCTTTTCCACAAACAAAACCACTATAACCAAAATCAAAAGAAATGTAAATCGAAAAAACAATTTTTACAACTAGTATTTCTAACAAAAGATTCATTTCTAAAATATATAGAAAATGGTGTCAAATTTATTAAAAAAAGCCATTCTTCAATTGACAAATGGTCAAAGAATTTGCAAAGGCAATTTAAAGATATGGAAATCAAAGCAATCCATAGTCATATGAAATAAATGCTCCAAATCATTACTGATTAAAGAAATGCAAATTAAAGCATCGCTGAGGTACTACCTCACAACTTTCAGATTGGCCAACATGACCAGAAAGGACAATGATCAATGTTGGAAAGGATGTGAGATAACTGGGACAAGAATATATTGTTGGTGGAGTTGTGAACTGATTCAACCTTTCTGGAAAGCAATTTGGAATTATGCCAAAAAGGTAATGAAAATTGGCATACCCTTTGATCCAGCAATATCACTACTGGATCTGTACCATGAAGAGATCATAAAAAAGGGTAAAAACATCACTTGATCAAAAATTTTCATAGCACCTCTGTTTGTGGTAGCCAAGAATTGGAAATTGAGTCAATGCACATCAACCAGGGAATGGTTAAACAAATTATGGTAAATGTATGCTACCGAACACTGTGTTCTATTAGAAACCAGGAAGTATTGGATTTCAGAAAAGCCTGGAAAAACTTGCTGTTGAGTGAGATGAGCAGAAGCAAGAATAGCATTGTACACCCTAACAGCAACATGGGGTTGATGATCAATCTTAACGGACTTGCTTATTCCATTAGTGCAATAATCAGGGACAATTTTAGGGTATCTGTGATGGAGAATGCCATCTGGATCTAGAAAGAACTTTGAAACAAAGACCAAACACTAATACCTTAAACTTTTGAAAAAAGATGTCCTATAATTTTGCTATCTCTAACATTTTATTTTTTCTTCAAGGATATGTTTTTTTCTCTCAACATATTTAATTTTCATCAATGTATAGCGTGGGAATTATGTAAAGATTATCAGACTGCCTTCTGTGGGGGAGTGGGGAGAGGGAAGAGAGGGTGGGGGAAAATTGTAAAATTCAAAACCTTACAAAAATGAGAGGTTGAAACTACTATTGTGTATAATTGGAAAAAAATAATTATTTCTTTCAAAAGAGTATACTTGTGTCACATAGATAAACAGTGATATATCTTTAATTTGAATGTCTTAAAAATTCAAATCTAGCACTCTTTTTACTATACTACACTGCTTCTTGTATCTAACACAGAACCTTTGTGTGTTTGTATTTAGATAGCAGATTCACTGAACGAAAAAGAAAAATAGCCCCAACCATTTCTCCATTATTTGTGGATTACTAATAATTTTATGAATGATTTTCTAGTTTTTAAAATTCATTTATTCATTTTCATCCTTATGCACATGAATATTTTTTAATTACAAAATTTCCTTTCACCCTCCCTTCCCAACCCCCTCTCTCTGCAACAGTCCGGTTATTTAGCATTGTACATAGATATTTTGACAAGCATGTCTACCGATTAGTAATTTTTTGTATGAGGAATTAGGGTTAAGGGAAAGAGATACATAAAATATAATTTTCATAAAGTGTTCATCAGATTTTGAAGGACTTTTTTTGACTGTGTGTGTGTTTTGTTTTGTTTTGTTTTTCTTCCTCTGGATGGGTATAATATAGCCCAGAGCCAGTCTAATACAGTTGTCCTAGCTCTCTGAACTTCTGAGAGGAGCTGCTTCCATCAAGTTTGTTCATCTTACAATGTTGTTGTTGATTTGTACATTGTTCTCTTGGATCTTCCTCCCTTCACTCAGCATCAGATCCTACAAGTCATTCCATAGTGCTTTAAAGTCTGACCATTTCTGGTTTCTTATAGAAAAATAATATTCTGTAGTATTCATGTACTGTAAATTGGTTTAGCCATTCCCCAGTTGATGGACATCCCCTCAATTTCCACTACAAAAAGAGTTGCCATGCTTATTTTGGATCATGTAGAACTGTCCACTTTTTAAAAAATTTCTTCTGGGTATAGACCTAGAATTGGAATTGCTGTGTCAAATGATATGAGGAATTTTATTGCTCTTTGGTCATATTTCTATATTGCTCTATAGAATGTTTGGATCAGTTCACAACTCCATAAACAATATATAAATGAACCAGTTCTCCCACAACCTCTCCAACATTGATCATTTTCCACTTTTCTCATCTTAGCCAATCTGATAGGTGTGAGATGATACTTCACTGTTGTTTTAACTTTCATTTCTCTAATGAAAAATTATTTGGAGCATTTTTCATATGATTATATACAGATTTAATTTCTTCATTTAAAAACTGTGTGTTTATATCATTTGACTATTTATCAGTTGGGAATCTGAATGATGTCATATTCCACCATGAACCATATCTCTTAGTGATATCTCCTTTAGTATTTAAAATCAACTGCTTTAGTCTCTTTCTTAGCAATAAATATCCCTAAGTGACTGAATACTGAAAAAAATATTAGTCTGGAATCTGCTTAATGAGTTTAGGAAAATATAGTCATTGGAAATTACATCCTTGGGATTAGCCATAGGACTGTTTAGAGTGACTCCTATCTTCAAGCATCTAAAGGGTCATCATAATTTTAGTGATGCCAGCTATATGCATTTTTAATTACTTCATTGGACTCTGAACTAATCATAAAAAATGGTTAAAACAGAGTCCACATGATGTTTAAAAATCTATCAGCCATTATTAAGTGAAAATCATCTATCATAGAATATAATATATGCCAAAAATTATTTTGAAAACTAAGTATAAATGTGAGAATAGGAAAGTGGAATTTATTTTATTTGATTATTGTTATTATACTTCTCATAAGCCTTACAAACAAGCTTTTCTAAAGGGAGAGAAATGTTCTATATGTAATTTCTATTAGTATCACTGTGCATGAACTCCATTGTTGCCATGTCACCTGTGGGTGGAGAAATGGAGAAATGCTAAAATCAATAAGTGTTCTCTCTCTCTCTCTCTCTCTCTCTCTCTCTCTCTCTCTCTCTCTCTCTCTCTCTCTCTCTCTCTCTCTCTCTCTCTCTCTCTCTCACCCTATTCTGGAATAAGGAGAGGAGAGAGATGTCACTCTGGCTCTGAGTTTTTCTATCAGTTGTGCTTTTCCAATAAGCAAATTTTCCAAATAAGCAAAAATTATGAATGGAATTATATTTTGTTCAAGGATTTTTAACTTCTGAGAATTATTCTTCCTGAGTCATAGTTCAATATTGTTCTGGCAGGGAATAACAATTGCAATTCACAAAAAAAATTAAGAGGTTTGTATCATCCCTCTAATTTCAATTCAAAAATGAATTTTTTAATGTTAAATTAGTTAGCTAAGTACTACTGTTATTATTGTTTTCCACTATGAATATAATTTTGTTTGGACCTGAGATGTTTATTATAATAAGACACTCTAGAAACAGGTTTATTCATAATGATAAATACCTAGTAACATAATTATACCCCCAATTACCTTAGGAGGAAATTTAAACTCCTCCATTTGACATTTAAGGCTCTTCACAATTTAGTCCATTCCTCCATGCACTCTTTGGAATACCCACAATGACCTATGTATTATTCATCAAACATAACACTTTTCCATATTGTTTTCTTTTAATTTTATATTATTTCAATAATCTTGTTGTGAGAGTGATCATACAAACCCCCAAAAGAATGAGGAACCTCAAGAATAATGAGAGAGGAAAAACATGGACTGCAGTCTGTATTCAGGTTCCAATGGCTGTCTCTGGGATGAATTTCCTTCTTTATCATAAGTCCACCAAAGAAGTTGCTTCCATATTTTTCCCACAGTTGCTATTACTAGCTGTATTTCCCTCCACCCTATACCTTCTCACTCTCATTTTTTCTATTTTCTCTCTTTTAACTCTGTCGTTGCTCAGAAGAGTGTTGTATCTGAGTACCCTCTTCCACAATGCTTCCTCTCTTCTATCACCTATTCCCACCTTCCCTACCCCATCCCCCCTTATCACCTTATCCCATCCCTTTTTTATCCCCTCCATTTTTCTCTAGGGTAAGATAGATTTCCATAGTCTATTAAGTGTGTATGTTATTTCCTCTTTGAGACATTTCTGATGAGACTGAAGGCTCACTCATCCCCCCTCACATTCCTCTGTTCCACTCCATTGTGAAAGCTTTCTCTTGAATCCCATGTGAAATATCTTATCAATCTCTTCCTCTCCTTTCCCTTCTTCCCAGTACTTTCCTTTATCACCCATTGACTCCATCTTCTTACTACAGCTCCATCTTATTACTACAGTTCCATCTTCTTACTACATTATACCATCATATTCAGCTCCTTCCTGTGACTTGTATATACATGCTCTCAATTGTTCTTATGAATGAGTTATCAATATCTTCTTCCCATGCAAGAATAAAAACAGTTCAACATCATTAAGTTCCTCATAGTTACTCCTTCTCATCCACCCCCTCTATGGTTCACCTGAGTCCTATACTTCAAGATCAAACTTTCTGTTCATCTCTGGTTGTTTCAATAGGAAAGTTTGAAAGTCCCATTTCATTCAAAGTCCATCTTTTCTTCTGATCAGTTTTGCTTGGTAGTTGATTCTCTGGTATAAACTAAAATCTTTTGCCTTCTGGAATATCATACTCCAAGCCCTGTAAACCCTCAATGTAGATGCTGCCAGATCCTGTTTAATCCTGACTATAGATCCACAGTAGTTGAATTTCTTGTTTCTGGAAACTTTTAGTATTTTGTCTCTGACTTGGGAGATCTGGAATTTGGCTATAATATTCCTGGAAGTTTTTATTTGGGATCTCTTTCCAGAGGTGATTGGTGAATCCCCTCAATTTCTATTTTACTCTCTGCTTCTAGATTCTCAGGGCAATTTTGCTGTATTATTTATTAAAAAATGAAGTCTAGGGGCAGCTAGGTGGTGCAGTGGATAAAGCAGGAGTACCAGGAGTCAAGAGTACCTGGGTTCATATCCAGTCTCAAACACTTAATAATTACCTAGCTGTGTGGCCTTGGGCAAGCCACTTAACCCCATTTGCCTTGCAAAAATCTAAAAAAAATTTAAAAAAAGAAATTTGAAGTCTAGGCACTTTTCATGGTCATGACTTCAGCTAGCCCAATAATTTTTAAATTCTCTCTTCTGGATCTGTTTTCAAGGTCAGTTATTTTACCAATGACATTTCACATTTGCTTTCAATTTTGGGTTTCTTTGGGGATTTTTGGTGCAGTTTTATTTCATCCACTTTCTTTAGTTACATTTTGCATTTGAAGGAGCTATTTTCTCCAGAAAGCTTTTTTATCTCCTTTTCCAGCTGGCCAGTTCTGCTTTTTAAGTCATTCTTCTCTTCATTTGCCTTTTGAGTTGCTTTTTTCCATTTGGCCTGTTCTGGTTTTTAACATATTATTTTCTTCAGTATTTTTTGTATTCTTTCACCAAGTTGTTGACTTGGTTTTCATGATGTAATGACTTCCCTCTCATTTCTCCACCCAATTTTTCCTCTACCACTCTTAATTGCTTTTCAAAGTCTTTATTTGAACTCATCCAAAACCTAAGCCTATTTTCTATTCCTCTTTATGCTTTTTGTATATAGAAACTGCAATTTTTGTCATTATCTGAGTATGTACTTTGTTTCTCTATGGGACCAAAATAATTTTCTATGGTCTGATTCTTCTGTTTTCTGGTGTTTGCTCATTTCCTCAGTCTATGACTGATTTACCACACTTTCAAGGCCTTGGGAGAGTTTTGGGGACAATCCACAAGGATCTAAATTCATTCCTCCAAGATCTTATGAAAGGCTTCAGACCCTCCCTCTACTGTGTAACTGTGAGGATGGTACCTGTTCGGTTATAATACTGTGAAAACCCAAACTGCCACCTGGATCTGAGTGCGGGTAAACAGCTGAGTTCTGCTCCAGGGAGAGCAGATTGATTTCTGCATTCTCTTCTGATCCTGCCACTGCCTATCGGCTCAGAGCTCTGGATGAGCTGCACAGCTTGGCCGACTCCCATTGCAGGTTCTAACCTCAAGGTTGCTCTGAGGCCAGTGTTCCACTATGCAATCACTCTGGTGAGTTCTCTCACTACCCCTTCCAGATGTTCCTGATGACTAAACCTCCCTCTCTGCCATAGACCCAGGCATCCAGCCTGGCTGTGCTGTGCCTGTGTCTGTACTGAGGCTTTTTCCAACCCCCAGTCTAGTGAAACACAACTGTCCTGGAGATCTTCCTATTTGTCTTGGACTGGGAAAATGTATCACTCAGTCTTTCTGTGTATTCTGCCCCTCTAGATTTCAGCTAGAGTCATAATTTGACAGTTTGAGAAGATTTTGGGGGAATGAGTTTCCAGGAATTCCTGCCTTCATGCTGCCATCTTCCACTTTTCAGTATTGTTGCATTGACTCTATCCACCCCCTGACTGAAAGGACTGAATGACTCTTGAACATCATCTCTGCCTCTTCCTTCATCCTTCAATATACAGTCATGTTGAAAGAGTTGGAAACTGAGGGGTTCTCCTTTAAATGGCTAATGATTAAAGAAGTAATGGTATCAACAACACAACTGCTTCCTTGCGCCATTATTCTCTCTCTCTCTCTCTTTCTCTCTCTCTCTCTCTCTCTCTCTCTCTCTCTTTTCCTTTCTTGCTTCCTTCCCTTCTTCCTTTCCTTTCTTCCTCATTCTCTCCTTTCTTTCCTTCTTTTTCCCCTTTTCCTTCTTTTCTTCCTTCCCTCTTTCCTTCCTTCCCTCCTCTCCCTCATAATTATACTTTTATCTATGAGTGCTTTGCCAAAAGGAATAAAACTTTTCATCTTGCAAGATATCTTGCAAGATTCCTTTTTAAGGACAATCCCTTAAACCCAAATCACCTTGGTTGCTATAAATTGTCTAACAATCTTTAGCCCCAATCTAATTTTGTATTTGTTTGGACTTTGTTGAACCAGATTGAGTGAAAATAGCAATTATTTATTGTTTTGGGCAGAAATTCTGAGAGTCTTATCCTCCAAGGTTGATTCTTTTTTCCAGTAAGTCCAAAAGACTATTTTTTGCCTTCTTCCTTACCTGAACTTAATAATTAATGGACAGTGCCATAGGCAACTGAAACCCGGGTATGATCTTAGCCTAAAACAGCAAGCTCTCCTACTGCATCGAGGTGCATCTCCAATACCTTTCCACTGTACCCAGATGGCTCCAAAGGAGATAGGGGGACTGGTAATTTTGTATTGCCCTGCCTCACTTAAATCCAATTCACTTGCAAGTCATGACATCATCTATCTGGTGTCATGGTGCTCTTTGAGATAAAAGGGCAACAACTATAAAGTATATATTACAACTATAAATGTAAAATGCTGCTGTGGATACTGAATTCTTTCTTCTCCTTGTTTCTTTCTGGAAGGGTGGAGCCAACTATCATCTGGGCCTTGACTTCTCAATTGGGTCTTGACTTCTCTCCTGAGTCTATACTATTTCCAACCTGTCCCTTTTTTCTTTCTTACATTATATGCTAAAGATTTAATTAGCCATGTCAAGTTATAACAACTAGCTTACTTTTTAGATGGGGACATTTTAACACTCTGTAGATTCAGGTTGTCTAATTCTCTGCTGTTTGGAGGTGTATATCAGACGAAACATTATTAATATAATCCTGTACATCATGCCCTTTTAGAAAAATTCCTGATATTGCACATTAACAACATTGTGTGATCAACTATGGACTTGCTCTTCTCAGCAATACAAGGATCAAACACAATTATAAAAGATTTGTGATGGAAAATGCCATCCATATTCAGAGAAGGAACTCTGGAGTCTGAGTATAGAACAAAGTATGCTATTGTAAATTTTAAAATTTGCTTTATGTTTTATGGTTTTATTCCTCTCAGAGATTTTCTTCCTCTTCTTGTTTTGATTCTTCTTTTACAAAATAATTAATATGGAAATATTTTTAACATATTCATATAAGTATAACCTACATTAGAATACTCACTGATGAGGGCAAGGGAGAGAGGAAGGGAAAAAAATATGGAATTCAAAATGTCACTAAAGAATGATTACTTAAAAACTGCCTTTGCATGTAGTTGGAAAAATAAATTGATTAATTTTTAAATAAATTCTTAACATTTGGAATTCATCTCACTTCCCAAAACAAAGTTTAGTGTATCTCTAATTAAATACTATATTTTATTTTTCAAGCAAATATTTGGAAACATTTATGAAAGAAAAACAAAAAGAATATAGTGAAATATGCTTATTTTTTTATTTTTTTACTAGACAATCCTGGGGATTAAAAATTGAGAAAATAACCAATGATTTGAGGAAACTTTCATTCATCCTTCATAAAGACAGTATATGCAAATTAAAAAAAAAAAAACTATGAGCTTTCACCTCACACCTATCAGATTGGCTAAGATGACAAAAAGGGGAAGATGATCAATGTTGGAGAGATTGTGGGAGGATAGAGACATAAATGCATTGCTGATGAAGTTATGAACTGATCCAACCATTCTGGAGAGCAATGTGGAACTATCCCCAAAGAGCGATAAACTGTTCATTCCATTTGACCCAATTATTTCAATTCTAAGCCTATGTTCAGAAAAAATTATTAAAAATGGAAAGAGTTCTACATGTTCCAAAATATTCACAGCACTTCTTCATGCAGTGGCAAAGAATTGGAAATTAAGGGGATGTCCATCAATTGTGGAATGGCTAAACAAGTTATAGTATATGAATACTATGGAATATTATTGTTCTATAAAAAAAAGCCATAAATAGTAGGACTCTAGAGAAGCATGAAATGAATTACAGGATCTGATTCAGAGCAAAGGGAACAGACCCAAGAGAATAATATACACATAAACAACATTGTGAGTTCATCAAGGTTGATAGAAGCAGTTCCTCTCAGCATTTCAGAGAACTAGAATAGCCCTATTCAAACAGCTATCATCAATGTTATCCCCATTGAGAGGAATAAAAACAAAACAAAACAAAAAATACTTTAGAATCTGATGAACACTGTTTTCACTTTAAAAAAAATATTCTTCATGTATTCTTTTCCCTTAATCCTAATTACTTATATTGAAAAATGACTAATCTGTAATTTGTATAACATAAATAAGAATGAACAATTTTAAGCTGACTGTTCACCACTGAAGGGTGGGGGTGGGAAGGGAGGGTGGAAAGAAATTTTAAAACTTAAATATATATATATATATATATATATATATATATATATATATATATATATATGTGTGTGTGTGTGTGTGTGTGTATAAATGCTTATGGATGAATGCTGAAAAACTTTCACAACATGTATTTTGAAAAATAAAATATCAATAATGATTTTAAAAATCTTCTTAGAAAATCCATTTCTGTATATTGTGATTGGAAGATTTTCTACTGAAAAAGAAGTGACTGTTACCAAAAACTAACCTTAATCAGTTTCCATAAATTCTTTATATGTCTGCAATTTTCAGTCTTGAAAAGTAATAATAAACTTTTTCCCAATTGAAAATTTTTCTGTTTATTAGATATTTTGTTACCATTCACACAAAAATTTGCATATGCAATATAGTTTAAATTTTCTATTTTTTCCTATGGTGTTTATTGCTTATGCAATTGCAAATTTCTCCCACTCCTTTTTCACACGCACAAAAAATATATTGTTCATGACATTTGTTTTTGTTCCTTTCTTTTATTAAGACCTACACTTTTTGAGATTTCTTGTTTTCTGATTCAATACTTTTCTTATAATTTGTTATTTTTGCAAAATTATTTATAAAAATTAAAATGATTCTGATTCAGTACTTTTCTTAATAATTTGTTATTTTACAAAAATTTCTGATTCAATAATTTTCTTAATAATTTTTTATTTTTACAAAATTATTTTTAAAAATTAAAAATTGGAAAATGAAGAGAGTACACTGATGTCTTGAACCCAATTCTTCTGTTCTGGGATGTTTTCTGAGACTGATATTTCAGTTCTGTCCTTGCTTTCCCTTCCACAGCTCAGTCTGCATTTCAGTGTCTGCTTTTCAGTTTCACATTTCAATTTCTCCTTATAATTTTCTCCTTTTGAATGCTGCCCTTGTGCTGACTTGTTAAGTTTCAGGTAGGGTTGGATATTTCATCTGCTAGCCACTGTGGCTGCTGCTCAGTTCTGTCATCATAACCTGAAATTGAAAATGTCTCTCCTGAACTCACAACCACAAAATTCATAATTCCAACCCATTCTCAAAGCATTACTACTTTTATATCCCCAATTTTTTCCTAGCATATAGTAAAAACTTTTAAAAATGCTCCTTGATTGATTGATTAATTTCAGGGTTACAATGACCTGCTTAGGTAGACAGGTAGTATGTTTGGAGATAGGACTTGACTCCCAGTCTTCCTGACTCTTATCTTAGCTCTTTTTCAAATATACCACCCTTTCACTCTAATTCCATTAAATTATTAAATAAAACATATCACTAATTAAATAGAAAAAGCTTCAGTTAAACATTGTCATCACAATGTACAATTTGATCCTAAAAAGGTCACATTTATATTCTACTCTAAGATTTATAAAATATTTTTCTCACAAGATGGTACAACTATTATGATCCTGATTTCTCAGATAAGGATACTTAGATTCCAAGGGAAGAAGTGATTTGCACATGTTTATATATCTGGCAAATGGCAGACTGAGTGCCAAACCTAGTTCACCTGACTCCTTATTCTACCATCTTTAATTGTTGTCAATTGTCACAGTCTCCCAAAATCATACTCAGAAACCTCAAGTTTCCATGATTGCAGCCCTGCACATATTCCTTTCACTGGTCCAAATGAAGGTGCTTCTCCTACTCCAGGCTTTCTCCTCTGATAAGATTTTTACTCATGTCTTTCCATAAATTCCCTCACATATACTTTGTTTCCAACATGCCAGAGGCCTTTCCCTGGTTCTTTGAATGTCAGGTTCTGATGTAGCAATTGGGCTATTTGTTGTCCCTCATTTTTGCTGTGTCCAACCTGTCTCTTATAGTGTCTCCTGTCTATATGCCTCCCTCCTTCTTGAGTTGCTTCATTGTGATTTGGGGGCCTTCATGGTTTTCCTTTTTCAGAGATAATTATTATTTCATTAGTTAAAACCAGATGGCAACAATGAGAGATAACTGGAGAACATTTTTTTTTTGTAATAGAGAGCACACTACAAATTTCCCATCTGATCTTCTATTCCTCCCCACTTTAATGTATACTTCATTTTTTCTGATAGTCCCTATCCAAGGCTGGCCACTAAATAAATGAATAATTTTGTCTATACTGACCAGGGAATGAACAAAAACAACAGTTGGCATTTGTATTCTGCTTAATAACTTAAAGTGGGAGATTTGGGTATTGCTTTTTCCAATTTATGTACAAAGTAACTGAGGCTCAGAGTGTGGAAATAATTTGACTAATTTTACAAAGCTTGTAGTTTAGTCAAATGAGAGTTCCCTTGGCTCCAAGTTCAGAGCTCTCTCTATCACACTACCTTGCTACTGCGCCATTCTTTGTATATAAGTAAGCTACACTCATTATAGCTTCTTGCCAAGGCCTCAATCTTTCTAACCTCAGTGATTTTTGTTACAGGATCAGCTTTGATCATTAAATCCATTAAAAGCCCAGATCCATTTTCTATTGCCTGAGTTATGGCAGCTGTACAAAACCCCCCACATTTGAGGTTTGCAAAGTGTGTAAATTATTTTCGAAGTCATGTCAGGTAGAGTTTATTCCAAGGTTTGCTTGCAAATTTTAATCAGAAAACACAGAAGGGATATGCAGTTCAGATTGAAATATTCCTTCACCTTGTACTCCGCACCAGGTTGACTTACTGTTGGCTGATAGAACTGGCAGAAGTTACAGCGTGCATGATAGAGGAAGGCTGGACAGAAACTGGAGCAAACACATAAAGAAACATTTATTTAAAAAAAGTAAATCAACCATAAAGATCCTCCCAGTAGACCTGGGAGATGGAAGTCTTTCTCATTTTCTCCATGGCAAAATTTAATCTAGCGGCTTGGCTTTTCAAGCGTCATATTCAAAGAGATGCAAATTCGTCAGAGCTGAGACCCCAGCTGACTTTTTAGCACTTTGTGAATGTCAAAAGGGCTTAAAGGTGGAAGCGTCTTTACCTCCCTCCATCCTAACTCATTCTGAAAAAAATTCTTTTTTAAAGGCTGAAGACATGATCTACCTATACCTATTCATTCTGAGTCTTTTCTTCTATCTGGATGTTTGCTATAAATCTATTATTAAATACAAAAAATACATAGAAAAAATAAAGGCAATTGACAAGTTCAAAATCAATTTCCAAGGTGTGCATGCACATGCACATGCACACACACACACACACACACACACACACACACATCAAATAATCATTATATTTGTTTCTTCATTTAATACATTCTCAATTGACTGGTTTAGACATCAGTATTAACTCCTATGTAATCTTAATCTGCACACAACTCCCTTTGCACAAGCCCATTAAGTAATAGAAGTAATGGTCTTATCATAAAAATATGAGGTGTTAATTAATATTTGGGATATAAACTGGCTGATGGAGAGTGTTTATGCTGTAAGGGGAGTTGACCAGATGCTGCTCCAGTGTGACTTGTGCTGCCATTTTGCAGAAACATCCTATTCTGCTAATGGGATTATTGTAACTGGGCGGAGGGATAAAGAAAAAATTACCTTAAATAGATGGGTGTACCTAGTTTCATAGTGAAAATAGATTCTCACCCCTAATTATAAAATGAAAGAAAAGATTGTATGTGTTAGCTAAACAGCATTTGTAGAGTGCTTTTAGAATTTTTAAGGCAATGTCAATGTAATAGATTTATTTCTTTATAATTTGGAATCAAAGGATATGAGTTTGAATTCTGACTATACTACTAACCATGGACTCAGAGATGTCAAATGTTCAGTCCAAGGTGACCCAGTTAATCTGTAACTGGGTCACCTTGGGCTGGCCTCTTAACAAAGCCAGAATTTGAACCCAAATTTTCCTGACATTTAAAATTCTCTCTCTCCATCTCTCAGTCTGTCTCTGTTTCTGTCTCTATCTGCCTGTTTCTGTTTCTGTCTCTGTCTCTGTGTATCTCTCTCTCTCTCTCTCTCTCTCTCTCTCTCTCTCTCTCTCTCTCTCTCTTTCTCTCTCTGTCTTCTTCCCTCCTAAATCTCTTAAATTCATACTATTTTTTCATATTGATCAAGAGTAAACAAAATCATATCTCTTTTATTCAATATGCTTTTTATAATTACATTGTAAAGAAAGCAGTGCAACTTTTACTATGCTCTTTATATAGAAGACAGAATACTCAGAAATATGAAATCTTTTGCCCATGGACATACCACTAAGTGACAGAGAGAAGATTCAGTGCCATATCTTCATACCCTAGGTATAGTAGTCTAACCCTACTGCAAGTTGAAAACTTATTTATAAGTTATCTCGATGTTTTAGTCTACCTCCTTATTTTTCAAATAAGGAGATAGAGCTAGATTGGCTATATTTTAAAGTACATAATAGATACTTCAGAGCATATGCTGAGTTCCTGGCAGAGTCCCAAATAGAATCCAGGTATCTTCTTAAGGAGAAGGTTGGTAGAGATAAGTTTTGTGAATATTCCATTTTCTTCCTAGGGGTTGCAGTTACTTAATTGTTCAAACAAAGCGTGGATGGAAGAAATTACTCATTTCTATAAGTTACAGAAATGTTCTTAATATCATATAATATTATCATTGCTTCTTACAGAGAACAAAAAAAGAGATGATTGTCTCTTTAAGAAAGTGTTTTGGGCAGTACGTTTTGGTTTGAAAGTCTGTAGACAGTGGCATTAGATTGATTAGGTGTGTACATGTTGGCTGAGAAAGCTGTAGAAAGGGGAATGGAAGTGTTTGACAAGATGAAAGACTATTCAACATGTTAGACAGCTGGTTGAGTGAAGAGATCTATAACAGCACAGTAAAATGTACTCAGCAGTAAATGATGCCTTCATTGCAAAAGCCACTCCAAGTTAGGTCACACAATTTTAGTCTGGCATGACACATTCAGTCAAAGAAAGTTTTAAAACACAAAAACAGTTGATGTTTGCTGTGTGTGTATGTGTATATGTTTGTGTTTGTGTGTATTTCATGTATGTGTATACAATACAAGCAATTTGGAATAATAGATTTAGGATTGAGAGGGATGGTAGAGACAGTCTTGTTTTGAGTTTCATTTTATACTTAAGAAAGCTGAAGCTTAGAGAAATTAAATTGCTTAATCAGTTATGAACTTCTTGAGGACAGGGTCTGTCTTTTTTGTCTTTTGTATCCTCAGTTCTTAATACGATGCCTAATCCATAGGAGTCAGTTAATAAATATTTAGTTCATTTGTATTCAATAAATAGGTTGTTAATCTAGGTCTTCTGACTCTAAATTCAATATCCATACATCTATGTTCGCTGCTATAATTTGCTTACTGATTCCTTTGTGAGAAACAAAAACTACAGATGAAGAAAGAAAAACTATTAAAAAGCTGAACTTCCCCATGTCTGGCAAAAAATGGCATGCCTATATACTATTGTATAACTTTGGTCCTAAGTCATATAGTAAAAAATAGTTCATGATTATTATAATTGACTAAGTAAAGGCAAAGTGCTGCTAGTGGGTTGAAGTAAGAGATCATTTCACAACTTACAATTAAAATGGATAACAGATACTCAGGAATGAAACAAAAGAAGTAGGTTCTTATTGGTGTATTTCTAGTAATTGAACTGCTTAATTAATTTTCATAAAATCATAGACTACTAGATTTTGAAGGAACCTTAGGGATTTCCTAGCTTAGGCCTATAATTTTATAAATGAGGAATCTAAAGCCTAGAAAAATTAAAAGACTGATCCAATGTTAAATATAGAGTAAGTGGTAGTAAGACACAGCTTGGTGGCACAGGGAATATTAAATGCTTAAAATCAAAGATAACCTAAGTTATCTACCACAGATGTACAAAGTCCTGCCACAAGATGTATCTTGATTTTGGTTTTCTTATGGATAGATTGGAGTAAAAAATAGCATGTAACTTCAAGTTTGATATAAGAATAAAATGAGATGAGATTTGTAAAGTAGCTTTGTAAATTTTAAAGTGCTATAGAACTACTAATTATATTTTTTAATTAGAATTCAGGAGCTTTGATTTAAAGGGAACATTCTTCTTAACAAAACATTTTTTTTCCTTTCTGATCATTGAATATCAGTAAGGAATCTTAAAGGACACTTGACATTGAGTTTTGCAGATGAAGAAGTTAAGGTTAAGGAATGAATAACTTAACTACAGTCACACAAGAAGTGATATAGCCAAGACAACATTTGAATGGATACACATTAGCTATTTCTGAAAAGGTGCTGATATATTTCATAATGGATGAGCCCTTAGCTCATTAAAAAGATTGATATTTATTTAGCTGATTTAAATCATATGCCTTTTTCAAAACTCAATAAGACTTACCCAAAGAGCAATAAAATGATTCATTCTCTTTGACCAGTAATTCCAATTCTAGGCCTATATTCAGAAGAAATCATAAAAGATAGGAAAAGTCCCAAATATTCCAAAATATTCATAGCAACTCTTTTTGTAGTGACAAAGAACAAACTGAGGGGATGTCTATCAATGGGGAATGGCTAAACAAATTAAAGTATATGAATACTATGGATGAATACTATGTAATATAAGAAATCATAAATGGTTAGACTCTAGAAAAGCATGGAGTGAGTTACAGCATCTGATGCTGAGTGAAAGGAGCAGAACCAAAAGAACAATGTACACACTAACAACATTGTGGGATGAACAACGCAGATGGAAGCAGCTCACCTCAGCAGTTCAAAGAGCTAGGACAACTGTATTAGACCAGCTATGGTCAATGTTATCCCCATACAGAAGAAGAAAAACAAAACAAAACAAAAAACCTTCAGAATCTGATGAACATTTTATAAAAATTATCTCCTGTGTAGCTCTTTTCCTTAATCCTAATTCCTCATACCAAAAATTACTAATCTGTAAAAATGTTTATCAAAAATATGTATATTTGATGTTAACCTGACTTCACCAGGACAGGGATAGGGAGGGAGGGTGGTAAGAAATTTTGTAACTTAAAAATATGCATATGCATATGGATAAATGTTGAAAAAATGTTCATAACATATAATTGGAAAAATAAAATATCTATTAAAAACCCATAAGATTGCTTCCTCTTTTAAGAATTTTTTGTTCATCCATCAACGGGAAATTCATTCTTTTGAATTCAGTGTAATTCAACTTTTAATTACCTATTCATACTTAATAATTTTGTGTTGCTAAAATGCAACTAAAAAGACCAAACTGAAAAAGAAGGAATTCCTTGTCCTGCAGAAATATCAATCAAATCGGATGGAGAGGAGAAGATATGCACACAAATGTTTATATTATGTGACAAGTTCAAAAAGAGATCTTTACAAGGTACTTAACAAAAAAGAAGAAAAATAATTGTAGCAAACACTTGAGGGTTATAGATGAGTTCAGGAAGGAGGTGTAATGAGATCAGCCTTGAAAGAAGAAAGGGATGAATTGGAAGGGATGGAAAGTTTAAAATCAATATACATATTATAAATGTGAACCGAACAAAGGCATGAAGATTGGAAAGGACAAGAAGAAAAAAACAATAGAGAGCAAGCTGACCTGGAAGGAGCATGGAGTATGTGCAGGTATGTAGGAAAACCAAAGGTTGAAAGGTATGTAAAATGGCATAATATTGTAGAAAACCTTGAATGCCAGCAGTAGGTGCTTATACTTCATTTATACTACTGAGGATTTTTAATTAAGCAATGATGTAATCCCATATCTCTTTGTGCCTCTATTATGTATCTATGATGGTAAATGTTGATGACTTATTTGTGCATATGTTGTATCATTCCTTTTTAATTGCAAGCTCTCTTTTGCATGCTTTCCTTTGAGAACAAGGACAATATGTTTATAAGTCCCTCAGAACCTAGCACAGGACAAGGGAATGCTAGCTGAAGTAACACATTATTGAATGCAGCTCTTTACCATAATTAGTAATTATTCTAAACTAAGCTGTATAATGAGGTGTGACTATAAAGTCACATGGTAGATTGCTTAACAAATGTACGAGATGTTTATACATCCAAATTCATGCTGCCCTTCAAAGCATGTACTTTGAAAGTCTTCATGCATATTCTAACAATTCCTTTGATCCCATGCCTAGAATATGTTTATGAACTACACCTTGAAAATGACCTTATGACTTTGGTAACCCACTTTGGTTTGGACCCAAAACATCATCTGGACTGACCTTAATCATCAGAGTTATTCCTGAAAAAATCTTCATCTATCTCGTAATATCAAATATTTACTTCAAAGGGCCAGTGCACTAAAAAAAAAGCAGTTAATATATTAACTAACTTAATGATAAATTTATCTTTCTAAAATTTGAAAAAAAAAAAAACAAGGAGGAGGAACACTATTTAGACCTCTTCAAAAAAAAAGATAAACAGATTGGTGGGAAATAGAAATGAGGGAGTTATTGAACATGCCTTTGGAGACATTGGAATTTCCCAAGGAGCAATATTCAACGTGGATTTTTAGAAATTAGTATAAGTAGCACTTAAAATGTTCTTTTTGTGCAATATCAAGTCAAACAGTATATAACAAAATATTTATTAAGGAATAGACCCTAAACCATGGGTCCATTAACAGTAGAGAAGGCAACAATAGAAAAGAATTATGGGCAGTAACATCTACTTTAATGAAGGCACAACAGAGGAAACTCAAATTTTTTTACATGATTGGTTGATTACTTTTTTATTTTTGTGAAGGGTCAAACAATGAGGAGGCAGAATAAGGATCAAAGGATAAGATCTGCCTCAATGAATTGGAGACAAGAAGGTGTGAGTAATTAAGAATCTTGCTAAATTTTGTCATGTTCTGTTTACTTTTCATTGGTACTGCCAAGCTTAGGAAACTCACTGCCATACAAAGAGGCTTATAATACTCATCATATTCTTTATTGGATGTTAAGTTTAAGGTGGTAGATTGTGACAGATCAGAATAACACCTACTGTTAATAGTATTTTATTTTCCCCAATTACATATTTATACAATTTTTATCATTCACTTTTACCATATTTTGAGTTTCATGGTTTTTTAAAACTATCTCCCTCCCTCCCTCCTCTCTTCTGAAAATGGTGGGCAGTTTGATGTAATTTATACATTTGTTATCATATAAAATATATTTCCATATCAGTCTCACTTTTGAAGGAAGAAACAAATCAAAAGAAAAAGGAAAACCACCAATAAGAATAAAGTAAATGGAAAAAATACTTTGATTTTAACTCAGAGTTCATCATTTCTTTAACTGGAAATGATTAGTGATTTTCTTCCTGACTATTTGTATTTTTCTTAGATTAGTGGGTAGCTGAGAATAGAAAAATCATTGATAGTTGATTATGATGCAGAGTTTTCCTGGTTCTACTCATTGATGGAAATCTCTTCAGTCTCCATATTAGCCAATCTACATTTCTCTAATCAAAAGAGATTTAGAGCACTTCTTCATATGCTTATAGAGTTTATATTTCTTCATCTGAAACTTGCCTGTTCATATCCTTTTGTCATTTATCAATTGGGGAATGGCTTGTATTTTTTTTGTAAATTTGACTCCTCTCTCTCTCTCTCTCTCTCTCTCTCTCTCTTTCTCTTTCTCTTATATATATATATATATATATATATATATATATAATATAGATATAGATATAGATATAGATATAGATATAGATATAGATATAGATATAGATATAGATATAGATATAGATATAGATATAGATATAGATATATTCGACGAATAAGCCTTTATCATAGATACTTGCTTTAAAGACTATTTTCCAGCTTTCTACTCTCCTTCTAATATTGATTTCATTGGTTTTGTTTGTACAATAGCTTTTTAATTGAATATGATCAAAATTGTCTATTTTGCATTTTGTAATGCTCTCTATCTCTGGTTTGCTCATAAATTCTGCTCCACCCCATAGATCTAAAAACAAGACTATTCCTTGCTCTTTTTAATTTGCTTATGGAATCAATTTTTATAACTAAATCAAGCACCTATTTTGACTTTATCTTGGTCTTCCCAGGGTAGAAGGGGCACTGCCTCAGGCTTCTTATGCCTGTGGCTTCAGGCCCTGGTTGTTTACCTAGTGCTGTGTTGATGTAACACTGAGGCCCAAAGAGGACCCTAATGTGTGGCACTGTGCTGAGAGGGCAGGTTAGGAGGGTGGGTGTACTGGAGAACCTAGATGTCTAGCAGTTTATCTGGTGCTGAGCTGGGGTTCTAGTGGTTGTATGGGAAGTATGATGATGAAAGTGGGGTGATTCTTTGTTTTTCTAAGACTACACTGAAAAATGTGGTAGTTTAGGGGCAGCTAGGTGGCACAGTGGATAGAGTACCAGCCCTGGAGTCAGGAGTACCTGATTTCGAATCCGACCTCATGCACTTAATAATAACCTAGCTATGTGGCCTTTGGCAAGCCACATAACCCCATTTGCCTTACAAAATCCTACAAAAAGAAGTGGTAGTTTGACTGTTAGAGCATGCCTGCTTGCCTGAAACTGTGCTGAAACATATGTTGGCTCTTGGAACTATTGTCTGCTGGTTTCCAAGAATATGGGGTGGGGAAAGGGGGCATCCTGATGTTGGCTTTTTCCTGCTCCATGACTTTGGGGTTCAGGATTTCCCACTAGTTTGTTGTGGTAGGGCTTGCTGCTGAATTTCTTGGTCATATCCCATTCTGGACTATGCTCCCTGGTTCTCTCTCTCACTCTCAAGAGTAGTATGTACTTCTTCTGTGGTTCTTCCAAGTTTCCAAGCCTAAAAGATTGTTCCACTATGTCTTTTTGCTGGTTCTGCTACTCCAGATCTTGTATTAGGGGGAAAAAATTATAGTTGTTTGGAGATGAATATGGGATAGTCACAGAGCCTTACTGCCTACTCTGCTTCAGTGGATCCCAGAATTAAAAAAAAAAAACAGAATGACACCTTTAACAACAAATATGGCTCAGCTGGTTGAATACTTTTTCTTTGTTTAAATATACTGCAATGAGCATATGAGTGGTCATTTGGAAGGAAAGGATTCTCTAAAGAATATATTAGGGACTGTTTGGGGCAGCTAGATGGTACAGTGAATAGAGCACTGGCCCTGGAGTTCAAATCCAGCCTCACCTTGGGCAAGTCATTTAATGTCATTGCCTTGCAAAAACCTAAAACAACAACAACAACAACAACAACAAAAAGCAAGAATATATAGGAACCATTTTCCCTTCAGAATTTCTTATATTTAAGCAAATGGCTCTGTATGTTGCCTCTGGATCAGATTTCTGAATTACCTTTGCAGATGAAAGGTCATAGAGAGCTAGGTTCATTGTGTATTTCGAATCTCAGAGAAAAGAGTTTGCTTGATTCAAACTCCTGAGTCCTCCAATTATTCCTGATTGGGTTGAACTCAAATTGGGACATGAGATAATGTAGTATGAATTCAAAAGTAAAATAAAATTCTATTAAAAAGTATTACTGAGATTACATTTCGTAATGAGACAAAGTTGTGGAAGAAAACTAAGAATGATTTTCTTAAAATGTTGTTTTATGCATATGTGGAAAGTCCCTGATCTCCGGGACCTCTAATGGGGAAGACTACATATATGGAAAATTTCAGATTGTAGGTAAATGAAAAATACCCATATCCTTAGGATACAAAGACAAAGGAAATGTCAATAACTCTTCTTTTTTTACTTCATGCAAGGGTTAAGTGACTTGCACACAGTTGCACAGTTAGGTAATATTTAAGTGTCTCAATCTGGATTTGACCTCAGGTTCTCCTGACTCCAGGGCAGGTGCTCTATCCATTGCACCATCTAGCTGCCCCCAACACCTCTTCTTTAATGTCACTTTCATTGACAAAATTATATTTCTTGTTGATGCTGAGTCATTTCAACAAGAATTTTTCTGGATTTTCTGGATTATTTTAGCATCTACAGAACATTTGTTTGGCTGAATCTTCACAAGAATTGCTTCCCAAGAGGGTAGCTTTGGACATTGGACTGAAAGTTTTTCTTTCCAAACACTCTTTGAGTTCAGGAACTTTGGATATTTCCATCAAGACCAAAGAAGAGAGAGTTGTCAAGGTGGTGGTAACCTGACTAATAGGTATCACCTCCTGTCTCTCCCTCATTACCTTGCTTCTTCAGCTAGGCTGTCTTGCTCACCTATGTATAACACTCAGTGTTGATATCCAATCCTTCAACATAGGAGTAAACACCTCAATTTATATCTGAGTTCTTGACCTGGAACAGGAATACTGAATTGAAGTTGAGGCGAGGGTGCCTCTCCCAGAGCTCTTGTGCCTTTTGACCTGTTGATGGCAGTTAGTCAAGAGTTGTTGCTGGTGGTAAAGAAGGTGAGACCTCCACAAACATTTCTCACCTCCATCATGTCTATGGTAGTTGAGTTGAAAGCAAATATGACCATTTGGGAAATATTGTTATTCCTAAGAGTCTTGAGTTCAGAGTCCTAGGAAGCTTCCTTCAGAACTTGAGGGGAAATAGAAGTGGGTTGATGGCGGAGATTTGAGAGGTGGTATGGGTGGTGGAGCAGGTAGTTCTACCTGTCTAATACATGCTACCTCCTAGCTCTACCTCAGTATATCTTACAACTTCAGCCAGGTGGATTTGTTTATTCTTAAACAGTGAAATATAAGATGTAATGAAAATAGTAGATTTGGAGTCAGAGGGTAAATTTCAGTTCAAATTGCTTTTTACTATCTGTATACCATGGGGCACATTCATTCCCCTCTTCCTATTTCAGTTTCCTTAGGAGCTGGACTAGATGACTTATGATTTCCATTCTGTCTCTATATCTCTGACATTAAGTTTTTGTTTTCCCTGCCAAAGAGGAGAATCATTATATGGGAAAAGACAACACCAAAATGACTAAAGACTTATGATACTTTAAAACAATAGGAAAAAAAAAGTGCTCAATTTCTGCCTTTGAAAAGTCCAAGTCACTGATACAGAGGAGCCATACCTCAAAGTACTGAAAGCAATAGTAAAAGATACTGCTGAACAACTCATTGCCACTGATCTCTAAAAGAGCCAGAACTGTAATGAATAAGAAAAAAAAATGTTCTGATGACCTTTAAAAGGAATTTAGGGAAACAATGAGGGAAACTAACAAATACATAGCATCTTATTCTTAGAAAAGTACTAGAACATGTTTCTGAATGTAATAGAAGAGCAAACACTTCATACAGAGTCAATGTGACTTCAACAAGAATTGGTTGTGCCAGACTTTGTCTTCTTCCTTTTACAGACTAAGTGAGGTAAGGGAGTATGACATAATATCTATATTTTAGAAAAACATTTGAAAACAATATCTTAGAATAAAGATGGAGGATGTAGGTTAGGGAAGGTGAGTCAGATGGATTCAGTAATCCTTAAATGACTTGACCTAAAAAGTGATCATAAGCAATTTGATTTTAACCTTAAGTGAAATCCTTAGTGGAAAGTCTCAGACAACTGTGCACATCTCTATACTGTCTCTATTTTTCAATGATTTAGATATCACAATAACACAAAACTTGGAACTTTATGTTGAATAACAATGTCAGGATCTGAAAGACTCTCAATATATGAATAGTCTGGGTCAACTCTAATAAGTTAAAATTTCCCCTTTCTTCTCATCTTCCTTTTCCTAGCAGAACTATTATTAGGATAAAATTGTTCTGTATTATATAATATCAGAAGGTTTTGACTTTGTAGATAGAGTTTGGAACTGGCATCAGAAAGACCTAAGTTCAAATCCAGATTTGGTTGGGCCTAGCTGTGCAATACTGGGAAAGTCAGTTAACTTGATTTTCCTCAGCTTCCTCATATGTAAAATTGGGGATAATGATAAATACCTTGCATGTTTGTTGTGCAGAACAGATAAGATCATACTTCTAAAGTGCTTAGCACAGTCCTGGCACATAGTATATTTCATATAAATGTTAGCTTAAATGCTAATTTTCTTCCTCTTATCCTCTATTTATGCAACAACAACAACAACAACAATAATAATAATAATAATAATAATATGTGTATAGCACTTAAGAGTTTCAAAATTTTACCTCATTTGATCTTCACAAAAACTTGGTGAAGTTGTTGTGTAAGGAAATTGATATGGATTCCCCCTGCTCCTGGAAAATTTGTGAGGGTAATATTAAATAAAACCATAATTTCACCATAGAAACTGCTAAAGCATTAAAAAATGGTATAGAGGAAGAAGAGACATGTTCTTACCCTCAGGTGGTAGAAATAGTAGCAGTGAATGGAATTTGTAAATATTGATTTAAAGAAAATAAAAAGTTCCAAACAATTTGATCCCACTAACACAAATGAACAAAGGAGAAGTTTGACTCTAATTGAAAATGTTCAAGCAAAGGTCAAATGAAAACTTGTTTAATATTCTTGAGAAAAGACTTTTGTCTGGGCTTGGACTGAACTACAAGTCCTTTAAGATTTTTTTTCAACTGTGTAATTCAGGGAATATTACAGGTAGGTAAGAACAGTAGATTTAGATTTAATATCAGGGTTCTTGAATTCTGTCTTTGATACTTATTACCTATATGACCTTGATTAAACCTCCTCTACATCTTAGTTTTCTTCTCTGGAAACTAAGACTGCTAAAATATGTAGGCTTTTCCCCTTGAATATTCTGATACTTTGAAATTTTACACTTTCATGAGGATATCCTGTAGACTATAAAAGGCAATTCCAAACAAGGAATTCCTTCTAATATGTGAGCAATGACAGCCTTTTTGGAAAATCGGCTACTAATTTGGATATTTCAGCTCTGATTTGTTAAAAACCTTTCAGTTATAATTCTTTATAGACATGCAATTTAATTGGAAATGAATAAAGCTAAGTGAAGTCTTCAAATATAAGGAAATTTTTCACCACCTCAGAATCATACTTTACTGACAAATGGAAAACTCAACCACCATTCTGAAAATTCACAATATTCATGCTTGACTTTTGTTTGGTCCTGAATTTTTTATCTTGGAACAATAATGACCTCAGCCCAGGGCATTTCCAGAGGATTAATGACCAACTGAATTTAATGACCGAAACTGCAGCCTACGGCCATCCATACTCCCTAGACACTCATTAATCCCAAGTAGGATGGTCTTCTTTCTTCTGCCTGCTCAAATCATTCCCAGATTTAGCCCAATTGGAAGTGGGGAGACCATTGGGACCATGCAGTCAGAATTCTCTTTCTCTATCCTGCACATCTCTCCAGTCACCTTCACATTTAGCAGACCAGTCAAGTAGTAATTAATATATGTTAGCATTGACCCCTTCTCACAATGGTTAGATACAACAAGCTTCTATTAAAATCAATAACACTACTCTTAGGGTTAAATTTAAACATTACTTTATCAAGGAATTTTATTATCATTTTAAGGGTTTCCAGCATCTGAAGAGAAAATTGATGCAGAGACTCATGCAAATTTTTTTTTATGGTTCCATTCTATGTTAGCAAAGCTGTTAAATAGTTCATTTTTTGAAGAATGGTGTATGTTTTTTGTATACATAAATAAAGACAGGAAAAGAAAATACTTAAGGTCATAATTGTATGGTGAAATCATGTCCATAGGAAAGATTAAATAAAAGAGTTTCTTCTTGTTCTGTAGTTCATTAATTTCTACTCTGACAGACACATAGAATATCTAGAATTCAGTGAACTAAGAATGAGGTGATTTGGTTACTAGCCCTAACCATACTATTTATTCTGTGTATAACCTTGAAAAAGACACTTCAACTTTCTGGGTCCCAGTTTCTTCTTCTGAAAAAAAAAATAAAGAAAAAAATACCACAAACATTTCTTTCAGTTTAGACAATTTTGTATTATTATTTTTAAGGTGATTTCTATCTTAAATACTACATATAATATTATGTTCATAGTCCCTTCCACTTCTAGAATTCTACGAAACCTAGGATAGTTCTGATGTGTGAAAAAGAAATTTGAAAATTTATTGTTATAAGTAGAGGAGCTAACTCATAGTCTGGAAAATTGTCCTGGATAAAGCATTAAATCTTGATAAACTTCATGATTTTAGTTCTGGAATGTTGAAAGTTATGAGGACATAGTACAATTTCAGGAATAAAATTATAAGGAGAAAAAACTCATTTGTTTTATGATTCTGCACAGGTTTTATCCTCATTTTATAAGAAATGGAACATTTAAATATTTTTGTTTATGTATGAGTAAATTAAATAGACACATGTATACATAAATGCATTTATCTATTTTAAATATACAAATATATGTAAATATATTATGCACATGTGAATGTGCTTGTATGTGTATATTGAGTATGTGTATGTGTTAGGGGGGAAGTTCTATTCTTCTAATTTCACTAGTGCAGGGATTTCCCTGATAAGATACCTTCCTTCTAAAATTAATATACCTCTACCTCCCATTTAGCAATGTTAATTGCAGTTGTTCTGTGGCAAAGTTATTAAAAAGTTACCCATGATCACAAGATCAGTATGTGTCATTGACACACCTGAACCTGTGTATTACTTAATGCTATTCCACTATCAACTATACCCAGGTCTTCTTAGCTATGTAGCACCCATTACTATATATAAACATATACATACTGATATATTTGTTCATCTATGCATGTGTGTATTACTAAACATAAATACATATATATATATGTATATATGTGTGTATGTTATTTTTGTATATGTATGTATTTGTGTGTGTGTGTCCTATTAGATTTTAAGTACCTTAACAACAGGATTTTATTTTTCCTTCTTGTATACCCAGTGCCTGGCATATAGGAGTTAAGCAAATATTTATTAATTACATGCATGTATGTATATATATATATATATATATATTATAGATTCAAATTAATGCTTATGTATCATTTGATTTTGTACTCCATGTCTAGTTTCCACTTATAATGGTAGACTGGATCCACAGAAGGTATCTGCCACCACTACTCAGAATTCTAGAGGTAATACTGAACAGCCAATAATATCATATATGAACATTCAGTCATGTGTTTCTCATTTAAAGGGAACTATAATAATTAATTGTGATTTAGCAAAATATAGTAAGAGTAACTAACACATGTTCCACCATTAAAAGTGTGGGACATACTTTCCCACAAATATACACAGGATACATTAGGGATAGTGGGCATAAACATAAAGTACTAAAGTAGTGATTAGCACAAAAAAAACCAAACAAGTTAATGGGTAAATTTAAATCTCTTCATTATTAAACTTTTAAACTTTCTGTAGAATTATAATTAAGTGTAGTTATCCTTTTTACCTATGAGAACTGGTGCCATGGTAGTGTCCATAGCTGGTACTCCTCTGGTTGATGAGGGTCACAATTTTGGGGGTCTTTGAATTTCTTTAGTCATCATCCACTGGTATTGACTCTGGAAAACTCTTCCATTATGTCAGATCATCAGTAAGACTCCTGATGAGACCATAGAAGATCTCCAGAACTCTCAAGTTTGCCTAGGGATAAGGAATACAAAGAAAGGAAAAAAAAACATTCTTCTTATCCCAAGTAGTTTCCTTTCAGGGACTGGATTATTGTTCTTCCACCATTGTTGCTGAACTTTGATCCCAAATGGATTTAAGTTTTATACATAACATTGGAGAAATGTTTGATTCCTTTAGTTAATGAAAAGTAATCAGATGTGTTAAGTATAAGCACCTTATTCTTCTCAAAATGATGTGAAACATTTTCATAGCTGGTTTAAATTTTTGATTCATTGCTCTTTAACTTTGTGCTATTTAGCCCTTCTTTTATTCATTAATAGGAATTGAAATATATAGATATAATTAATTGAATTCCTAGTTAGTTTCTGAAATGAAGAACACTGAACTATTGAATACTCTGTTCATATCATATAAACTTCCCAACCCCTCATAATTCTAGTACTTTCCTTCCGTTAGTTATTACACATATATCTTGTATCTAGCTTTCTTTTCTCCCTTGTCTGTTTGTACATCATCTCTCCCATTAGATTGTAAGTTCCTTGAGGACATGAGCTGTCTTTTGCCTCTTTTTGTTTTTCTAGTGCTTAGCACATAGTATGTGATTAATAAATATTTATTGACTCTAATTGGAAGACCATAATGAAAAAGGATCATTAAATAATAGATTTAAATTGAGAAGGAACCTTAGAGATCGAGTGCAACATTCTTGTTTTACTTATGAGGAGACTAAATGCCAGAATGTAGCAATAATTTCCCAAAGGTCATTCAGGTTCTCTGTAAGTGATGGCAGACTAAACATTTGATTAGAGTGTTGAATAGAACTCAAATTTGTTTTTCTCTAAAAGAGTAGTCCTTTGACTATACCAAACTACCAATCTTTTTTTTCCCTATAATCAAAAGTGTTTACCTGAATGGAAGATGTTCTGATGATGGTCCTCTTGCCACTTAAAAGCACTAATCTGGTATTCACATGACAATAATCTCATCTATTCTCCAAGTTATTTCAAATTCGTAAAATCCACTAGAATTTATCTTCCATTCCCATTGACTTTGAGAGCTGAGAATCTGCTTCCCAAAGGGAGTGCTCAAATCTGGTTATACCATATTGAAAGCCAATCATTTATTTGAAGATTGAGTTTTTAGTTAGCAATAGTAATTGCTAACATTTATATAGTGTTTATTGTTTGCTAGGCACTGTACTAGGCATTTTGCAATTATTATATCATTTGATCTTCACAACAACCCTGTGAAGTAAATGTTATTATTACTATCCACACTTTATAGATCAGGAAACTGAATCTGTAGTTAAATGACTTACCCAGGGACATACAGCTGCCAAGTATCTGAAGTCAAATTTTAACTTAGGCCATCCTGACTCCAGGCCAGCCCTCTATCCATTATGGCATGTAGCTGTAAATCAGGGTTTAATTTGTGTCTAGATTTAAGAGAGGGATGGAAAAAGTATTAATAGTGCAGATTAAACTTAAAAATGCTCTCTATATACATTTTCTACCTTTGTTAAATATTTACCAATAAGCCACTCTCTTCATATTCTTATTATTTTTTCTGGAAATGGAAAGAGATTTGAATTTGAAATTTGAATTATGATTTTATGCTTCAATCAATATTTTTCCTTAAAAAGCATACATTAAGAATTATTGGAAGAAGAGCTAAGAGGACAGAGTAGGAAACAATATATTCTAGACTCAAAGAAAAGACACCAGCCTGAGTCCTGAGCAGAAAATTTGAGAAATGTTTCAGTATATTTTTTTCAGGCTTGTTTGGAATATAGAGAAAGACAGGGAGATGTGCATACACTGTAATTGAGCCCTAGTCGGGGACAAGCCAAGAATAGCACTCCACTTCCATGATAAGGACCAGTTTTGTCCACCAGAGTAAGAAGTCCTAGATCCATAGATACAGTAGTCTTCCATGTGGAGGATGCACAAACATTTGCCAACTTGTAGCTCTGTCATTCACTATCTAATATGACACCAAAAACAGAAGATTAAGAAGGAACTGTGGGTCTAAGGAATGTATTCCAGATTGATGAATGCATTGTATGTGCTGAATGAGGAGCAAATTCAGAATCAAAAAAAGCATTTCTGTGGTTCTGGCGACAGAAACTAATCTGGGTTACATTGTCATCATTAAGAGATTGCAACAGAATTACCAAAACAGCAATGTAAGACTAATGGGGAGTCTGAAGTTTGACTACTCTGAACTGCCAGAATGTTCTAGCTAGCATTAATGGCTAAGTCTAGTGGCAGTCTCATAGAACTTATGATCAAGGACAAGTCAACAGGAATATTTTGTAATTAAAAACTCAAATCAAGAATTTGCAGCTCTTAGACTAGCATAGTAATGGTCAGACTTACTTTGAGATCACATCACTTTGGGAGCACAGAAAACTTGCAGGTTCCTGGTCTGAGATCCTGTAACAACCTAATGCTCAATCCCCACAAGAAAGCAGCAGAAGGAACCAAAAGGATAGAAGTCTATCCTAAAAATTATCTTCAGAAATGCACAGAGCTTGGGGCGGCTAGGTGGCACAGTGGATGGAGCACCAACCCTAGAGTCAGGAGTACCTGAGTTCAAATCCAGCCTCAGACGCTTAATAATTACCTAGCGGTGTGGCCTTGGGCAGGTCACTCAACTCCATTTGCCTTGGAAAAACATAAAAAAAAGAAATATACAGAGCTCAACCCTAGCAAAAACACCAAGGATAGGGAAGTAGTCTAGAAGAATTAACAAACAAAAAAGAACCCCACCATATAAAAGCTATTTTTATTTCAGGACTACTCAAAATATAAAACCACAAAAAACAATAACTCCACAATATCAGTAATCAAAGCCACAAGGAAAAATAGAGCTTATACACAAGCACTTAAATCCCTGGTACAGAAAAGGCAAAAAGTTCTTCCTTTTTTTTGGGGGGGGGTGGAGAGCTGAAAATGATTTTAAAAACCAAAAGAGAATATTACACAAAAAAATGGGTAGGAAATTTTTAGACAAAAAATATGGCAGTGACACTTGAACCTCATTCTTTTCTTACCTGATCAATGGAGGCAATGCACACAACACACACACACACACACACACACACACACACACACACACACACACACACACACCACACACACACACATACACAAACATATACAGAGGTAAAGAAATACATTTTACTCAACATGGAATTAGGAGGGAAAGGAGAGAATGAAAAAAGAGGGTTGAAGAAGAAGAGTAGATAAAGAAACAGATTATTTTAAAAAACGTCTCTAAGAAGAGTGGATTTCAAAGAGAAACTTAAAAGAATTAAATGATAGGAAATGGCTTTTGGAGTCTTATAAGAAAAAGAGAAGGAGGACAAGAGAATATTAGATTATATCAAATTAGAGCACTGATATTAGCACCTTGTCTCCTCACACTATATTATAAAGCAGGGGCATGAAACAATGAAGAGGAAAGTGTAAGAATAGAACAGAGGCAAATAAACAACTAGTGGGTTGGACCACATAATATGGAAAAGGCTAACAGCATGGACTAATAAACAGAAACCTCCATTTTAAAAAAGAGAATCAATTTTCACAAAGAAAGATATAAACAAAGCTAAGTTAAGGAATTAAATTGAAATCTATTAAGTTTAACTGCTTTGTTAAAAGGCAACTTTTTTAAAGTTTTTACAAACAGGTGTGCAAAGTTACAAAAAGGGTTAAAATATGATTAAATAGTTGGAGGAAAAAATTCAAGCTACAGATAACTAAATTTGAAAGTGCTCAAAATCATTAATTAGTAGTGAAATACAACTAAAATTTATTTTAAATTACATTTTACTCCCTCAGTTTAGCAAATTTGACCCCAAAATGAGAAATTGGAAAAATCTGTAAGTGTAATAATAAAAGTACATTAATGAAATACTACAGTTGTGAAACCAATCAGGAAAGCAATTTGTAATTATGTCCCAAAAATAACAAAAACAATCAGCTATGTGTACCTTATCGAGACAATATAATTATTAACTCCACACCTCAAAGAGACATAAGAAAGAGAAAAAGTATCCATGGTATGGCAGTATTTATAAGATATCTCTTTGTGGTGGGAAATAATTAGAAACTCAGAAAGTATCCATCATTTGGATAGATGGCTAAACAAATTATAGTATAGGAATATGCTGTATTCATAAATGATAAAAGGGATGGTCTCAGGAAAACCTGGAAATTCTTGAATGAACTGATTCAGAAAAAAATGAGCAGAACTGGAAGAACAACTTATTCATTAACTGTTGTATTATAATGAAAATAAAATTTTAAAAGTCTTAGGAACACTGATCATTACAATGAATGACCATAATTTCACAGGACTCATGATAAAACAGGACATTCCCTTCCTAAAATGGGACAAATGAGTGTTTTTTGAATTCAGTCAATGTAGGGATTTGTTTTACTTCATTATGTGAATGTGTAACAGGAATTTTGTTTAGGGAGATGGGAAAGAGAAAAGACAAATCTCTACTTGCACAAAAATTTATAAGTTAAAATAAAGATGCGCCAAAGAGAAAAACAAAACAAAACAAATCAAAGAAACAAACAAAAAAAAAAAACACACTGTTCAATGAGACCCCTCACCATTCAGATGATATTCGATGAATCCATAGGGATTAGAATAAACTGCTTCACTGCAGTTAGATGAAAGGAGAGCCATTCATTTCCCAACACACACACAAACACACACCACAGAGTAGGTATAGTTAGACTATGTTCACTCTTGCAAAAGCTGATGAAATGGACTTCATGAATATCCTGAAAGGACAATCTCTGCAGCTAAGCAAATTATAGTGTTTTAGATACGGAGGCTGAGAGACTCTAGGAGAATAAGGTGGGAGGGAAAGTAACATTCAGGAAGTTAGGGATAAAAAGGTTGCAAGAGCAGAACTTCCTATCAATACAAACTTTTGCCCAAAATTTCTTCCTTCCAAAACAATAGCAGGAATAAAAATTTCAATTATAACCTGCACAATCAGCATCTTCCTTGACTTACCTGTCATTCTACATCACAGAATCAAAAAATTTCAATAAAGAAGCAATTTTAGAGAGCATCAAATTGAATTATTTCATTTAAAATTTTAAAAAAAGTTCTATACTGCCTATAAAATTTGAAGTTTTTTTGAATAGTTTTTATTGATGTCTTTTGACTTTGCATCACTTCTCACAGCCCTTCTAGATAATCTAAGGAAAAAGAAACATAAAAAAGCATTTAATAATGTTGAATGCACCTCCAAATTGTCCTCTGCTTATATCTTTATAGATAGATAGAGAGATAAATAGATAGATACATAGATAGATATGCACATATATACATATACACACATATATACACATATACATATATAGAACACCCCCAAATATGATTATAGGAGTTGCTAATCATGAGATTATGAGCCTGATATAGATGTCATTGAGGAAGAAGTATCCTTGGGGTTTAATAGCTAACAGTATTTTGATTTGGTGGGCTCATAATCTCATGATTCTCAACTCCTCTACTCATATTTGAAGATATATATATATATATATATATATGTGTGTGTGTGTGTGTGTGTGTGTGTGTGTGTGTGTGTGTGTGTGTGTATTCCTTTACTTGTGTATGTTTATAAATATGTAAATATGTATTATATATATAAATATATGTGTGTGTGTGTATGTATGTATGTATATATATTACCTCCATTGATCAGTTAAAATAAGAATGAGCTTCTGATTCAGTGGTTCTTTGGTACCAAAAAAGACCAAATTGACAACTCTATACCATAGAAAGTGTGTCTGATTTTGCTAGATCAGATCAATATGGGCTCAGAATGTTTTATCACAGATCAGGCACAAATAGTCCAGGTGAAGACCTGGAGTGAATTCTCTAAACTTGCACAGCTCTTGATTCCTTGGAATTGCTTCAATTCTGCATCTTTTGACATTATACCATACTAGGTAGTACTCCACTAATGTCTCCCATGTTGCACAATCAAATCCAAGGGAGACCTTTAAAGTGTCCATGTATCGCTTTTTCTAACCACCATGTGAGCATTATTCTGTGTAAATTATCCATGGCATAGACTTTTTGGCAAGGGCACATTTGGCATTTCAACAACATGGGCAGTCCATTGTATTTGCACTATCTGTAGTAATGTTTGAATGCTTGGAGTTTAGCTAATAGAAGAACTACATCTTCTTGGAGTCACAAATGAGACTTTACCTGACTCAGGTAGTCAACAGGCAAAAACAGGCCTGAAAATGGTAACTTTTGAGAATTGTCTCTCTATTAGAAGGAGTTTACTTAGAGAATATAGGTATGTCAGTTTTGATGTGATAATATAAAAAATTTAAGGCATAAAAATATTGAACTGGAAAAAAGAGACAAAGGAGAAACTGAATAAGGGAAAATATAACAGATAAAGAGGCACAAAGGACCGATTGCAATGTTTGATCAAATTCAACCATTCACAGTTACTCATAGAGCAATGGTAACATTCACATATCACAATTTCTTCAGCTATTCCCCAGTTGATGGGCATACCTAAATTTCCAATTCTTTGTCACTACAAAAGAGCTGCTTTAAATACATTTGAACATATATATTATTTTTCACATTTTTTAAAATTTCTTTTAGATATAGGCCTAATAATGGTATTGCTGAGTCAAAGGGTATGAGAAGTTTTATTACTCTTTGGTCATAGTACCATATCAATCTCCAGAATAGTTGCATCAGTTCACAACTCCATCATCTGGGTATTAATGTCTCAGTATTGCCCTAAACTTTTTTATCATTTATCATTTCCCCTTTTATATATCTTTGTCTAATAGTTATCAATTGCTGTTTTATTTATCTTTGCTTTTATTGGTACCAAAACTTTCTAACTTGATATGATCAAAATCATCCATTTTAAATTTGATAATGTGCTCTATTTCTTGTATTATAAAAAATTTCTCCCCTTTCCATAGCTCCAACAGAGATAATATTTTCCTTCATCTATGATCTTTTTGGAAATGTTCCTAATTTATTCCTATTACAAATAATGTTTGTTAATGAATTTAGATAGATATTGTTTATTATTTTATTTCTTTAATTTTTTACTTTGCATGTGAATGTGTCTGAAGCTAAATTTGGAGTCCTCTTGAATCCAGGGCTGATACTCTATCCATGGTGTGACCTAGCTACCCTGACAACATATTATTTTAAAGAAAACTCCATTTATTCCTCTACTCTTTTGTGCATTTAATAGGAATGGATGTTGTATTTTGTTAAAGATTTTTTTCAGCATCTATTGAAATAATCATATTTCTATTGATATTTTTATTGATTTATTAAATTACATTGATGGTTTTCCCAATATTGAACCATCCCAGACTATCTGGTATCAATCCTACCTGATCATGGTACATTATCCTAGGAATTATGTTGTAATCTCTTTGCTTAAACTTTAATATTTTTGCATCAATGGTCTTAAGGGAGATTGGTCTATAATTTTCTTTGTCTGTTTTAATTCTTCCTGGTTTAGGCATCAGCACCATGTTGTTTTCATAAAAGTAATTGGGCAAAACTCCCTCTGCTATTTTTTAAATAGTTCATATAGAATTTTAATTAATTGTTCCTTAAATTTTTGATAGAATTCACTTATAATTGCATCTGGACTTGGAGAATTTTTCTTAGGAAGCTTATTGATGGATTCTTTTATTTCTTTTTTTCTGAAATGACATTAAGTATTTTTATTTCCTCTTTTGTTAATCTAGCCTTTTGGATTTTTTTGTAAATATTCAACCATTTCACTCAAGTTGTCAAATTTATTGGCAAACAGTTGGGGAAAATAACTACAAATTATCTTGTTAATTTCCTTCTCATTGGTATTTTGATACTGGTCATTTGCTATTTTTCTGAGTGTTTTTAAAAATTAGATTAACCAGAGTGTTATTTTTTCATAAAATCAGCTCATAGCTTTATTTATTAGTTCAATTGTTTTCTTACTTTCAATTTTATTAATCTGACTTTTGATTTTCAGAATTTCTAATTTGGGGTTTAATTAGGGATCTTTTATTTGTTCTTTTTCTAGTTTTTTAAGTTGCATAACCAGGGCTATTGGTCTCCTCTCTATTTTATTCATATAAACATTTAGGGATATATAATATCTCCTAAAAACAGCTTTGGATGAATCCCATCAATTTTGGTATGATATCTCATTGTTGTCATTTTCTCAGATGAAATGGTTGATTATTTGTATCACTAGTTGTTTTATCCATTCAATCTTTAAAATTAGGGCATTGTGCTTACAATTAATTTTGATTTGTCATTCTTTGGCTTTTTATTATGCAATTTTTATTGCTTCATGATATGGAAAAATATGCATTTATTTTTCCTGCCAGTCTGTATTTCATTGCCGGTTTTTTAATGCACTGGAAGTGGTCAGCTTTGGCATAGGTGCATGTACTGCAGAGAAAAAAGACCTATTCTTTTCTATCCCCCTTCCCTTTCTTCAGAGGTACATCATATCTAAGATTTCTAAGATTTTATTCATCTTCTTATCTTCCTTCTTGCTAATTTTGTAGTTAAATTTAGATAATTCTGAAAGAGGGAAGTTGTGGTCCCACACCAATATAGTTTTACTGTCTATGTCTCTTTGTATTTCATTCAGCTTTTCCTCTATGAATCTGGATGCTATACCACTAGGTTCATATTTGTTTAATAAAGATATAACTTCATTGCCTATAGTGTTTTTTAAGAAGATACAGTTTCTTACCTTAACCCTTTTAATGGAATCTATTTTAGCTTTGGCTTTGTCTCAGATCAGAATTTCTTCTCCTGATTATTTTTTACTTCTGCCATAGCATAATATACTTTTCTCCAGTCTATCACCATTATCCCATGTGTGTATCTCTGCTTCAAATGTGTCATTTGTAAATAACATAATGAAGGATTCTGTTTTAAATCCTACTATCCTGTTTTAATCTTAATATCTACTGTCTACTATCCATTTTAATCAATTCTAATATCTACTTCCATTCTACTATTTTCATTTTATTTAGAGTTCATCCCATTCACATTTACAATTAAGATGACTAATTTTCTATTTCCATCCATTTTATCTTTCTCCACTTATACTTTGCTCGTGCCTTTCCTCTTATTCCTCCTCACCAATGCTTTGATCTTTTCCCCTTTAACTTTTCTTTTAAATTTAACATAAACTGTACTTTTACATTTACCTTCACCTTCCTTTTGCTCAATTCCTTATTTCCCTTTCCTTCCCTTCACCCTCCCCTTACTTCCCTACAGGGAAGTATAGATTTTAAAACCCATCTAAGAATGTATGCGATTCCCTCTCAGGGTCAAATCTGTTGAATAGGATTTACTTAGTGTTCACACTCTCCCTTCTAACCCTTTACTATAATAGGTCTTTTTGTCTCTTCACCTGTTATCATTTATTCAATAATACCTAGGCTTCTCATAGCAGAGTCCTTCTTTTTTACATTTTTGCTGTTTTAACACTGTTTCATGGCTACATCCCCTTTGTCAAATATATGCCATTTATCAATACTTATGGAAATAATATTCTCAAAGTTATTGATTGTTTGATAAGCAGTGTTGCCTCATAGTCATTAAATACTTTCCCCTCTTCTGTCTCACTAGAAATATATGTCTGAAAGAGTCATAAAATACATCAAATGATTTTCAATTTATAAAATATTGTCCTTTCAAGTACCCTTCATGGACACACAACCCTCATAAGTCAAAGTATCATGCAAAGCTAAATAATTTCATGAACATTCTATACCCCCCCAAACAAACTCCATCCACGTATAGTGAAAGCATAATGTCTTCATGATGTTTTCATGTTTGGTCCTTCAAAGTACATTCTCTCCTAGCCCTATAACATGCCCCAACCCACTCATTCTCTCTCTCTCTCTCTCTCTCTCTCTCTCTCTCTCTCTCTCTCTCTCTCTCCCTTTTGGACTACAACTATGGTACTAAAACTCTCATTAACTAAATTATGGATTAATGCAAGATCTCTTCCTAATATATTTGTGCCCAACCTTTCTAAGTTTATTCCCACCATCTGTACCTATTTTATTATAACCATTCTCAACTAAGGTATATAGGAAAGTAAGATCAGATCAGATTTAATTATATATAAAACCTCTATGAGATCTAAATTCTGGGACACACTGAAGCTCTTTCTATAGAATTTTAGAGTTGTTTGAATGACATGGGAGGCACTGTCATAGGACCACCCAGCATGGATATTCCCTCATCAGATAAAGTATTGAAATCTCCAAACAAGGCAGAATTAAAACAGTTCAAAGGAAACATATGATATTTAAGTGTAAACAACCCAGGTGTTCACTTGGAATATTTGTATCCTATCTGTGGTAGAGAATTTTGAACTTATATTGATCTGATCAATGGTAGTTGGACACACCTTAATTTCTCTGAAACATTTTGGTCTTCTTCAATAACAGAGGAAAAGAATCCACCATACCCATAGCCTCTAAGCACATTCCTTTCAACTATATTCAACTCTTGGACTATCCTAAAATAAATATAATTCTCAAGAGGTACAAATTTGATCTTCCCTAGTAGGAATTTATTCAGTGTAATGTTCTTGGTTAGCAATTTTTCCTCCCTTTGTTTTTCTTTATAATCATCTCTAGAGCCTTGAATTTGAACATCAAAATTTCTGTTTGTTTCTGGTCTTTTTATCAGAAAAATTTGGAAGTTCTCTATTTGATTGAAAATTCATATTTTTGTGTAAAAAAGTACCTTGTACAAAAATATTTACAGCAGCCCTGTTTTTGGTGGCAAAAAATTGGAAATTAAGTGAATATCCTTTAATTGGGGAATGATTTAAGAAACTGTGGTATATGTATGTCATGGAATGCTATTGTTCTATTAGAAACCAGGAGGGATGGGAATTCAGGTAAACCTGGAAGGATTTGCATGAACTGATGCTGAAAAAGATGAGCAGAACCAGAAAAATGTTGTACACTCTAATAGCAACATGGGGGTGATGAACAACTTTGATGGATTCTCCATTCCATCAGTGCAACAACCAGGGATAATTTGGGGCTATCTGCAATGGAGAATATCTTCTGTATCCAGAGAAATAATTATGGACTTTGAAAAAAAAACCAAAGACTATTACCTTCAAATTAGGGGGAAAACCCTTATCTTATTATGTAATTTTACTATCTCATAATTTATTTTTCTTCCTTAAGGATATGATTTCTCTGTCTTCACATTCAACTGAGATCAATGTATAATATGGAAACAATGTAAAGACTAAGAGAATGCCTTCTGTGGGGGATGGGGGAGGGAAGAAAGAATGGGGGGGAAATTGTAAAACTCAAAATAAATAAATTCTTTTTAAAAAAAGAAAATTCATCTTTTTCAATTATGGATTTTACTGAATTTTGTAAGGTCAAATTCTTGGATATAATCCAAAATTAATACTTGGTTATAATCCACAGTCCTTTGCCTTCTGTAATATCATATTACAGGCCTTCTGATCCTTTAATTTTGAAGCTAATAAATACTGTGCAAATCTGATTGTGCTTTCTTTCCATATGAATTGTTAAATTTTGTTTTTGCTTGCATTAATTTGTCTTTAAGTTTAGAATTCTGGGATTTTGCTATGATAGCCTTTGGAGTATTTATTCTAGGGGTCTTGTCTGGAGGTGTTCTATGTATTCTTTTAAGTATAATCTTTGTCTTCTTGATCTAATGCATTGTGACATTTTTCATGATAATTTCCTAAAAGACATTTTCCAGTTCTTTTTTTGAGCTGGGCTTTCAAGTAAATCAATGGATCTATATTCAAGGTTGTTTGATTTTCCTAAAAGGCAAACTACATTTTCTTCAATTTTTTCAGTCTTTTGATTTCATTTGTTGGAATCCTGATATTTCATAAAGTCATTAGTTTCTACTTGTCCAGTTCTAATATTTAGGATTCTATTTTCTCAATTTAACTTTTGCATTTCTTTGTCCAATGAGTAATTTTACTATTAAATGAGTTGTTTTTCTTTTCAGTTGGTTAATTTTACCTTCTGATGAGTTGCATTCCCTTTCAGTTGATTGATTTGAGTTTTAAATGACTTACATTCCTTTTGAAGTAACTTTTTAAGTTGCTTGATTTTATTTTCTAATAAATCACATTCCATTTTTACTTTTAAAGAAGATAATTTGTTTGGTCAATTTTTCTTTATTTTCCTGTATGGCTCATTTCTTTTTTTTCCAGTTTTCTTCTTCTCTTCTTTGGTTTGCAAAACCTTTTACCTCTTCCTTGAGGTCTTGGATTTGAGGCCAATTCATAAACTCTTTTGAAATTTCCCATATAGGTAATTTGTCACTGTTTTCTTCTTCTGAGATGGCACTTTTATTATCTCTATCTGAATAGTAGCTTTCTATGTTTACTGCTCTTTTGGGGGGGGGTGTTTTTGCTGATTTCAATAGTTGATTTCTACTCCTAGGTTATAGGGCATATAGTACCAAATTTTTGGTGCTGGGATTTGGGTCTAGTCCCTGGATAATCTGCCGAGGTATTGCCTATCCAACCCAGGTGTTACCTTTGCAGAGATTTGTTTTCTCCTTTATGTCTAGGTTCTACTTATGCAGTTGTTTGTTTCCACTTCAGTCCTACTGGTTTCCCCAGTGTTCCCAAGCATCAGACTTTGGGATTGGCACCATCCCTTCTGGTCTGCCATCTAACTGAGCTAGGACCTGGTCTGCCATCTAGTTGTCAAGACTTAGACTGCTTTCTAGCCACTAAGACCTGGTCCGCTTTCTAGCTGCCAGAATGAGGACTCAGTTATGGCTAGTAGTTTCCTGCTCAGTTTTTGCTCTTCTGTCTAGCTGGGCTCTATTTCCCCTTTCCCCCAAAAAAAGACAGATCCCCCATGATGCCTATAGTAGAGAACATGTTTTGCTCATTTTTTGGTGGAATTTGTAAATTTCAATCTTTGTGTAGAGATTTGACTTAACATTTTCTAGGGCAAAGTTCCAGGGGCATGCTACCCTCATGCCATCATATTGACTCTGACCCAGAAGTTTAATTACTATGTGATTTTATTTCATTTTCTAAAGTTACATGTAAAACAAGTTTCAAGATTCATTTTCAAAGCCCTGGGTTCTGAATTCTTTCCATTCTTCCTACTCCACTAAGCATCATTGAGAAAACAAATCACTTGATACTGGTTTAAAATGTGTACTCAGGCAAAATATCACCATAATAGTCATATTATAAAAGTAAACATAGCACCCCACAAAAAAATCCTAAGTGAAATAAATTTTTAAAAACATGCTTCATGCTGAATTCAGACACCAACAGCTATCTTTGGGAATGGATAATATTTTTTATCATAAGTCCTTCAGAGTTGTCCTAGGTCACAGCTCTGTTGAGAAAAAGAAGTCATCCTACAATGTTGCTGTAACTTTGTATATAGTACATTTTTCATTACCTCTGCGCTTGTGAATCTTTCCATATTGAAAAATAAATTAAACCACAATAGATGCAAGTACAGGTCTTTATTTTGTCAATTAAAAAATGAAACTCAAAGTTCATGCTTATAAAGATTAACTAACCAGTAACCTGTTCTAAGCAAAGGATGTAGACATTCATTAAAATGATTAAGGGATTCATCAAAATGATCATTGCCTGATCTCATCTACCTCTCATTTATGTATAGAAATTACTTAATCCTTTACCAATCAAAAGTTGTTGGATTTTTTATTTGTTCTCATTTTGATTAGAGCATTGAATACATTTAAGTTACAAACAAAAACTTCATAACATTTCATTTCAAGGCATAAGGGCTCTTCAAAATTATCCTAAGTCAAATTTCTCATTTCACAACTGAAGAAACTGAGGCCAAAACATGCTAAATAACTTGTCCATGATTATACAAGTAATAAGTAACATAGCTGGGATTTGAATTCATAAATTCAGATATTCTGACTCCAAATCTAGGGATTTTTCTTGTTTTTTTTTATTTTTTTTACTATGCCTTGGTTAAAACCTTTTGGCTCTGCTGAGGGTGTTGGTATGGACCACTATAGATAAAAGAGTCAAGTAAGTCCTGCTATTTTTGAAATGATACTTGGATAGAAAAAGGTATGTATATTAATGGTCAACCAAAAGATCAAGATCAGAATTGATTTGTATCCCTTAGCTTAGAATGAGACACAGCAAGCTATATCTTCAGTTTTGTAGGCAGCCATTACTATTCCAGCAGTGTTGGCATGCAAGGATGAGGGGAGAGGGAATTACTCTGCTCTTTAAAAGTTTAGCTACCTCTGCCAACTTAGACAAGGATGACAAAAGCTCCTCTTCTTTTTGTCATTCTTTGCTCCAAAGAAAGAAACTTGTCATTCCAACTTCACAAAACAGTGCTTGAGATGAAATGTTCAACTCCACTGGGACAGCCATTTTTTTTTGCTGTTATTACAGAAGAAAATTATAACCATAAAAATGTCCAATTTAGAAAAAAAGGTGCCACTTTAGTGTCATTTGCATAAAAGCTGTTACATACAAATTGTTATAAAGACAAATGTCTAGCACTCTTGTTGAAAATTGCTTATATGTTAGGTGCTTTCTCTGAAACGACATAAAGTCCTCTTCATACTGAAATTCATTCTCAGGTAAATAAACCTGAAAGAGAATTTTAACCTATTTGTATGTACGTGAGTGGTTTTTCATATTGTCTTAAACAGATTTTGAGAAACTAGATTTTACTTTTCTTTTACATAGGATTATAGTTTGTAGAGACTGAAGAGACCCTAGTGGTTTTTCTATATTTTCAAACAGTCTTTTTTCAGTTGAGAAATTTTCTTTTTCTTCTCAAAATAATAAGATTTAGAGATGAGAAGCATGTTAAGGAAATTCTGGCTAAAGTTATTCATTTTTCTATTAGTGAAATTAAGTCCCAGAGTAAAAGAACTAACTAGCTCAATATGGCCTAAGTAGTAACAGAATCAGAATGAGAACTTAACTGTCTTATTCCATACCCAGTGTTCTTTCCTTATTTCATCTTTTTCTATCTTTTCTAATCTTATCTTAGACATTCTAATTCCATCATCCTCATCATCACCAAAACTCAAATTTGCATAGCAATCTGTGCATATTACTTCATTTTACCTTCATGTCATCTCTGTCAGATAGGCAGATTAGAAATTATTCTCACTTCAAAGAGGAAGAAACTGATTAAGCAATAATTCCTTTCTTCAGGTATTCAGACCAGTACCCTTTCCTTTAGTTACTGCTTGTATCTCTATTCCACTATATGTGGATTAAAGGCATGCATAAGGCAAGTGGATATGATATTAAAAACAACTTAATTCCAAGATAAATGGCTAAGTATCTGCTCTACCAGAGAAATACAGATTAATTCCTAGAAGTAAAAGGAGATAGAGTACAGCAATCTCCCTTTAAACTTTTCTTCTGGGAAAAGTGGACATATACTGTAGGTTTGGAGTCCAATGTAATAAAAAGAACATGAAATGAAGAGTCAAAAGGGTTGGAGTTAAATACAACCTGTTTCCAGAATTGTTGTGTATACTTAGTCAAGTCATTTATCCTAGCCATCATTTTTTCCAATGGTTAAAAAAAGGAATTTACACAAGATGACCTCTAACATTACTAACAGCTCTAAAATTCTTTGGTTCTTTGAATCTCTATTAGAAGGGGATATCTTTGGTGACTTGTCATTTGCTTTGCATTGAATCTAACAGAAAATGTGATATATTATTGTTAATACTCCTTTCCTACTACCTTTTTTTAAGTTTTAGCAGAGAGAAGAACCTGGACTCTCAAAAATCATGCTATCATATGCTGGTTCTGTTAGGTCATACTAAATTAAGAGGATATTGTAGAAACTCTGAACTACCTTCTCATACTTATCATATTAAATAAATTGAGAAATAATTATAAATGCTGAAGGGCTATGGGAAAATAGATATTTTAAGGAACTGTTATAAGTGGGATTGTGAATTGAACCTGCCATTTTGGAAAACAAGTTTGAACTATGCTTTCCAAAGTCACTAAAGTTTGCATAACCCTAACTCAACAATGCCACTACTAGATGTATACCTCAAAGATATCAAAGTCTTTAGACTTTGCTACCATATTCCAACACCTTTTCATTCCACCTGGTGACTCCTTTCTCCCATTGGTGAATTCCTCCTGAGATCTCTATTTTGAGGAATGAACACAGGTCAGTCATATTTCATATTAGAGTTTATCATCATACCTCTAGCAAGTAATTTCCCAACTTTTCAGTTTCTTTTATGTGTTGTCTTCTCACACTATATTCCAAGTTACTCTAAGGAAAAGATTGTCTTTTTTATTTCTATTTGTAGGACAAATGATTAGGAAATGTTTGGTAGTCAGATCTTAAAAAAATGTTTGTTAAAGACTTAACTTGAGACTTCTGGCCAAGATGGTGGAAAGAAGACAGGCACTATGGTAAAGTCTCCTGGTCTTCCCCCACACACACACACATAAATATAATATGAAACAAACCTCTTAACAGAAATTAAACGAACTAAACTCAGAAAACAGAAGCTAGGAAAAGAACATCTATCAACAGAGTCTATCTCCATGGATCATGGTTGAGCCAGGGGCAGAGAGCAGAGTGCCATTGGGTGTGGTGTGAGAGCTGGACTAATCTAAGATTAGCCATGGAAGCTTTGACTGTGGGAGCCAACTAGACCATGGAAACTTTGGATTTGGGAGTGCTAGTCTGTGGCTCTCTAGGAGAACTGGAGAGTGAGTTCCAGTACAGAGAATTTCAGAGTGGGACTGGGCATCAATTCACTTGGCTCAGCTAGTCTGAAGGACCAGTGGCTCCATACTTTCATTTCAGTAGAGTCCGCTTCCCAGAACAAACAAAGTAACAGCTCCCCAACCCACTCAGGTACAGTTGTGAGCAAAGAGCTCCCTCAGCTTAGCTACCTCCCCCCAGAGCCCAGCACACTTTGTTCAAGGATAAAAATATCCAGCAGCACCACCCACCACATCCAGGCCTACAGAGAGGGGCTCAAATCATGGTCATATACACTCCAGAGAAAGGAACCAGCACCCCCTTAATGGCAGACCCACTTGGAGTTAGTAAGTCAAGTGAGCAAAACCTCTAGGGATCTCAACACCAAACCTCTGTGAACCAGCCCCTCCCCCAACACAAGTTCTTAGGAAAATAAAGGTCAGCAGAGGGGGGGGTTCCCAGACAACTACCTAGAAATTAAAGAAACTAACTCAGAAAGATCTAGAACTTCTGAGGAGAATATGATTTCCTTGAAGAAATCAGGAAGGAGTTTAAAATCAATTGAAAATTTTTTGGGAAAGAAACCCAAGAGAAAATTAACATCTTGCAAAAAGAAAACAAATACTTAGAAAATTCAACTGGACAAATGAAAAAATAAAATAATTCTCTCAAAACCTCAATTGGTCAAAAGTGAAAAGAAAATAATTCTCTCAAAAACTCAATTGGACAAATGGAAAACTCCTTCAAAAATAGAACTGACCAATTAGAAAAGTAGTTGCAATAGGTAAATGAAGAAAATTCTTCTCTAAAAAAAGATTGGAGTCTGTGGAAACTAATGACTTCATTAAACATCAAGTGTCTTTTAAACAGAATCAAAAAATCAAAGAAGGAAGAAAATGTAAAGTACCTCATTGGCAAAACCACTGACCTTGAGAATAGAACCAGAAAAGACAACTTAAGATACATTTGGCTTCCTGAAAATATTGAGGATAAATAAAGCTTTGACTAAATATTACAGGATGTAGTGATGGAAAATTGCCCTGATATCATGGAACCAGAGGGCAAAAATAGTTATTGAAAGAATAAATTGATGCCCTTCAGAAAGGAATCCCAAAATGAAAACACCAAGGAATATTGTGGCCAAAGTTCATAACAATCAGATAAAAGAGAAAATCCTGCAAGCAGTCAGAAGGAAACAATTTAGTTATGAAGGAGCCACATTGAGGATTACACAGGACCTAGCTGCATCAATATTAAGGGATTTAAGGGCATGAAATGTGATATTCTGAATACAAAAGGAGCTTAGAAAACAGCAAAGAATTCTCTGTCAGGCAAAACTGAGCCTTCTTTCCCAGGGGAAAACATGGATATTTATTGAAATAGGAGACTTCCAACTTTTTCTATTGAAAATATCAGAGCTAAATAGAAAATTTGGTGTTCAAACAGGAGACCCAAGAGACAGATGAAAAAGTTCAAAATAAAAGGGGGTAAAGGAAAAAATAAATTGCTAGCCCATAAGATGACACTGGCTATATCCCACCTAGAAGAAAAACTTTCATAACTCTCAATAATTGTATCTATATTAGAGAGAATATAGTTAGCCTGAAATAATGGAAACTCATGACCTAATTGTGACTCTGACAGAGTTATTTAAATCCAGTATGTCATTAAAAAGAGGGCAGGGAGAATGGAGGAGATTGAATAGGGTACATCGCCTTACCTAAAGAGGTATATAGAACCTATTTCAGTAGAGGGGAAGAAGGAAAGAGGTGAGAACTGCCTGAATCTTACTTTCATTAGATTTGGCTTGAAGGTAACATATACACAGTCAGTTAAGAAATTTATATTATGTCTTAAATATTAAAAGGGGAAAGGGGAAGGAGGGAAAAGGAACTAACAGAAGTAAGGGAAGGAAGAAGGGGCAAAGGGAAAGGGGAAAGAAATGGGAGGGTGGCTGGATACAAGGAGCAACACACCAAAGGTGGTGGCATTCAGAAACAAAATAGTGAGGAATATGCATAAAATGAAGAAAGGGGAAAACTAAAAAAGAGAGAAGATAGCATGAGGGACAATAATATTAATTATAACTTCAAATGTGAATGAAATGAACTCTCTCTTAAAATGTAAGTGGATAGTAGAGAAGATTAAAAACCAGAATCCTGCAATATGCTTCTTAAAACAAACTCATTTGAAACAGAGAGATACATATAGAGTAAAGATAAAGGGTTGGAGCAAAATATATTTTGTTTAAACTGCAATCAAAAAAAGCAGGATTACCATTCCTCACTCAGACAAAGCAGCTGCAGAAATAGATCTTGTTAAAAGAGATAGGGAAGGAAACTGTAACTTTCTGAAAGGTACCATAGACAAAGAAGCAATTTCAATATGAAATATGTTTGCACCAAGTGGTATAGCAAATTCTTAGAGAAGTTGAATGAGTTACAGTAAAACACAGACAGCAAAACTCTACTGGTGGGAGACCTCAAACTCCCAGTCTCAGATTTAGATAAATCTAAAAATAAAATAAACAAAAAGAAAGCTAAGGAAGTAATTCAATTGTTAATAAAATCCTTGACATGATAGACCTTTGCAGAGAATTGAATGGGCATAGAAAGGAATACAATTTTTTCTGCAGTTCATGGCACTTATACAAAAACTGACCATGTGCTAGAGCATAAAACCCTAATAATCAAATGCAGAAAGGCAGAAATAGTGAATTCATCTTCCTCAGATATAATGCAATAAAAATCACATACAGTAATGGGCCAGGGAGAGATAGACCTAAAAATAATGAGAAACTACATAAACTCATTTGGAATACTGAATGGATCAAACAAGAAATTATAAAACAAATTAATGATTTCATCCTATATAATGACAATAAAAAAACAATATATGAAAGTTTATGGGATAGACCCAAGGCAGTTATCAGGGGATATATTATATCTATAAATTCTTACATGAATAAATTAGAGAAAGAAGAAATCAATAAACTAAACAAGCAAATAAAAAATTAGAGAAGGAACAAAGTTTAAAAAATCCAATTAAATACCAAATTAGAAATTCTAAATATTAAAGGAGAAATTAATGAAACTGAAAGTAAAAAGACTATTGAACTTACAAATAATATCAAGATTGGTTTTATGAAAAAGAAACAGTAAAAATGATAAACATCTTCTTAATTTGATTAAAAAAAGAAAGAAGAAAACCAAATTAGTAATATCATAAATGAAAAAGGTGACCTCACCACCACTGAGGAGGAAATTAAAGTAATATTTCAGAATGATTTTGTCCAACTCTATGCCAATAAATTTGATAATCTAAGTGAAATGGATGAATATTTACACAAATATAAGTTACCCAGGTTAAATGAACAGGAAATTAAATACCTACATATCCCTATCTCAGAAAAAAATCAACAAGTCATTATTGAACTTCCTAAGAAAATGTCTCCAGGGCCAGAGGGATTCATAAGTGAATTCCATCAACCATTTAAGGAACAATTGGTTCACATTCTAAATAAACTCATTGGAAAAATAGGTGAAGACAGAACTCTGACTAACTTTTCCTATGACAACAATATGGTGTTAATACCTAAACCAGGAAGAGTCAAAATGGAAAAAGAAAATTATAGATCTATATCCCTTATGAATATGGATGCAAAAATCTTAAATAAAATCTTAGCAAAACAATTATAGAAAGAATTTCATATGATCATACAATATGAACAAGTAGGATTTATCCCAGGAATGCTCTGTTGGTTTAATATTAGGAAAACTCATAGTATAATTAATTATATCAGTAACAAACCTATCAAACATCATATGGTTATATGAAAAGATGCTGAAAAAAACTTTTGTCAAAATACAGCATCATTCCTACAAAAACCATTAGAAAGCATAGGAGTAAATGGATTGTTTCTAAATAATAATCACTTATCAATCTGAAACCATCAACAAGCATTTTATGTAATGGAGATAAGCTAGTGGTAATCCCAATAAGATCAATGGTGAAACAAGTATGCCCATTATCATCAATGCTATTCAATATTATATAAGAAATATTAGTTTCAACAGTAAGCGAAGAAAAAGAAGTTGAAGAATTTAAAATTGGGTAGGAAGACACAAAACTCTCAGTCTTTGCAGATGACATGAGAATTACAAAAAATCATCTAAGAAACTACTAGAAATAATTAGCAACTATAGAAAATAAGCAGGATATAAAATAAACTCTCTTAAATCATCATTTCTATTTATCACTACCAAGAAGCAGCAGAAATAGTTAAAAAGAAAAATTCCATTCAAGGTAACTTCAGACAATAAAAAATACTTGGGAGTCTATCTGCCAAGGTAGACTCAAAAATTTTTGAAAACAGTTACAAAACACTTCTCACACAAATAAAATCATATTTAACTAACTGGGCAAATATCAAATACTCATGGATAGGCTGAACTAGAATAATAAAAATGACATTGCTACCTAAATTAAACTACTTATTTATTGCCCTACCAATCGAACTTCCAAAAAATTATTTTTATGAGTTAGGGAAAATATGTAAGTAAATTTGAATGGAGAAATAAAAAGTGAAGAATTTGCAGGGAATTAATGAAAAAAAGGGCAAAAGAAGATGACTTAGTCCTACAAGATCCCAAATTATATTATAAAGGATCAGTCATCAAAACTGTGTGGTATTGGCTAAGAAATAGAGTAGTGGATCAATGGAATAGACTACATGCAAAATAGATAGCAGGAAATGATATTATGGTATTCTGATGTTTGATAAACCCAAAGAGTCCAGTTTTAGGGATAAAAACTCTCTCTTCAATAAAAACTGTTTGGAAAATTGGAAGTTAGTATGGCAGAAACTTAGATTAGGCCACCACCTCACACCCTATACCAAAATAATATCCAAATCGATACAAGATTAAATATAAAAGACAATATTAAAAACAAACTAGAAGATCAAAGAATAGTTTACCTGTAAGATCTGTGGAAAGGGAAGCAGTTTACAACCAAGAAGAGATGGAGAGCATCAATAAAAAACACTAGACAAATTTAATTACATTAAATTAAAAAGCTTTTGCACAGACAAAACCTCTATAACCAAGATCAAAAGAAATGCATTAAACTGAGAAACAATTTTTACAACTAGTGTTTCTGACAAAGGACTCATTTCCAAAATATACAGAGAAATCAAATTAAAAAACAATGTACTGGTGAGGAAATCAAAGCTATCCATAGTCAAATTACTCTAAATCATTACTTATTAGAGAAATGCAAATTAAAGCATCTCAAAGGTACTACTTCATACCTCTCAGACTCACCAATATGACCAAAAAAGACAATAATCATTATTGGAAGGGGTGTGGGAAATCTGGGACACTAATACATTGTTGGTGGAGCTGTGAACTCATCTGTAGATGTCTTTCTGGAGAGCAATTTGGAATTACCTCCAAAGGGCAAAAAAACTGTGAATACCCTTCGATCCATCTATTCCACAACTGAAGAGATCATGAAAAAGGGGAAAAGCATCACTCCTTCAAAAATATTCATAGTAGCTCTGTTTGTGGTGGCATAGAATTGGAAATTGAGTAAATGTCCATCAATTGGGGAATGGCTGAACAAAATGTGGTATATGTCCTTTATGGAACATTGTTGTTCTATTAGAAACCAGGAGGCATGGTAATTCAGGGGAGTCTGGAAGGATTTGCATGAACTGATGCTGAGCGAGATGAGCATAACCAGAAGAACATTGTACACCCTAATAGCAACATGGGAATGATGATCCACCTTGATGGATTTGCTCATTATAATAATGCAACAATCAGAAACAATTTTAGGATATCTACAATGGAGAATACTATCTGTATCCAGAGAAAGAATTGTGGAATTTGAATAAAGACCAATGACCTTTCATTTAATTTACAATTTTTTTGTAAGGCAATGGGGTTAGTTGACTTGCCAAAGGTCACCTCACTAGGTAATTATTGTCTGAGGCTAGATTTGAACTCAGGTCCTCCTGACTCCAGGTTCAGTGCTCCATCCACTGAGTCAACTAGCTGCCCCCCAAAGATCTTTAATTTAAAGAAAAACCTTTAGTAAAAACAAAGACAATTAAAAAAGCATTATTTTATGTAATCTTTCTATCCCTTATATTTTAGTGTTTTTTTTTAGGATTTCTCTCTCAACACATTCAACTTAGATTAGTGTATAGCATGTAAACAATGTAAAGACTAAGAGATTGCCTTCTGTAGGGGTGGGGGGAGACAAGTGAGAGTAAGGGGGAAATTGTAAAATTCAAAATAAATAAATATTTTTAAAATAAAATACTTAACTTCAAATATCCAAAGACCTATATGCATACTACACTGATTACTCTTCTTTTTGTGATGTCACAATTCTAAAAAAAGAAAAATTAAGGGTGTTCTCAACATTTAATAAATGACTGAAGAATTTATAGTATGATATAATACTGTAGTGAAATAAGAAATTTTGAAGAGGATGGTTTCAGAGAAAGACTTGTTTGTAGAAATACTTGCTTGATCTTATATGAAGTGAAGTGAGCAAAACCAGAAAAATAATTTATAACAAGAATATTGAAAAGACAGAAAACTTTAAAAGACTATGATCAACACAATGACCAACTATAACATAGTGAGTTAGGATTCATGAAGGAATATGATACCTACCTCATGAAAGAAATATGTGGAAATGGAATTATATTGTCAGAGTGCAGTTTGCAACCTAGATGAATTCTTCCAACATTCCCCACAAAACTACATTAAAATAACACCTCCATCCAAATTTTGGAGCGATAGTGTCAATGAAAGGTAGAGGTGAGACATTTTTCCACACCAAGACAATACAGAGTGTTAGAAGGAAAGCTCTGAGAGAAGGCATGTATGGAAAATAAACATGCTGCTTTAACAGCAAAAGCACAGGTCTTGGAGATTATGGCAGCAGAAGTAGCAGCAGATTCAGGACCTCTCAGTCCAGAGAAGGTAGGGGAATAGATAGTGGGTAGAAAAGAGATTATAATTGACCTTTTGTTGACACTGGGTAGAGCTGGTGCTGATTAGCAACCTCTATTGCCCACAAGCATGTCTTGATAATATTTGGAGGGAAGAGAGTTTATGGTAATTGTTCAAAAAGAGCAGCACTCCTGGTTACATTTCCAGAGCAGAGAGGAGCCATAATGTTTGTAGTCACAGAAGAGTGGATGGCCTACCATGTCACAGTCCTAGAGATATGAGATATACTAATAGCTAAAATGACCTATCTTGGGTAAAGACCAAATTACCAAACCTCTCCCCAAATTACACCATCATGGAAAACTTACAGCTATAAAAATAATAGAAAGAAAAATTCTGATAAGCAAGGCAGTGCCTCACTGCACCTAGGTAAGTAGAATTCAACTTTAAAATTCAAAGAAGTGGACTGGGAAAATAAGCAAATGAAAACAACAGCACAAAAACAGAAACTAAAAATATCTTGAACCAAAAAAGTTATTAAGATAGCAGGAAAAAACAAGACACAAACTTAAAGGAAGACAGCAACATGAAAACAACTAAAAATAAAATCTCAAAAAAAAATGCTAATCACACACAATTACCAAACAAGAATTCATGGAGGAGTTAAAGATATAATAGTGACAGAGGAAAAACTGAACAAAGCAATGAGAGTGAATCTAAAATAAATAGAAAAAAATTAACCATTTGATAACAAAGAACCAAAAGAACTTTCCCAAGAAAAATAGAAATACCCCCAAACTGAACTGTTGTAATGGGTAGAAAAAAGACAAAAAATTTACTGAAATATTAAAAGAGATCCTTAAAAAGCAGAATTTCCCAAATGAAAATAGAGGCACATAAACATACTGAAGAAAATAATTGCACAAAATGTTAAAATTGGGTGAGTTATTGCAAAAGATTTCATAAGAATCTCTAAAAAAACAAAAAACAAAATAAAGAAAAAGAGTAAAGAAAATGTGAATTGTTATATTAGGGGGAAAAGCAAGTACCAGAAAAACCAATCAAAGAAAGATGAATTAAGAATTACTGGACTACCTGAAAACATGACTAAAGAAAGAGCCTGTTTATACTATTGATTTTTTTTTATTTAACTGTTTTATTTATTTGTTTTTCAAATTGTATGCAATGGTGATTTTTTTTTAGTATGAAGCCATTCAGACTTTATTTCTGAGTTTTGACAAACCATTTCCTTCATGCGAAATGAATAGTCAGCCAGTGAAGCTCTTTATGTGTCATCTAAATATAAAAACAAACTTGGAGCTTCAGTTTCTTTTTTTTTTATCACAGAAAAATCACAATTTATTTTCACCTATATTGCACAGGTGATTTTGCTTCAAAGCTAACAATAAGTGGGACGTATAAAGACAATCCCAAATTGCATGTAGAAACATTTTGTAGAAACAATTTCTTTATTAATATATTCAGTTAATATCTATATTCAAAGAGAAATAAAGAACAAACCATTGCTTCCAGAATCCTTTAAAACAATTAGAACAGTTTTTTTAGGTGACTTTCAATTAGTTTGCATATAGTTCTGTAGGTGTTCTAAATTCTAGATGTAACAAAGAACATTTTGGGAACTTGTAAAGTGATGGATAGATTTTTTTTATAAATACATTTTTTTATTTTCTAATTTTTTTATTCTCATTTCATACAAATGTGGTTTTTTTTTACATTTAATAAAAAAAAACTTCTTTACAAGTAAACAAAATACCCCTCCCCCCATGAATATAGATAGACTTGCTTGGGTGAAAAAGTAAAGGGGAGAGAAAAAAAATTAAAATTAAAAAAAATGATAGTAATAATTGTAGGTATGGCCAGGTGGCGCCCTAGAGCCACGAGCAGCCGAGTCCATATCCAGCCTCATAAACCCAATAATCACCCAGCCATGTGACATGCAAGCCACCCGACCCCACTGCCCTGCAAAAACCAAAAAGAAGAAAGAAAATAAAAAAACCCAAAATAAAATAAAATAGTAATAATATTAGGGGTGGCTAGGTGGCAGACAGAGCATTGGCTCTTGAGCCAGGAGCATCTAGGTCTGAATCCTGCCTCAGACACCCAAAGATCATTCTGCTATGTGGCTCCAGGCAGGCCACCCAGCCCCACTTGCACTGCACCCTCCCCCAAATAATAATAACAAAAAATGTGCTTCAGTCTTTGTTCCAACACCATCAACTCTGTAGTGAGTGTGTCAAATTCTTTATGATAAGTCCATCACAAAAGTTACTTCCATATTTTTACAATGTTGTCATTGCTGATCGCAACTCCCTCCTTTCTTATTTCTCCACTACCGTGTACTATGTTTTCTCTCTCCTGTCAATCTGATTCTGCTGTAGGGTCGATGAGTGGCACAGCAGACAGATCCCTGGTCCTGGGGCCAAGAAGCCCTGAGCCCCCATACCACCCCTTAGGCCCAGAATCCACCTGGCCCTATGGTCCTGGGTAGGCCATCCAATCCCAGCCCCTTGCAAGAAGTAAAAAAAAAATGTGTTATATCTGAACACTGTCCCCTCATGGTCCATCCTCTCCTCCTTTATTCACATCCCCACCCCTTCCCCCTGCTCCCCCCTCCTTCTTACTCCAGATGCCTATACCCCATTGAGTATATTTGCTGTTTCCTCTCCTAGCCATCTCTGATGAGAGCAAAGGTTCCCTCATTCCCCCTTGCCTCCCCCCTTCCATATCATTGCAATAGCTCATTGTAATAAAAAAATTTTATTATGTGAAATATCTTGGACTATTGCCCCCTCTCCTTTTTCTTTCTCCCTTTCCATTTCTCTTTTTTTCCTATTGACTCCATTTTTACATCATATTTTTCCTTCAAATTCAGCTTTCTCCTGTGCTTCAACTATAAAAGCTCCCTCTACCTGCTCTATTAACTGAGATGGTTCATATGAATATTATCAGTATCATTTTTCTATACATGCAATTCATCCTCATTAAGTCCCTCATATTCCCCCCCTCTTCTCCAATCTCCATGCTTCACCTGAGTCCTGTATCTGATGAACAAACCTTCTGTTCATCTCTGGCCCTTCCAAAAGGAACCTTTGAAATTCCCCTGGTTCATTGAAAGTCCATCTTTTTTCCCCGGAAGAGGACATTCAGCCTTGCTGGGTAGTTCATTCTTGGCTGCATTCTAAGCTCATTTGCCTTCCAGTATATTATATTCCAAGCCCTACGAGCTTCCAATGTAGATGCTGCTAAGTCCTGTGTGATCCTGACTGCAGCTCCATGATATTTGAACTGTGTCCTTCTGGCTGCTTGTAATATTTTCTCTTTGACTTGGGAGTTCTGGAACTTGGCTATAATATTCCTAGGGGTTGTTTTTTGGGGATCTCTTTCTTTGGGGGATTGGTGGATTCTCTCCATTTCTATTTTGTCCTCTGCTTCTAGAATATCAGAGCAATTTTCCTGCAGTAATTCTTTGAAAATGATGTCAAGGCTCTTTTCCTGATCATGACTTTCAGGTATTCCAATAATTTTCAGATTATCTTTCCTAAGTCTGTTTTCCATATAAGTTGTTTTTTCAATGAGATATTTCATATTTTCTTCTAATTTTTTCATTTTGTTTTGGTTTTGAAGTATTGATTCCTGATTTCTGTTAAATTCATCAATCTCCCTGAATTATATTCTTTGTCTGAAGGATTTGTTCTCCTCAGAGAGTTTTCTTATCTTTTTTCCCATCTGGCCAATTTTGCTTTTCAAAGCATTCTTCTCCTCAATAACTTTTTGAACTATTTTATACATTTGACCTAAGCTGTTTTTTAGCATGCTATTTTCTTCAGAATTTTTTTGGATTTCTTTGACTAAGCTGCTGACTTCATTTTCATGTTTTTCCTGCATCTCTTTCCTTTCTTTTCCCAGTTTTTCTTCCAACTCCCTCATTTGATTTTCAGTCTTTTTTGAGCTCTATCATAGCCTGAGACCAATTTCTGTTTTTCTTGGAGTCTTTAGATGTAGGAGCTTGTGCTTCCTCATCTTCAGACTGAGTATTTTGATCCTTCTTGGGCTCATTTGCAAAATATTTCTCAATGGTCTTCCTCTTATTTCTTTGCTTGTTCATTTTCCCAGCCTAAGCCTATTTTTTTTGGGTGCTTCCTGAGCTTTTGGGACACTCCCACAAGGGTCTCAGTGTGTGAGGTTCTATCCTCCCTCCTGGTCTGTGAATGAACAAAATCACCCCCCTCTGCCACGGGGCCAAGGTGGGAGGGGGCCCTGTTATTCTATGGGGAGTTCTAGACTGGGATCAGGATCTGAATGTGATCAGAGCCCCAGAATCCTGTTCCAGAGGCAGAGGACAGAGCTCTGCAGTCTCTCTCTCTTCACTCCCCTCCCTCAACTCAATGGGATCATGCCCTGGGGGCTCCTGCTTCCTGGCTCTGTCTGCTTCTGTTTCCTGGATTTAGGCTGCTGAAAGACCAAGCTGCTGGCTGTGTGCCCTGAGGGTTGGGCTCCACATGCTCGCTCTGGCAGAGGTCCCCCTCTGTTCCCCCACTTTGTGCCTGGTGCTCCCCAGGGTGCAGCTCAGGAGACTCCCCCACTGCTGTGAGCTGAGGCTCCCAGTGCCCTGGGGCTGCCTCCTGGAGGCTGAAGTTCTTTCACTCTAGTGGACCACCCCTCTGGCAGGCCGCCCCTCCGACCCCTGGGAGCAGAGCCTTTCTGCTCTTTTCCAGGTTACCTTGAGTAGGAGAACTGCCTCACTGGGTCCCTTTGTGGGTTCTGCCTCTCGAAAGTTTAGTTAGAGACCTTAGTTTATGAGTTTTTATCAGAGAGCTCCTAAGACTCGATCCCTTCATGTGGCCATCTTGGCTCCGCCCCCCGGTACTTCACAATGGTGATTTTTACCAACCTTTTTCTTAAAATTGTATTTATTATTTTGAATTTTACAATATTTCCCCTAATCTCACTTCCCTTCCCCAGCCCCCACAGAAGACAGCCTGTTAGTCTTCACATCGTTTCCAGGGTATACATGGATCTGAGTTGAATGTAGTGAGAGAGAAATCATATCCTTAATGGAAAAAAAATAAAGAATAAGAGATAGCAAAATTACATAAAAAGACAATGTTTTTTTTTTTAAATGAAAAGTAATGAATTGGTCTTTGTTTAAATTCCAAAATTCTTTTTTCTATATACAGATGGTATTCTCCATTTCAGATACCCCAAATTGTGCCTGATTGCTGCACTGATGGAATGAACAGGTCCATTAAGGGGGATCATAAACCCCATCTTGCTGTCAGGGTATATAGTGTTCTTCTGGTTCTGCTCATCTTACTCAGCATCAGTTCATGCAAATCCTTCCAGGTTCCCTAAATTCCCATTCTTCTTGGTTTTAAATACAACAATAGTGATGCATAACATAGATATAACCACAGTTTGTTCAGTCATTCCCCAATTGATGGAAATTCACTCAGTTTCCAATTCTTTGCCAGCATAAACAGGGTTGCTATGAAAATTTTTGTGTAAATATTGTTTTTTCCCTTTTTCATAATCTCTTCAGGTTATAGACCCAGGAGTGGTATTACTGGGGCAAAGGTTATGCACATTTTTGTTGCCCTTTAGGTGTAATTCCAAATTGCTCTCCAGAAGGGTTGGATGAGTTCAGAGCTCCACCAACAATGCATTAGTGTCCCAGATTTCCCCCTATCCCTTCCAACATTTGTTATTGTCCTTTCTGGTCATATTGACCATTCTGAGAGGGGTGAAGTAGTATCTCAGAGATGCTTTATTTTGCATTTCTTTAATAAGGAGTGATTTAGAGCAATTTTTAATATGACTATGGATCACTTTGATTTCCTCATCAGTAAACTGCCTTTGCATATCCCTTGACCATTTGTCAATTAGGGAATGTTTTTTTTTTAATTTGACTCAGTTCTCTGTATACATTAGGAATGAGTCATTTGTCAGAAATACTAGTTGTAAAAATTGTTTCCCAATTTAATACATTTCTTTTGATCTTGGTTATAGTGGTTTTGTCTGTGCAAAAGCTTTTTAATTTCATGTAATAAAAATTGTCTAGTTTGTTTTTAATGATGTTCTCCATCTCTCTCGCTTGGTCATAAACTGCTTCCTTTTCCATAGATCTGACAGGTAAACTATTCTTTGATATCCTAGTTTGCTTATACTATTGTCTTTTTCATCTAAATATTTTATCCATTTGGATCTTATTTTGGTATAGGGTATGAGGTGATGGCTTAATTCAAGTTTCTGCCATATTAACTACCAATTTTCCTAACAGTTTTTATTGAAGAGACAGTTTTTATCGTAAAAGGTGTACTCTTTGGGTTTATCAAACAGCAGTTGACTATAATCTTTTCCTGCTTATTGCACTTAGTCTATTCCACAAATCTACCACTCTATTTCTTACCCAATACCAGAGAGTTTTGATGACTGATGCTTTATAATATAATTTGAGATCTGATAGGGCTAAACCACTATCTCCTTCACTTTTTTTTCATTAAATCCCCATAAATTCTCAACTTTTTATTTCTCCATATGAATTTACAAGGACATTTTTGGTATTTTGATTGATAGGGCATCAAATAAGTACTTTAATTTAGGTAGTTGACTATTATATGATATCATATTATATCACATTATATCACGTTATATCATATCATATTATATCATATCATATTATATTTATTGTATTATATTAATTATGTTATATTTATTATATTATATTATAGAATTTCTCATTTGATATTTAATTGGGGGGTTTAAATCTGTTATTTCTCTAATTTTTTTTAGTTGCATATTTAGTTTGTTGATTTCCTCTTTCTCTAAATTATTCATGTATTTGAAGATGTAATAAAATATCCTGTCAGGTTCCTTGGCTGTTTCCCATGAGTTTGCTATGTTGTTTCATTATTGTCATTATCTAAGATGAAATAATTATTTCAATAATTTGCTGTTTCATCCACTCATTCTTTAAAATCCGTTCATTTAATTTTCAATTAGTTTTGGGTCTATATCTCCCTGACCCAATATTGCATGTGATTTTTATTGCATTGTGATCTGAGAAAGATATATTCACTATTTCTGCCTTTCTGTAATTGATTATTAGGTTTTTATGATTTAGTACATGGTCAATTTTTGTGTAAGTGCCATGTCCCACAGAAAACAAAGTACATTCCTTTCTATCCTCATGAAATTTCCTATATAGGTCTAACATTTCTAGGTTTTCTAACAATACATTTACCTCCTTAACTTCCTTCTTGTTTATTTTATGGTCAGATTTATGTAAATCTGACACTGGCAGGTTGATGTCTCCCAACAGTAGAGTTTTGTTGTCTATGTCGTCTTCTAACTTCTTCAACTTCCCCTCTAAGAATTTGGATGCTATACCACTTGATGCATACATATTTAGTATTGAAATTACTATATTGTCTAGGGTACCTTTTAGGAGTATATGGTTTGCTATCTTTTAAGGAGATCTATTTTTACAGCTGCTTTGTCTTGAGATAAGACTTCCTATCCTTGCTTTTTTTTTACTTGACCTGAAGCAAAATATATTTTTCTCCAAACTTTTACCATTACGCTATATGTATCTCTCTGGTACAAATGAGTTTCTTGTAAGCAGCATATTGTAGCATTCTGGTTTTTAGTCCACTCTGCTATTCACTTACATTTTAAGGAAGAGTTCATCCCATTCACATTCAAAGTTATCATTAATAACTCTTTATTGCCCTCCATGTTATTTTCCCTCTGTTTGTATTTTTCCCCTTTTTTCACTTGATCCATATTTTCCAGGATTTTGTTTCTGAATATCACCACCTTTAGTGTGTTTACTCTCCTATATCAATCTCCCTCCCCTTTCTTTCCCCTTTTCTTTTGCCATTTTTTCCTTCCCTTCCTTCTGTTAGTTCCACTTTTTCTCTCCCCTTCCCTTGTCACCTTTAATACTAATACTTGAAAGATAAGATAAGTAGGCAAACTTTAAGCCATATCTGATAAGAGTAGGATTCAAGCACTCCTCACCTCCTGCCTTCTTCCTCTCTATTGCAATAGGTCCTTTGAACCTCTTAATGTAATGAGATTTACCCCATTCTATCTCCTCCATCCTCCCATCTCTTAATGTTCCTTTTTCTACATGTGGAATTTTTACTTTTTTGTGATCTCTTCAGGAATAGAACTAGTAGTAGCATAACTTCATCAAAGAGTATATCCAGTTTTATTGTAGTTCAGGCATAATTTAAAATTTCTCTCCAGAAATGTTGGATCAGTTCTTAACTCCACTGATAATGCATTGTTTTCACCCATCTCCACTAATATTGACCATTTTCCTTTTTAGTCATCTTGGTCAATCTGATAGTTGTGATGTGGTATCTCAGAATTGTTTTAATTTGCATCTGTCTAATCAATATTAATTTGGAACATTTTTCCCCATAACTATAGATACCTTTGATTTCTTCATCTGAGAATTGCTTTTATATATCAATTGATGATTTATCAATTGGTGAATGAGTGGTTTTCTTGTATGATGCAGTTCTCTATATATTTTTAAAAGGCACTCTTTATCAGAAACACTAGTAAAAATTGTTTGCCAATTTTTAACATTCCTATGGTTACAGTGGTTTTCTTTGAGCAAAAAATTGTTTTAATGTATTCAAAATTATCCAGTTTGACTTTTATAATGTCACCTATTTCTTCTTTGGCCATCAATAGCTCCCTTTTCCATAAATCACACAGGTAAATTATACCTTGTTTTCCTAATTGACTTATATTATCAGCTTTTATATCTAAATCCTGCACCCCTTCTGACCTTATTTTGGCATGGGGGTGTGACATGTTGGTCTATGCCTAGTTTATGACACTATCTCCCAGTTTTCCCACTGTTTTTAATCAAACAATGAGGTTTTATCGCAGAAGGTGGAGTTTTGGTGTTTATCAAAAGTTATTAACTATCTTTATTTTCTGCTGATTCTTTTGCACTAAATCTATTCCACTGATCCGAAACTCTATTTCTTAAGCAGTCCCAAACAATTTGGATCACTGATACTTTATAATTTAACTTTAGTTCTTCTATGGATAGACTGTCATCCTTTGTATTATTTTTCCATTATATCCCCTGATCTTGTCCCTTTGTCCTTCCATATGAATTTAATTACTATTTTTCCTAGCTCACTAAAATGATTTTTTGGATGTTTGATTGGTATGGCACTGAATAAATTAAATTTAAGGTAGCATTGTAATTTTTATTATATAATGCCTATCTATAAGCAATTGTCATTTACCCTGTTATTTAGATCTGACTTTGTATGAGGAGAAGTGTTTCAAAGTAGTTTTCAATTGGTTTTTGAGTGTGCCTTGGAGGTAGACTTGAGTATTTTAAATTATACAAAATTGTTTTAAATAAAATTTCTCTTTCTATCTCTTGCTACTGTGTTTTGTTAGTGATATATAAAAATGATAATAATGATGTATGTGGGGTTTTTAAAATCCTGCTACTTTGCCAGATTTGGTGATTGTATCAAGCATTTTTAGATGATTTTCTTAGATTCTCTAAGATTATCATCATTATCATCTTCAAAGAGTGAGAGTTTTGGTTTTTGTATCTCCTATTCTAATTTCTTCAATTTCTTTTTCTATTATTATTATTCTTAAAGGTAACATTTCTAATACCATATTAAATAATAGTTACAATAACAGACATCCTTACTTCATCCATGATAAAACTGGAAATGCTTCTAGCTTACTCCTTTTTACATATAATACTTGTTGTTGATTTTCAATAGATACTACTTATTTTAAGGAACACTCCCTTTATTCCTATGCTCTCTAGTGTTTTTTTTAACAGTAATGTGTGCTATATTTAATCAAAAACTTTTTCAGCATCTAGTGAAATCACCATTTGATATCTGTTAGATCTGTTAATGATTAGGTCAATTATAATGACAACATTACTAATATTGGACCACCTCTGCATTCCTGTTATAAATCCTATTTAATCTTAGTGATAACTTGCTGTAATTGCTTTACTAATATTTTACTTAAAATTTATTTAAAATTAGGTAAGTTGATCAATAATTTTCTTTCTCTTTTTGAAGTCTTTCTGGTTTATAATGGTACCCATTGATGTCATAGAAGGAATTTTCCATAATTTCTTTTTCAATTGTTTTTTTTTTTCTAATAGTTTATATAGAATTTTTCTTTGAATGTTTGGTAGAATTCACTTGTGAATACATCTGACCCTGGAGATGTGTTTTAGGGAGCTCATTAATGGATTGTTCAATTTCTTTTCTGAGATAGGGATAATTAAGTATTTATTTTCCTCTTCTTTAAACCCTGGCTGGTTTTTTTTATATATTAATATTAATATTCATTGATTTCACTTAGATTGTCAAATATATTGACATAGAGTTGAATTAAATAGCTCAAAAATATTATCTTAATGTTCTCTTCATTGATGGTCAATAAATCTTTTTCATTTTTTTTAGGCTTTTGCAAAGGCAAATGGGGTTAAGTGGCTTGCCCAAGGCCACACAGCTAGGTAATTATTAAGTGTCTGAGGCCAGATTTGATCTCAGGTACTCCTGATTCCAGGGTCAGTGCTCTTTCCACTGTGCCACCTAGCTGCCCCCATCTTTTTCATTTTTGATACTGATAATTTGGTTTTCTTCTTTCTTCTTTTTAAATAAAATAAAATAAATGTTCATCTATTTTATTTTTTTCACAAAACCAATACTCACTTTTATTTACTAGTTCAATAAGTTTCTTAATTTCATTTAATTTATTTCTCCTTTGATTTTGAGAATTTTGAATTTGATATTTCATTGAATATTTTAAATTTGCTCTTTCTTTAACTTTTTCAGTCTTATGCCCAAGACATTGATCTCCTCTTTCTCTATTATATTCATATCTGTATATATTCTATATATACTCAATTATATTCATTATATTCTCATTTAGAGAGAGACATAATATTTCCCCTAATAACTACTTTGGCTGTATCCCATAAGGTTTTCATTTCTGTCTCCTTGTTGACATTGTTTTGGATGAAATTATCAACTTTTTCTATGATTTACTGTTTAATCTTCACTTTAAATTTAGATCTATCTCTCAATGGCTCTTAATTATATGTGATTTTTATTGTATCATGATATGAAAAGGTTCTATTAAGCAGCATATTGTAGAATTCTGATTTTTTGATCAGTTATGCTATAAGCTTTCATTTTATGGGAACATTCATCCCATTTACATTCACAGCTATAATTACTAACATTTTATTACCCTCTATGCTATTTACCCTACATTTGTACTTTTCCTTCCATTTACCATCCTCCTGTACCATAACCCCAAAAAGTATCTACACTAAGACTCTCTACTTGGGAGACTCTTAGTTTATTTTTCATTCTGGTGGGTCAATGATCCTATGGGCTATAGAGATAGAACACTTCTTTTATCCAACTATTCCTCATTGGATTCAGGAAGACTTTCTGAAGTCCTAGACTAGGCACCTCTGACTCCACTGGTGTATTTCAAAAGAAAGATGAAATAAATCATGAAAAATTTAGAATTGTAAAATATTCTTAGAGTTGAAGAAATGGTTGTTTTAAGCTAACCTTCAAATTTAAAGAAAGGGAAATTAAAGCCCAAAGATGTTTGTTAAGATTATCCACTACTGCCATTACTATTCTGCAATGCCTTAAGAGAATAACTCCTTCTATTATCCACTCACTAAAGTTAATTTTCAAATTATTGTATTATTCTAGGTTTCACAGAAACCAAAATGCAATCCCCTAATGCAAAATAGAACAAAAAGAGTCTAAAGAAAATTTTCACTAATAAATCAAATCTATATTGCATACATATTATATTAAAGAAAACTTTTTCTTCAGTGCAAGCAAGTTACTTGCAATGATTTCCTATTCTTCTGATTTTCCTTCTGAACTTCTGTGCATTTATTAAAAATAACTCAATACCCCCATTTGTTTTATGTTTTTTGACGGGGTGTAGAGTGGATATACATTTTTTGTGTCTTTCCTTATTCCATCAAATTATACCAAACCCTGAAGGGAAAAAAGAAACACTTATAATTTACAACCATTAAATACATTCAATTAAATGAAATTCATCTATTTGTGACATTTAAAAGTCTATAACTATGCAACTTGAGAACAGGACTCCTATTAAAATTTGAGTGGAATAATTATATATAAGTCTTTTATATTCTCAGTCATTGCAATGAACATTTTATTTTAGGGTTTTTTTTTGGCAAGACAATGGGGTTAAGTGGTTTGCCCAAAGCCACAGAACTAGGTAATTATACAGTGTCTGAGGCTGGATTTGAACTCAGGTTCTTCTGACTCCAGAGCCAGTGATCTATCCGCTGTGCCACCTAACTGCCCCAGTTTTAAGATTTGTAAACTATATTTCCCTGTATATCATGTTGGTGCTGAATATTTGTTCTTTCTGTCCTGTTCACTTTCACTCTGCATCAATTTGTTCAAGTCGTTAGATTTCATGGGAAGGGTCAAGATTGCAGCATGAATATAATCCCTACACACTGTCAAGTGAAGCCTCTACATAGACATTAAGCTAAAGATCCCATCAAAATACCTATCAAAACAAATTTTCAACTGTAGACATCATGGAGGATTTCAAATGAAAGTCTGTCTCATTGGGAAAAGAGGAATAAAACCCAGCTAGGCAGGAAAGAAAACAGGAGGTTTTAGTCATAAGTCAGTCCAGGTCATGACAGCTAGATAGCATGCCAGCAATCAGGGTCCAACCCCAAACAAAGTCTGAACCCTGGGAAATCTGGAGCAAAAGAAAGGAGTAGGATTGGGAACAAATCACTGGGGAGGAAACAAGTCTTTGCATAGTCAGTGCCTGGTCTTTATAGGCAACATCTTTACCAGCAAATTGTTCAAGACTATGGCTCCTATATCCCAGAAGCAAATTTCAACAAAAGCAAAAATAGAGCAAAAAACTGAAAGAACATTAATCATAGAAAACTACTATGCAGAGAAAATTCGTAAAAATTCCATTGTAGAAGAAGGAAACAGTGATAATTTGCCTACATGGGTAGTCTCAAAGGAGTCCATGAATTGGATTCAAATCAAAAATCCCATAAAACTTTTAAAAAGAATTGAAAAACCAAAAAAGAGAAGAAGAAAAATAGGAAAAAAAGACGTGAGAGGCATGCAGGGAAATTGTGAAAAGCTGACCAAAGACATTAAATTCTTTGAAAGTAAAAATAACAACCAAATGGAAAAAGAATGTAACTCTTCAAAAAAAAATAGAACCAAATGATTGGAAAAGTAATTCAACTAAGTAAAAAGTAAAATTAACCAACTGGAAAAGGAAACACAAAAATTAACTAAAGAAAATAAAACCCTAAAAATTAGAATTGGACAAATAGATACTAATGAATCTTTCAAAATAAGGTTCCATCAAACTAAATCAAAAGATTATAAAGTATTGAAAAACACATAACAATACATTTTAGGAAAAACAAAAACTTGGAAAATAGATCCAAGAAAAGTAATTCGCAAATTATTGTTCTATCAGAAAGCCTGGATCAAAAAAAAATCTGGAAAATGTCCTTCAGGAAATTATCAAAGGAAACTGTCCCAATATACTAGATCAAGAAGACAAAATGTCTTCAAAAGAATCCTGAGAAAACCTTCAGAAAGAGACCCTAGGATAAAACATCCAAGGACTATCAGTCAAATTCCAGAATTCTCAAAGGAAAAAATACTGGATGCAGCCAAAAAGAAGCAAATTAAATACAAAGGAAGAACAATCAAAATTATATAGAACCGGGGTAGCTAGGTGGCACAGTGGATAGAGTACCAGTACTGGAGTCAGGAATACCTGAGTTCAAATATGGCCTCTGACACTTAATAATTACCTCTCTGTATGGCCTTGGGCAAGCCACTTAACCCCATTTATCTTGCAAAAACCTAAAAAAAATTATATAGAACTTATAATCTTAAACATTAAAGGACCAGAGAGAATGGATTATTGCAACCAAGAACTTACTGTCCTGCAAAATTAAGCATATTCTGTCAGGGGAAATGAAATAGAGGGCAGCCCAAATTTCATCATAAATGGACAAGAACTGAATAGACAATTAAATCTTCTAATACAAGACTCAAGAGATATATAAAAAAGTAAAGGGGAAAGGGGGAAAATGTTAGTAGAAAAGAGTAAATTGTATACAACTCTGCAAGGGAAGATAGCATGAACTCTGGAGAATTGGATTTCTCTTAGGATAGTTAAATGGTTAAATATAGTTGAGGAGAACGTACTTGAAAAATGTGGGTATGGTTGGTTTTTATTCTTCTTTAACAAAGAAGATCAAAATGACATCACTATGTATGAGAAAAATTACAGTGAGTCTGACAGACAGTCATTATCAGATCAGTACAAGCTTAGAATGCTCTACCAGAGGTTAGACACAAATAATCCAGGTGAATCTCTGGAGTATTTTCTCTAAACTTTGGTATATCATGTTTCCTTCAAGCTAATTTAATTCTTTCTTCTCATAGAACTCAGCACTTTCTATGATTGAGGACACTCTAAGCTGGGTAGTACTGTGCCATTGTTTTCCATGGCTTATAATCAACTCTAAATTTCTTAAAATTGACTTTCAGGGAATCTAAGTATTTAGAGGACTGAGAGGCTCCATACATAACTAAATCGTAAGTGGATTTATTTTACTAGATTCCTAGAGGTTTGTACTAAAATAGGGGAAGAAAGTGGAAACGTGTTTATAAAGATTTGACATAAATATATATTAGGAAGAGATTTTGCATTAATCCATACTTAAGTTAATGAGGGTTTTAATACCCTGTTTGGGGTGCTAAAGGAACAGTGGGAGAGACTATATCAAATACTTTGGGTTGGGGGAGGGGTGTAGGGCTATGGTTGGAATACTAGAGGGGGACAGAATATACTTAGAAAAACTGAACATGAAAACATCATGAAGAGATTTTGCTTTGCTTGACACTTTGACTTCAATAGGAGGGAGTATGTTTGGAATGTATTAATATCTCACGAAATGATTTGGTTTTGCATGATGCTTGGCTTCATGAAGATTGTGTGTCCATGGAGGCTACTTGAAAAAAAAAGTCAATGTATAATATGATTATATTTTGATGCAATTCATAACTCTTGAGAAGGGTATTTCTAATGAGACAGAGGAGGGAAGAGTACTTACTGATTATGAGACAATGTGGTTTATCAATCAATTAAACAATCAAACAATCAACCTTTGAGAATATTTCTATCAAATCAGAAAAAAGGAGCACAGTTTGATAAAGGAGATGAAAGTAAAGACAGGGTTAAAACAATAAAAACTTAAAAAATAATTATACTAGGAGAAGGCTAAGCATTAGTGGATAAATAATACCAGGGTAAGAGGCACAAGGATCTATTATAGTGAAGAGAAAGAAGGAAAGGTGTGAATATTGCTTAAATTCTATTCAAGAAATTTGGCCCAGAGAGGGAATAACATACATTCCCATTCAGGTATAAAAGTCTATCTTTTCCTACAGGCAAGTGGTGGTGGGGGAAGGAAAATAAAGGGAAAAGTGACTGATAAAAGGGAAGGCAAAGATAAAAGTAAAATTAAATTTAAATTTAAATTTAAAAAAAAGCTAAAAGGGAATAAGTACAAAACATTGGTGAGGAGGAATAAGAGGAAAGAATTAAGAAAAGAACAAATGGGAAAAGATAGCATGGAGGGCAATACAAATTTAGTAATCATAATTGCATATATGAACAGGATGGTTTCTCCCTTAATAAGTGGATAAGTGGATTAAAAATCAGAATCTCACAATTTACTCTTTAACAAGAAAAGCACTTGAGACAAACAGATACAAGCAGGGTAAATATAAAAGTTTGAAGGAAAATAAATTAAGCTTCAGAAGAAATAAAAAGTTAGGGGTAGTGAGACTGATCTCATAGAAAGCCTAAAAAATAGAACACATTAAAATGAATAAGGATGGAAATATGTTCCTTAAAAGCACCATAAGCAGTGAAGTTATGTCATTGTTAAACATATATGTACCTAGTGGTAAAGTATCCAAAATCTTAAAGGATAAGCTGAATGAATCACAAGGAGACATAGAAAACAGAACTATAGCAGTGGGGAACTTCAACCTCCCTCACTTAGAACTACATATATTTAGCAATAAAATAATAAAGAAAGAAGCTATGAAGGTGAATAAAATCTTAGAAAACTTGTAGACCTCTAGATAAACATGAATAAGTATAGGAAAGAATATACCTTATTTTTTCCTCTGCAGTACATGATAGCTATAACAAAATTGATCATGTACAAGGGCAAAAAAATCTTAATAATCAAATGAAGAAATATAGACATAATAAATGCAAAGTTTTGAGATCATGATACAATAAAAATACATGTAATAAAAGACCTTGGAAATATAAAATAAAAATTAAATGGAAGCAAAATAACAATATTAAAGAATGAGTGTATCAAAAAATATTTGATCCAAGAAAATGACAAAAATGAGCTATGATACTATATTTATGGGATGTAGCCAAAATAGTATTTAAGGATTTATTTATTTATTTATTTTATAATTACTACAATGATAATAATAATAATAATAATAATAATCCTCAAAAAAGATAGAGCAACCTCACGAAAAATAAAGTGAGAGAAAAAAAGTATACTTCAGTCTGTGTTCATATACCATCCATCTATTTCTAAGATGGGTTGTATCCTTTATCATTAGACTATCAGAAAAGTCATTTCAATATTTCTTCCACAGTTCTTATTGTTAACATTATTACCTTCCACTCTATTACTCCCCACTCCCATTTAATCTTTGTTTTCTCTCCTATCACCCTATCCCTCCATAGAAGTTCATTGAATCTGATTACCTTCTCTTCCTGGAAAGCTGAAGCTGGTTTGCTCCAGTGTGATATGGCTGTAGCCTGGGCTTCGCTGAAGCTCTTTCCAATCCTTTTTTTTTAGGTTTTTGAAAGGCTAATGGAGTTACATGACTTAGCCAAGGCCACACAACTAGGTAATTATTAAGTGTTTGAGGCCATATTTGAACTCAGGTACTCCTGACTCCAGGGCCAGTGCTCTGTTCACTGTATCACCTAGCTGTCCCAGCTCTTTCCAATCTTGATTCCATTAGAATAGAACTTTTATGGGGATCTATCACATTTCTTAGACTAGAAGATTGTTTCACCCAGGCTTTCTGTGATTTTTTCCAACTCTAGAATTTGTTTAGAGTAAAATGTTTCAGGCATTTTGGATTTTGGGGGGTAGTGTTTCTGGGGAAGATGGGAGGGAGAAGTCAGGCATGTTGCTAAGGTCTCCTGGTTTCCCCCAAAAAATAATATGTAAGAAAATTTTTAACAGAATTTCAATTGACAAAACTCAGAAAGAGAAGCTATAAAAACACCTACCAAAACGTCTGTCTCAGGGGACTGGGAGAGAAATGAGAGAAGATATCAGAGAGCAAGAGGGATGCAGGGTGAAACCAGAGGACTGGCTTTAGCTGTGGAGGCTTTGGTGAGTGGCAGGTCCAAGGACCAACAGTAGCCATGGAATCTTTGACTGGGGAAATGGAGGTCTGGTGCGTCCCACCCAGGCTGGAGGGCAAGTTCCAGCAAAGTGTTGAAAAACATGGCTGGACATCGAACTCCTGGACTCAGGGGCCCTAAGCCCCATACATTAGTGGAGCCATCTTCCCAGGATGAACAGTAACAGCCTCCCTCTGACCCCCTCAGTCTCAGGTGTGGGCAGCAGAGCTCCCTCAGCTGAAAGGGAGCTGAACTAACTCCCCCAGGGCCCAGCCTTGATCAAGAATAATTCAGACCTTGCTTCTGCTGTCCCTTACCCCCTCCAGGCCTAGGGAGAGGGGCTCAAACACTCTAGAGAAAGCAATCAGCACCCTCTACTGGCTGGCTCACTTGGAGATATGAAAGCAAGTGACCCAAGCCTCTAGTGTTTTCAAAAGCAAATCTCTGACAGCCAGCCCCTCCTCCAACACAAGATCCTAGGAAAATGAAGAAAAGACTAGTAGAAAGGGGGGAGGCATTGAGAATTACTTTGAAAGCACAGATCCTAAACCAGAGAGATCTAGAACTTCTGAGGAGAATATGAATTGGTCTCCAGCCAAGATAGACTTACTTGAAGAAATCAGGAAGGGGTTTAAAAATCAACTGGAAAAATTGAGAAAAGAAACTCAAGAGAAAATTAGCAACTCACAAGGGAAAATTAACATCTCACAACAAGAAAATATTCCTTGAAAAATACAAGTGGACAAACACAAAATAAGAATAATTCTTTCAGATCCTCAACTGGGCAAATGCAACAAGAAAATAATTCTCTAGGGGTGGCTAGGTGGCATAGTGGATAAAGCAGTGGCCTTGGAGTCAGGAGTACCTGGGTTCAAATTCAGTCTCAGACACTTAACAATTACCTAGCTGTGTGGCCTTGGGCAAGCCACTTAACCCTGTTTGCCTTTCAAAAACCTAAAAATAATAATTCTCTAAAATCCTCAATTGGGCAAATGCAAAAAGGACGTAATTCACTCAAAACTACACTTGGGCAAATGGAAAACTCCGTCAAAAATAACCAATTGGAAAAAAGAGTTGCAAAAGGAAGATGAAGAAAATTCTACTCTTAAAAAAAGAATGGAATCTGTGGAAACTAATGACTTCATAAGACAACAAGATTCCATTAAATAAAAAAAAAACAGATCTTAAAAAAAATAGAAGAAAACGTAATGTACATCATCAGCAAAATCAATGACCTTGCGAATAGATTGAGGAGAGACAACTTAAGAATTATTGGTCTTCCTGAAAACACTGATGAGTAAAAAAGCCTGGACTTACTATTATAGGAATTAGTTATGGAAAACTGCCCTTGATATCATGGAAACAAAGGGTAAAATAGTAATTGAAAGACTACATCAATCCCCTCCAGAATTGGAATCTAAAATGAAAATACCAAGGCATATTGTGGCCAAATTCCAGAATTATCAAATAAAAAGAGAAAATCCTGCAAGCATCCAGAAAGAAATAATTTAAAAACCAAGGAGCCACAGTAAGGATTATGCAGGACTTGGCTGCATAAACATTAAGGGATCAAAGGGCCTGGAATAAGATATTCAAAAGAGCAAGGGAGTTTGGAATGCAGCCAAAAATCCACTATTTGGCAAAACTGAGCTTTCTTTTCCAGGGGAAAAGATGGACAGTTTTTAAAAAATGGGAGGCTTCCAACTCTACCTGATGAAAATATCAGAACTAAATAGAAAATTTGGACATCAAAGAAGAGATTCAAGAGACACATGAAAAGGTTAAAAAAGGGTAAAGAAAAAAAAATCTTCTGTACAATATAATGAAACTGACTACATCCTCAACTGGAAGAAAGATTCTCAAAAATCTTAAGGATTATGACTGCATTAGAGAGAACATAGTTAGCCAGAAATGAAGGATACTCATGACTTTTCTGTGACTCAAAATATTTTTTTAAAAATAAGATCCCCTTAGACTAGTGGGATGGTAAGGAGATGGGAGGGAAGAAAGAGAGTGAATGGAGCAAATTTCATTACTTTAAGAGGTACAAAGGACCAATTGCAATAGAGGGGAAGAAGGGAGGAGATGAGGATCACCTGAATCTTATTCTCATCAGATTTGGCTTAAAGTTAACATACACTCAGTTAAATTAAGAAACTTAACTCATCCAAACTTTGTGGAGAGCAATTTGAAATTATGCTCAAAAGGCAAAAAAAATGGGCATACCCTTGATCCAGCAATATCACTACTGGGTCTATACCCTAAAGTGATTATGAAAAGGGGTAAAAATATCACTTGTACAAAAATGTTCATAGCAGCTCTGTCTGTGGTGGCAAAGAAATGGAAACTGATGGAATGTCCATCAGTTGGGGAATAGCTTACTGAACTGCGGTATACGTATGTGATGGAAAACTATTGTTCTATTAGACACCAGGAGGGATGGTAATTCAGAGAAGCCTGGAAGGATTTGCATGAACTTATCCTGAGCAAGATGAGCAGAACCAGAAGAACATTGTACAGCCTAACCCCAACATGGGAATGACGATCAGCCTTAATGGATTTGCTCATATCAACAGGGCAACAATAAGGCACAATTTTGGGATATCTGCAATGGAGAATGCCATGTGTAACCTGAAAAAGTATTGTGGAGTTTGAACAAAGACCAAAGCCTATTACCTTTAATTTTTTAAAATGCTATATTATTATATAATTCTTATATATGTCACATACTTTATGTTTCTCCCTAAGGATATGATTTCTCTCTCATCATATTCATCTTAGATCAATGCATACTATGGGAATGATGTAAAGGCTAGCAAACTGCATTGTACGATGGGTGAGGGAAAGGAAGCAAAATTGGGGGAAAGATTGGAAAACTAAATGAATAAAACTTTTTAGAAATAACATAAAAAATAAAAACGAAACTGATCTTATCTTTCTTTTTTTTAGGTTTTTGCAAGGCAAACGGGGTTAAGTGGCTTGCCCAAGGCCACACAGCTAGGTAATTGTTAAGTGTCTGAGACCAGATTTGAACCCAGGTAATCCTGACTCCAGGGCCGGTGTTTTATCCACTACACTACACCACCTAGCTGCCCCTTATCTTTTAATTATTAAAAGGGTTTGACAAGGGGAGAGGGGAGGAAAGGGGAACTAACAGAAGGATGGAAAGGAAGAAGGAGCAAAGGAAAAGGGGAAAGAAAGGGGAAGGAGGTTATGTAGGAGGGCAAACACACTAAAGATGATAGAATTCAAAAACACAATACTGGGAAATATATACAAAGTGAAAAAAGGGTAAAATATAAATAAAGGGAAGAGAACATGGAGGGCAAAACTCCTGAGAAAACTGGAAAATAGAATGAAAAAAACCATCTCATACCTTATTCCAAAATAAATTTAAAATTGGTACAGGATTTAGACAGAAAGGGCAATACCAAAGACCAATTAATAGATCAGAAATACTTTATCTGTAGGATCTAGGAAAAGCAGAGAAATATAACAAACAAGAAAGAATACGTCACAAAGTGCAAAAGATATGATTTTCACTGTATTAATTTGAAAAGTGTTTATACTAATAAAACTAATGTTGCCAATATTAGAAATAAGACAGAAATCTGAGAAAAAAATGTATAAAGTTAGAGGTTCTTATAAAGTCTCATTTCTAAAATATATAGAGAATTTTGACATATGGTCATAGGATATAAAAAACAGTTCTCAAATTAATAAATTAAAACTATAGATATCATCAAATAAAAAATGCTCCAAATCATTACTGATTACAGAAATGCAAATTACCCTCATACCTATCACATTGATTTTGTTGACAAAAAGGTAAAATGATCAATGATGGAGATATTGTGAGAGGACTGAGACGTTAATGCATTGCTGTTGAAATTGGGAATTAATCCAACCATTCTGGAGAGAAATATGGAACTATGCCCAAAGAGCAATAAAAACTGATCATACCCTTTGACCTAGCCATATCAATACTAGACCTATAACCAGCAAAAAAATCATAAAAAATGGGAAAGGTCTCAAATGTTCCAAAATATTTAAAACAACTCTTTTTGTGGTGGCAAAGAATGGGAAATTGAGGGGATGCCTATCAATTGGGGAATGACTGAACAAGTTATGGTATATGAATATTATGCAGTATTTTCTTTTACGATATAATAAAAATCACTTGTAATAATGGACCATGGAGATTTAGCTCTAAAACTAAATAGAAACTAAATACCCCAGGAAAATAGTTAGAGAAAGAAGAAATTAAAAACCCTCAATTCAATAGCAAATTAAATTCTAAAGATTAAATAAGTAATTAATAAAACCAAAAGCAAGAAAACTACTGAAATAATAAATAAAATCAGGAATTGGTTTAATGAAAAATACAATCAAATAGATAAACCTAATTTAATTAAAACAAAGCAAAGAGGAAAACCAATTACTAGTATCAAAAATGAGAAAGGTGAATTCACCACCAATGAGGAAATTAAAATAATATTTCTGAACTATTTTTCCCAACTACATTTCAATAAATTTGATAATCAAAGTGAAATGGATGAATATTCACAAAATATGAAGCTGCCAGTCAAATGAAGAGGAAATTAAATGCCTAAATAGGTGTATAGCAGAAAAAGAAATTTAACAAGTCATTAAAGAATTCCCTAAGAAAGAATCTCTGGGGCAGATGGATTCACAAGTAAATGCTATCAAACATTTAAGGAACAAATGAAATTCTATATAAATTCTTTGGAAAATTAGGTGAAGAGGCAACTCTTCTTGTTTCCTTCTATGACATCAATATGGTGTTCATACCTAAACCAGGAAGAGCCAAAACAGAGAAAAGAATTATAGACTAATTTCTGTAATGAATATGGATGCAAATATCTTAAAAAATTATAGCAAAACAACTACAGAAAGTTATCCCTAGGATAATACATTATGACCCAGAAGGATTTATTCCAGGAATACAGGGTTGGTTCAATATTAGGGAAACTATCGGCAAAATTAACTATATCAATTAAAAAATTTAACAAGTCAAATAATTATCTCAATAGATGCTGAAAAAGTCTGACAAAATATAGCACCCATTCCTACTAAAATGCTTGACAGCCTAGTAGGAATAAAGACATTTTCCTTACAATGATAAGCAGTCTATCTGAAACCATCAAAAAGCATTATTTGCAATGGAAATAAGCTAGAAACATTCCCAATAAGATCAGGGGAGTAGGGGGTAGGGTGGGGAAGGATGCTCAAATAACCACCACTATTCAATATTTTGTTAGAATGTTTGCTACAGCAATAAGAGAAGAAAAAGAAATTGAAGGAATTAAAATTGGGAAGGAAGAAATAAAATTCTCACTCTTTGCAGATGATATAATGTTATAACTAGAGAACTCTAAAAATTAGCTTAAAACTATTGGAAACAATTAGCAACTTTAGCAAAGTCACAGGATATAAAAGAAACCCACATAAATCATCAGCATTTCTATATATTACTTATGAGTTACAGCAGCAAGAGCTAGAAAGAGAAAACCCATTTAAAATAGCTGCAGACAACATAAAATACTTGAGTGAGACTCAGAAACCTCTATGAAAAGAATTACAAAACACTTTTTACACAAAATCAGATGTAAATAACAGGACAAATATCAACTGTCCATGGATATGCCAAGCTAATAAAATAACAATTCTAACCAAATTAAACTACTTATTTAGTGCATTAACAATCAAACTTCCAAAAATTACTTTAGTAAACTAGAAAAAATTATAATTAAATTCATATGCAAAAAGAATAAGTGAAGAACATCAAGGAAATTATTGAAAAAATACAGAAGAAAGCATTCTAACCTTACCAGGACCAAATTATATTATAAAACATAAGTCATCAAAATTGTCTGGCACTGGCTAAGAAATAGAGTGGTGGATCAGTAGAATAAATTAGATGCAAAAGAGCCAAAAGAAAATGATTACAGGAATCTGCTGTTTGATAAACTAAGACACCAGTTTCTGGGATAAGAACTCACTCTTTGATTAAGAAACAGCTGGGAAAACTGGAAGACAGTATGGCAGATACTTGAATTAGACCCCATACCTAGGTAAGACCAAAATGAGTGCAGGATTTAGACATAAAAGACAATATGACAAGCAAATTAGAGAACAAGTAATGGCTTACCTGTCAAATCTATGGAAAGGGGAACAATTTATGACTACGAAGACAAAGAGAACACTTAAAAACAAACTGGATATTTTTGATTACATTAAATTAAAATGCTTTTGCACAACAAAATCACTATAACCAAGATCAAAAGAAATGTAGTAAATTGAGAAAAAAAATTTCCAATTAATGTTTCTGACAAAGGACTCATTTCTAAATTATATAGGGAACTTAGAGTTATAAAAAAATCAAGCCAGTCTCCAATTGACAAATGGTCAAAGGATAGAAAATCAAAGCTATATATAATCATATTGAAAAGGTACTCTTAATTATTATTGATTAGAGAAATATAAATTAAAGCATCTCTGAGGTACCACTTCTCAGATTGGCCAATATAACTAGAAAGTATAATGATCAATGCTGGAGCCAATATGGAAAATCTGGGACACTAATGCATTGTTGGTGAATCTGTGAATTGATCCAAACTTCCTGGAGAACAACTTGGAATTATGCCCAAAGAACAAGAAAAATGTTCATGCCCTTTGATCCAGCAATACCATTGCTGATTCTATATTCCAAAAAGATCATGAAAAAGCATGTTAAAAGTTAAAAATAGATATGTACATAAATATTTACAGCAGTTCTATTTGTAGTGTCAGAGAATAGAAAATCGAGGTGATATCCATCAATTGGGTAATGGCTGAACAAATTGTGGTGTATGTATGTGATGGAATAGTATTGTTCTATAACAAATCAGGAAGGATGGACTTTCAAAAAACCCTCAAAAGAATTGCATTAATTGGTACTGAATGAGATGAGCAGAACCATAAGAACATTATGCACATTAACAACAAGATGGCATGATAACCAACTTTGATGTACTTGCTCACTCCATCAATGCAATGATCAGGGACAATTTTAAGGGATCCATGATATAGAATACCATCTGAATCCAGAGAAGGAAATGGACATTAAATGAAGACCAAGATCATTATCTTCAATTTTTAAAAACTTGTCTTATGTATTACATAACTTTGCTATATGTAATATTTTCTTTTTTCCTTATAATTTTTTTCTCTCAACATTCAATTTGGATCTATGCATATCATGGACACAAATGTAAAGACTATATCAGATTGTCTTTGATTGGGGGGACTTGGATGGAAGGGACAGAGGGAAAAATTGTAAAATTCATAAGCTTTCAAAAATGATTGGCAGAAATTACTATTGCATGTAATTGGAAACAAATAAAATGTATATATATATATATATATATATATATATATATATTTCAAAAATAAAAATGGAAAGGTAAAAAATGAGGCAGCTAGCAGTATAGTAAATAATGTTCTGCATGGAGTCATGAGTTTGAATCCAGCCTCAAAAATTTAATATCTTTGTGATTCTGGGCTGATACTTTAAATCTGTTTACCTCAGTTTATTCTACTGTAAAATGACCTGGTGTAGAAAATCTCATACCATACATACACACACACACACATATGTATGTATGTATGTATATATATGTATATGTATATGTACCCAAAAACTCTTAACAGGTCATGATTTAGCTACTACACAAAATTGTTCAGATAAGTATTGTTCTACATTTTTGATATTTCTTTGTATTTCAAAGATTTTTTTTCTTCTTCTGGTGTTTTCATCAATATCGTTTAAAAGTTTTCTCTTACAAAAGCTTCACTTTCCCCCCATAGAATTATTCTCCAATTTTCAGGATAAATTTTTTGATATCACTTTTTATTTGCTTTTTGGAATATCAAATTCCAAAATTTGTCTTCCTTTACATATTTGAACTATAGTTTTTTTGAAATTCTGGCTGTATTTTCTTTGTACTTAAACTGTTTTTTTTTCTATGTTTCTCTATGTTAGCATTTTTCTTTGTCCTGGAACTTCTGATTGTTACTGACATTCCTGTGTGTTTTCAATTTAGAGTTTCTGATAGTCGATTGTTTCTACATTTACTTTGTCTTGTGGTTTAAAGAGAGACAAGAGGGTAGAGTAAAGAAAGAAACTCCCATGAGCTCTTCCCCAAACTACTCCAAATACCCTTAAATAATGATTCTAACCAAATTCTAGACTGGCAGAACCATAAAAAAGACTGAATGAAACCATTTTCCATCCCAAAACAACTTAGAAAATCTTCAGGAAGAAACTGTTGCACCAAGGTAAGAAAGGACTCACAGTGTAGCCCAGGCAGTGCTGGAGCAAACCTGCCCCAGTCGGGCAGGAATAGAAAGCAGAGTGCCTTGGTCCAACAGCAGTGGTACTTTCCAGATCTCTCAAACCAGGTATTGCCAAGGACAATTGGAAGGTCAGCAAGAAAACTCTACCTTTAGCAATGTGAGAGGGGAACCCAGTCCAGCACAGATCTCCATTAGACATAACCTCAAGAGCCACCTGGCAGCCACATATAAAGCGGGTAGCCAACAGACAGTAGAGTAACTGGGAGAGATTGCAGATGTATCTTTGCTATCCCTGTGGTTGGAATCAGTTGCTTTGCCCATACACAGATCCAGATCAAACCCTGGGAAACCATTAACAGGAAAAGGAGCAGAAGCACAGCAGCGTTGATTGCCTGAAATGGAACAGGGGCTCTTCTCTTAGTTCCAAGGCAGAAATTAGTGTTGTAGTCATCCACAGACCAGAGAACAATCCAGGAGAGTAATCATAACCTCTCATAAGACCTTGGAGGAATTGAGAACTTTCAGGATCCTGGGACAGGGTGAGGGGATCCCTGAAAATAATTGCAAATTCCCTCAAAACCTTTGTAGTGTGTCCTCCACCCTGGAAGCAGAGCCCCATGTTAACAAAGAGTTAAAATCAAGTCCTAGATCAGGAAAATGAACAAACAGGAAAGGGGGAAAAAATTCAACCGTAGATAATTACATTGAACCTGTGGAATATCAAAACACAGACTCAGAAGATAACAAATTCAAAGGTGTTTATCCAAAGCTTCCAAGAAAAATGTGAACTGGTCTCAGCCTATGAAAGAACAAAAAAAAAAAAAAAGAATTTGAAAATCAAGGAGGGATGGCTAGGTGAGTCAGTGGATAGAGCACCAGCCCTGGAATCAGGAGTACATGAGTTCAAATCGAGCCTCAGACACTTAATAATTACCTATCTTTGTGGCCTTGGGAAATCCATTTAACCCCAATGCCTTGAAAAAAATGTAAAAAAGAAAAGAAAATCAAGGAGGGGAAGTAGAGGGGAAAATGGAAAGAGAAATGAGAGTGATACATGGAAATCATGAAAATCAAATCTGTAGCTTGTTGAAGGAGATCAAAAGAAAGGAAGAGAATAACTTCTTAAAAACCAGGTTGGTTAAAATAGAAAAAGCAACCCAAAGACCAATGAGGAGAAGAATGCCTTAAAAAAACAATAATTCCTTCAAATATAGAATAGAGCTAAGGGAAGGTGATGACATTGTGAGAAAAAAAGAAACAATAAAACAAAATCCAAAAACTGAAAAACTAGAATAAAATGTGAAATATCTCATTGGAAAAAAATCTAACCTGGAAGACCGGTACAGCATGGAGAGTTAAAAATGTTTGAACTACTTGATTTCCATGATTGAAAAAAGAGCCTAGAGGACATTTTTCAAAAAATATACAGGAAAACTGCCCTGATATTCTAGAAGCAGTGGGTGAAATAGAAACTGAAAGAACAAATGTATTGTCTCATGAAAGAGATCTGAAAATGAAAACTGCCAGGATTATTATAGTCAAATTTCAGAATGCCCAAGATGAGGAGAAAATATAGCAAGTAGACATAAATAAACAATTCAAATATCAAGGAACTACAGTCAGTATAACACAAGATTTTGCAACTTCTGCATTAAGGACTTGGAATATCATATTCCAGGAGGGCTTTGAATTTGAAGGTTTAATATATTGAAAAGATGGACTTAATGGAGGAGAAAGAATGGTACTGGGAGAAAGGGAAAAGAAAGACAGAATAGGGAACATTATTTCACATAAAAGAGGCAATGTTTTGTGGAAGGGAAGGGGGAGGGAGAGTCAGAGAGGAAATAACATACACACTAAATTGGCTATAAAAACATAGTTTATCCTAGAGGAAAATAGGAGGGTAAAGGGATGGGAGAAGGGGAGGGGGAGAGAAGAAGAAGAAAAGATGTAGTTAAGAGAAAGGAGGAAAGATCATGGAACAGGCTAGTTGGATACAATACATTTTTGAGGGGGGTAGGGTGAAAGAAGAGAGAATAGAATAAATGGGGATGGGGGAATAAGATGGAAACTACAGCTAGCAATGGTGGCTGTGAGGGAAAATATTGTAAAAATTTTCTCTTGTAAACAACTCATTTCTTAAGCATTGGGTACTGAGTAAAATTTATAAAAAATAAGAGCTATCCCTAAATGATGAGTGATCAAGATATGTGTACATTTTTTGAGATGATATTATTAATACACTCTATTTAAATGTTTTTTTAATGTCCTACTGATGAGAGTTGGAACAACTCTGTGGTACTAAATTGGATTGGCTAATAGGACAGAAGGAGAAAACG